>NC_142467.1:92731818-93034848 GCF_049115385.1 Moschus berezovskii
ACCCTTCAATTGGTTGTGTAAGTGACCCAGCAGCCCAACCACCTACCCTGATGAACAGGGAGTGGATGAGTCTCTGAAAAGTGAAGCGAAGGGGTTAGTCACTCAGTCCTGCCGACTCTCTACGACCCCATGGACTGCGGCCCACCAGGCTCCTCTGTCCACGGGATTCTCCAGGCAAGAATACTGGAGTGGGGTGCCATTCCCTTCTCCAGGGAATCTTCCTGACCCAGGGATGAGACTGGGCCCTCTTGCATTGCAGGGGGTTTCTTTACCATCTGAACCGCCAGGGAAGGTCTCGCTCGTCCTGCTTGCGGGTGTGTGTCTTGTTCTCAGTCTGTCTCTCTTTGTCTCTCTCTCCCTGTGTCTCTCTGTGAAGTCGCCCTCTCTCCCTTCCCATTTGAAAGCCGCCTCCCACATCTGTCTTCCGCCAAGGCCCGGGCTCTGACCCGCCGTCTGAATGCCTCACTCCAACCACACATCTGTGGGGTAATTGTCTCCTACGACCACAAGGTACTGAGGCAAATTATAGTTACGGGGCGGGGGCCTCCATGTGGGCGAACCGCGTCCGCTGGGCTGGGCCCTGCCGGCCTCAGCTGGGCGAGCTGGCCAAGGCGTGGCCCCGTTTGTTCCTTCAGTTTGTTCGGGGCCTGGCAGCAGCCAGGCCCAGCCCCTCGTCCCTCCCCACCCCCACCCCCTTGCCAGACCTGCAGCTTTTGAGCCAAGAGGAAAATGCCTCTGGGGAGAGTCAGCAGGAAATGCCAGTGTTTGCAAAACCCTGACCCGCGGTTCATTCATTCATTCATTGAACAAATAGATTACTGGGCACCTACTCGGTGCCAGGCGATATCCCAGGCACTGAGGCCAAAGCCGTGAAGAAGACAGACAAAAGCTGACTTCCCCACCTCCCCCCATGCCCAGGGGATGACCACAGATGAGCAATAAGTAAAATGATAAAGGAAAACTAAAATTGGGAAGGGGACTGCTCGTGAAGGGTACGGGCACTTTTTAAATATTTTTTTAAAATATTTGTTTTATTATTTATTTATTTTGGCTACTCTGGGTTTTAGTGAGGTCACTAAAACTCTTACTTGTGGCATGTGGTATCTAGTTCCCTAGCTGAGGATTGAACCCGGGTTCCCTGCATTGGGACCCCAGAGTCTTAGCGTCTGGGCCGCCAGGGATGTCCTGTGGGGAGCACTTTTAAATGGCGGGTTGGGGGGTGGTGGTGCTGGGCGGGCTCCTCAGAGGTGTCATCTAAGCTGAGACTTGAGGAGGTGAAGGTGGGAGCTGAGTAGGTGTCCAGCATCCCCCTGAAATCGCAGAAGTGAGCCCTACTTGCTGTGTGTCCCTAGGCTCCTGACTTAACTTTTCTGAGCATCCATTTTCCTGTCTGTACTGACCTTGCCTGGCTCCTGGCATGCAGTTGGTGTCAATAGAGGTGATTGGAATCACCAGGTCTAATCTATACCCTTGCACTTGGTCAGTGATCTTTGGACCCTGTTGCGTGCCTCACTAGAGTCCCAGTGAGGGCTCAGACCCAGGTGCTGTCTTCCGGGAGCCCCCAAGCCAGACCCAGAAACTCTCAGTCCTGTGGGCTTGGGGGTTGGAACCTGGCGCCAGCAGGTATGTGTCATACAGTGTCTTTCCATCAAGAAAAAAGTGGCTGATAATCCAAGCCTCTTAGGGTGGGTGGTAAGAGTGTGTCCAGACAGTGTACTGGACATGGCTGGGTGTCTCTCTGTCTCTCTCAGTCACTCTGTCTCTCTCTGAGTATCTCTGTTTCTTTTTTGTCTCTGTATAACTTTCACCCTCAGTGGGAGGTGGGAAATATTGGGATGGGTTTTGAAGGATGTATAGGAGTCCACAGGTAATGCAAAGAGGAAGAGTGTGTCAGGCAGAGAGGCCAGGGGGAAGTCAGTCCCATTCCTGGTGGGGGAGGCTTAACCTGGGGACACTGGGGAGCATGGAGGGCAGCAGGAAGGAAAGATAACCCATGAGAGCCATGTTTTAGTCAGAATCCTCCAGGTTGATGGGAGACAGGGCAGAAGAGGCGGGCCTGGAGCAACCACACTCCCAGCGTGCCCCTCTGCTTGCTCCCAATGTCACGGGGGTCAGCTTCAGTCCCGGTTGTACGCAGTCCCACTGCCACCATCTCCCCCTCCCTCATCCACTCCTAATTGGAAGCCTTAAAGGCCAGTAGAAACCTAGGGGCCACATGCTCTCTGGCCAGACCCCGCCGCTGCCACTTCAGGCCTCCCGGCAGCCCCTAGCCGGGTCGGGAAGCCTTGCCTCTTGTCCATCTTCAGTCTCTCCTGCTGCCAGTGTGAGGCGAGGACATCGACTCCCACAGAGAATCAACCGGCCACTTCTCATGGAGTTTAGGCACACACTCGGTGCTCCATAAATGCACAGCAATGATTAAATGATGAGATCAAAGGGATCCCCCCCACTCACTTCTGCTCAGAAGTTGGCAGAAGAAAGGGAAAAAGTCAGCCAGTGACGACCGCATCCCCTTCGAAGGGCATCTGTGTTTTGCCCCAGCGCCCCCTCCCACCCCTCCATTGTCCTCAGTGATGTCATCTGGCATCTTGAAGACAAGGAGAGTGAAGCACAGAGAGGCCCAGGAATTGGTCTGGGGTCACACAGCCAGCCTCGGATGCCACCTTGTTTGTGCACCGGGAGTGCCTCTCTCTCCCCAGCTCTCTAAAGGTACTATCTGCTGTCCCTGGCTTCAGGGCCCCACCTGGACTTAATGAGGCCTGGGCCCCAGCACCAGCCCAGCCAGCATCCAGCACAGGGTGGTGGGTGTGTGGGAGGGCAGGGGGGTTGACGCCCCCCAGTGCACATACGCCAACTCCCTCCCAGCCCAGTCTTTCTTCCCTGATAGAGCTGATGGGTGGCTGGTAGGCAGGGGAGGGGGGAGACAAGCCACGCTCCTTCCGGGGGTGGGAGGGGGGATTCCCAATCAGAGGCTCATTCACAAATCCTTGGTTGGTATGACAGTGCTGACTGCTCTCACACACACATGAACACACACACACTCACATACACACAGGGCCTGCGACGGCCTCCTCGGGGTGTGGGTGGCCACTTGCAAGAGACCGGCCTGGTGTGTTTCAGACCAGTGCATCCGCACCCCTCCCTCTCCCCCTCAAGCCTGTGATCTCCAGCTCTGAGTGTCCCTCAGAGAAAGCCCCTCACCCTGGGGGCTATGGAAGCCTGGACCCCGGACCTGCACCCCTGGAGGCCGGCCCAGCCTGCGCTTCTGACCGAGTGAGGCGGCTCGGGCCGCCCTCCCCTCCGTCCAAGCATGGAGGTGCCTGGGCCCCTCGTGTCCAGCAAGCCGGGCGAGACCTCGGTCAAATGGCAGCTCTGCTACGACATGACGGCCAAGATGTGGTGGATGGTGAGTGAGGTGCCCGCCGTTGCCGGGAAGGGGCTCGGGCAGGGGCTCAGACCGCCGTCTCAGGGGGCAGGAGGGGATGGCGGGCAGATGGGGGCTTCTCGCCCCATTTTCCAGCCTCTTGGATTTGGGGACAGTTGGATGTTGGTGAAGGGGAGTCAGGCATGGTTAGCGGTTGGTGGTGACCCGTCCCTGAGTGTTTGGAAAATAGGGAAAGGTGATCGGAAGTGGGGAAACCAAGGCCAGATGATGGAGAGAAGCTAAGAGTCCAGATTCGACTGTGTCCAGAGCAGCCAAGGTCTCTGAGAGAGGCCATCCTCTGAGAAGGTTTTCAGCAAGTTGATTGGACCTGAAACCTTGCAGTGGCTAAGACTCAGTTGCCCTCAGGGCCTACGATGGGAAGTTCTGAGTGCAGGAAGGTATGGGGTCAGGGAGCCAGATTAACAGACAGAAGGCGGGAGGCTTGTGATCTGAGCCACTGTGGGACCCTGGCCACACCTCTGCCCGTTTCTGTGCTCCCAGATCTCAGAAAGGGTATGGGCACCCCATAGTATCTGCTCCTAGGACTGGGCACCCTTCTGGAAGCTTCGAGGTAGATAGCCACGTTCAGGTTCCAGCCGGTGGGATAGGAGACATTCTAGAGTAGACTGTGGCACCTGGGGGCTGGGAGCTGGACATTTGCTGCGGCTCTCTGACCAGCATGAGGCCATAAGCCAGTGCACCATTGTCTGCCCCACTGTCCATCTATCCATCTGTCCCTCCAGTAGCTGGCCCACCACCCAAAGTAGAATTGTGAAACCCTCTACCTACCTATACGCTTCTAGGTATGAACCTGGGCATGCTGTGTGAGTTGGGGAGAGTGAGTTGCCCTCTCTGGTCCTCAGGTCTCCCCATCAGGGAAACGGTATGGGGCCTGGACATCTCAGGCTTGGCAGCCAGTGTTCTCCAAGGAGAACTGAGCCTTAGATGGGAGATCTCCTTTGATCCCTCATTACTGCCCCCCTGGAGTTGAGATGACTCAAGTTGGTTGGGGGCAGGAGGAGCTGTATGATCTTGGAGTATGAAGGTTTTGGGGTCCACCAGTTTAGAGGTGTCCCCACATTCCTGAGAAGTGTTGTGCACTGCTTTCAATTTTCATTCCTCATTTCACCAACACTGATTAAACACTTACTGTGCCTCTAGCCCTGTTCTGCTGCTGAGGACACACCAGTGACCCAGACAAAGATCCCTTTCCTCTTGGGGCTGATGCTGCAATAAGGGAAAAAAGCAAAATCAGACTTAGTTATGGTTGTGGAAGGGGTTCTAAGGAGCTGGAGGCTTTGAGTTAGGCTGGGCAATCTAGGAGAGCTTCACTGAGGAGGTGACATATCATCTGAGACCAGGCAGATGACAGAAATCATTAGAAGAGAAAAGGGGAAGAGTGGTTCCAGCTTCAGGCACAGCCCGTGCAAAGGTCCTGGGGCAGGACTGTGCCTGGTGTACTGGAGGATCAGAAAGGAGGCCGTGTGGAGCGGACTGAGCAAAGGGTAGAGGGGGAGGGAGGGAGGGTGGGGAGGGGATGGGGCCGGTCGTGCAGGGTCTTGGGAGCCATGCGGAGGACTCAGGCTTTTACCCCAAGGGAGGTCGGAGCCCTGAAGGGCTGCGGGCAGAGGAGGGATGGGGCATGTTTTACATTCTTTAAAGTTCCCTTGGACTTCTGTGGGGAGAAGGGATTGTCTGAGACTGACGTGGCAGCTGGTACCAAGGGGAGGCTGGGAAGCATCCACGCCAGCTATGATGGGCGCCTGGGGGGTGGAGGGAAGTGGGTGGGTTCCAGATGAAGAAAAGCGAGAACCTGGTGATTACACTGGAAGCTCAGATAATGGCGTAATTTGCTTAAAGTCACCCAGGAAGTGGCGGGCAGAGCGGGAAACTGGAGGAGAGAGCTTGGGCTGGAGGTCAGAAGTGAGGGGGCAATTCCCCAGCAGAACTGGCAGTTTGTGACAAGGAAAGTGGTTCTGTGCAAACTTGAGGTCTTATCAATAGAGGTAGAAGCCCCAGTACAGGGGAGGTTATGGATCAGCTATTGTGCTTCCCTTGTAGCTCAGCTTGTAGAGAATCTGCCTGCAATGTGGGAGACCTGGGTTTGATCCCTGGATTGGGAAGATTCCCTGAAAAAAGGAAAGGCTATCCACTCATTCTTGCCTTGAGAATTCCATGGACTGTATAGTCTATGGGGTTGCAAAGAGTGGGACACAACTGAACGACTTTCACTTTCATCTTCATGGATCAGCTGAGGGCAGGTATCAAACTGGAATATATCCGGAAGAAGAAAGAGAATGGGGTTCAACAGCCTGCAGGAAAGACTGAGACTTGGGCCCTCAGCCCTAAAATGCCTGGCAAATTTGGTCAAATTCACCATCTTGTTCTGGACTCAAGTCTCCAGCTTGGTTACCTGGGCCCCACACAGAAGCTCTGCCCCAGCCCCACCCACATGGAGCTCCCAAGACAAGAGCTGAAACAGCCAGACCCAAGATAGGTCTTAAATGTCCCAGGTGAGGCTGCCCTCGGGCACAGGAAGCCGAGGGGGCTGTGGGGGAGGGGGTTGAGGTCTGTGTAAGGCCAGAGGGCAGGGCTCAGCCTCTGCAAGGGTCAGCTCATCCTTAGGAAGGAGATGGAAAGGTAATAAGGCGTCCCTCACAGGAGGCATCCAAGCCCCACCTGGTGGGAACTGCATCCTCTGAAGTGGAGAGGACCAAGCGAGTCTAAAAAGGTCGCTTTACGCTCCGAGCTTCAGAGATCACAAGGTGGGTGAAGGGACCAGGCAGCATTCAAAATGTGGTCTGGACAGGGGAAGGTGGGGAGGTGTCCAAGATTTCAGTCTCCGTCCCCAGTACCCCAGGCAGACTCAACATCTACAGTGACCGGGGTCCATGAGACTGTCAGTGTCCTCAGAAATATTTTAACTTTTTTTTTATAATTAGAAGAACACTGAATATGATAATAATGAACATTTAGCAATGAATCTAGCCCGAATTATCTTTATGTGTTTACCAACGCAGCCAGAAAGCATAATTGTTAATAATTTTATTTTTAGGGAGGAAGGCAAAATGCACTGGGCCCTCAAAAGTCATAATGCAGCTCTGTTTGTTCACTCTCTGTTCATTCATTCAAGGAGCAAATTAGCTCGCATTACTGAGCCTCAATTTCCCCACCTGTAAAATGGGGGAGGGGAGCATGAATGATAAGGCCTCTCTCCTACAGGGTCTTTGTGGGAAATCCAATGAGCTTATGATGGTGGAGGTGTCTGGCAAGCTGTTAAGGGCTGTGCCCAGGTCAGGAACCGGGTGATGCTCACACAGCTAAAGCAGGAGAGATTGTGGTTAGATTCTAGGAGGACTTCCACGGCTGCTCGCTCCATCTATTCAGCGGGTGCCTACTACGGGTCAGCAGTGAACCAGGCTGACCCAGCCCTGACCTTTCTAGGCTCATGGTCCAGCTTGGGGTGGGGGTGGGGAGTAAGAGAAGATCAATAAACACAGGAGACAATTTCAAGCTGACAGGGAAGCTGTAAAGAGATAAGCAGAGAGCGCAATGGACCTGGCCAGGAAGCTGGGTGCCCAAGGGAGGTCTCTGAGTTGCAACCTGAGTGACCTCAGGGACTAAAGATCTGGAGGTAGTGAGCACAATGCATGCAAAGGCCCTGGGGCAGGACTGTGCCTGGTGTGTCGGAGGAACAGTGAGAAGGCCCGTTTGACTGGAGCAGAGCACCAAGGGGGAGAAAGGGAGGAGGGGACAGGGCAGGTCGTGCAGGGCCTTGTGGGCCTGTGGGGAGGACTTGGGGTTTTATTCAAGGGGCACTAGCGAGCCCTGGGAGGGCTGTGAGTAGCAGAGGGCCTCCCCATCTGCCGAGGAGGTCTCTCTGCCCGTCTGTGAGTACCGCCCGCTGCCTCCCCCGCCGTGTGCCCGGCGCTGGGGTGGGATTCGGGGGGCACGCAGTCTCCCCAGCCCCCGGCCCGCGCCCGCCCGGCCGCCGCCCACTCTGCCCACATCTGAGGGACTGAGGAGCCGGACAGTCTGCTGCAAACCACGGAATGTTTCCCGGAGCGCCCGGGCCGGGAATGTCGGCGGTGAGGAGGGGAAGGGCGGGGAGCCCCGAGAAGAGAGTTGGGGAGACACAGAGAGCAGGGCCGGGGCGGGGGGTTGGGCAGTGCTGACCCGGACAACACAGAGGGCAGAAGGGGTCACAGTAGGCCACCCTCCACTTTACAGAGGGGGAAACTGAGGCACGGGGTGGTAAGTGGATTTGTCCACAGAGCTAGGGTTGAAGCAGCGTAAGGATTCGAACCCAAGCCACCCGGCCGCAGAGCCTGAGGGCTTAACCACTAAAGAAGTAGGCGCGATATTTTGTGAATGAATGAAAGAAAGAATTAATGAATGAATGGTCTCCATAAGTGAGTCAATGAAGGCAACAGACACTGCCAGCCCCGCCTCTGGCTTCAGCCTGAGACGACTGGTACCTGACCGCATGCATGAGCTCCCCCACCTCCACCCCGGCTCCAAGTCCCAGCACTTTCCTACCTTCTAGAAGTCCTTCCTCTCTTCCATCCTTTCTTCTCCTGGGCTGTCAAATGTGTGGTCTGAAGACCCTCCCCTGGGGGTTCCTGAGGCTGCCCCTCCAGGAGCAGGGTAGGGCTGGCTGCTGCTCATTCTAGAAGTCAAGAGAAGGGACAGAGTGGCTCAGAGAGGGACAGCACTTTTCCCAAGGTCACACAGCAAATTGCCGTAACTTCACAGTGCTGAGCCGAGAGCTCAAGATAATAACCAACTGGAGTCTTCCCAACAAGCCCACGAAGGAGGCTTGTTCCCCACATTGCAGATGCAGATACAGGCTCAGAGAGGGGCGGTAGCTGTATGAGGATGCAGAGATGTGCCAGGATAGCATAGCGGAGCAGGGCTTGCCTTCTGAAGCAGCCTCTGTCTCTGTCATCCATGAGTGGCTGCTATTAGGGGAGGTCAAGTCATCCAGGTGGTGAGTGTCACACCCTGGCCCCACACCAGCTGCTGACACAGTGCTCTGGTCCACCTCTACACCTGGTGGCCTTGCGAGGCTCTGAGAACCTGAAGGGCAGGGCCGAAGGCAGGGTGGAAGAGGCTGGTCCTTAGATGGAAACAGGGAACAGGCTCTGTTCCAGAGGGCTCCCTGGAGGAAGTGGCATGTGAGCCAAGCCTGGGGGGGGATGCCAAGGCTTTCAGCTCAGAGAGATGGCAAGGAGGGCATTCCTGGCAGAAGGAACCACGCAGAAGCAGGTGTGGCAGTGGGGATGTGCTGGGTGTGACAGAGCTAAAGTGGGGAGGAAATGAGGTGGCAGAGGGAGGCGAGAGAGAAGGGTGAAACCAGACCCTGGTGGGCCTAGCCTGCCCGGATGCAGAGCAAGGCCTTCCTTCTGGGGCAGCAGGGAGCCACAGAGGGTGTCTGAGCATGGACGGGTGAGGCCAGATTTCAGGCAGCTGTGAGATTTGGAATGGAGGTCAGGAGGAGATGGAGGTGGTGATACACATGGCAGAAAATGAGACCTGGGCATGGGTGGGAGAGAGTCCCAAGGGGATGAATGGGAAGAATGTGGGGGGCCATAAGCTGAGGAGTGGGAGATGGGGGAGGATGGGAGGCTAATTCTGGGATCCCAGCAAGGGATGGAAAGCAAGGGTGGAATTGTTCCTGAGATGGGAACATAAGGGGCAGGCAGGACTGTGGAGGAAGATGTTGAGTCTAGCGACCCTAAGGGATGGTCTGGGAGGGTTACTAGGTAAGGTGTGGAGAAAACCACTGGGGCCTAAAGTAGTACCTGGTTCATGTTGTGTGATCAATAACTGCTTGTCCATGGCAGGGAGGGACAAGGGGTCAGGGAGGGAGCGATAGAGGGATGGAGGGATGGACGAGTGTGTGGATGGATGGATGAGTGAGTGGGTGGGTAGATGGATAGACTGTGGGTGGATGAATAACTGAGTGGGTGCGTGGATGGATGGATGATGGATGGAAATAAGTGGATGGATAGATTGTGGATGATGGATGGATGAACATATGGACAACTGGATGGCTGAAGGGACAGATGGGTGGGTGGAGGTTGAAGACAGAAGTGGCTGTCAGAGTGTGAAGGACAAAGGACCCAGTACAACCCAGGAAATCCCCACTGTAGGGCCAGGCGGCTGAGATGGGGGGGGGCAGAAACCATGTTAGTTGCCCCCTAACTGTCTCTCAATGAGGCCCCCCAAGCCCTCTCCTCTTCCCTCACTCCCTGTAGATGGCTGTGGGGCTAGATGCTCCTCTCCACACACACACATGGCTCAGCTCTGGGGGGCCCACCACACACAAATCAGTGGAAAATTAAACTAGTGCCTGTGCGCTGGTTATCGGCGGCCTCAGCTGGGCCACTTAATGACCCCTTTCTGGGGATTGTTACCAGCTGGAGGTGGCTGGGGGAGGGCGTCAGCACCAAGCCACCCAATCTGAAAGGGAGAGGGAGGGGGTGGTCCCTGGAATCAGTGCTGCCGGGGAGAGGGGAAGGGCCATATCATGGAAAAGATGGCGCTGGATGCTCGGTATGGACCCACCTGGGCCATGCATCCTGGTGGGTCTTTCCTCGGGACCTCTGCCCTGCAATGCCTCCTGCAAAGGTGCCTGGTAGTTTCAGCTCATCTTTTAAGTCTCAGGTCCACCACCTCCAGACAGTCCTCACAGACCAGATCAACTACTCCCGTCATTCCCTCTCAGAAACATCTGCCCTGCCCACCCGTGTGTATAATCCCCCTGGTTCTTATGCAAGGGAGTTAAGAGCAAGAACTTCACTTTGCCACTCATCAGCTGTGTGTCCTTGAGTGAGTCACTTTCCCTCTCGGTGCCTCCTTTTCCTCATCTGTAAAACAGGGATGATAATAACCCCTTCCTCATAGAGCTGTTGGGAGGATTCAGTGAGCTATTCAGGGCAAACTGGTAATTACTGAACGCTTACTAAATGCTGGGCAGTCCCATTTAGGGAGGGGGTCACTGAGGCCCACAGTTAGATAAACTGAGCTGATGCCATCATTGTGTGGTTCAGTCCTGATTCCCCAGCTCCCATCCTGGTCTCCACAGTCTGTTATACCCATAATGGCCACAAGAGGGAGGCAGTGAGCATCCGAGTCAGGTTACCCCTCCACCAGGCCCCTCCCTGTTCCCAACAGACTTCCAGGGCTTCTAACTCCCTGGGGGGAAAACCCAAGTCCTCCCTGTGGACCACAAGGGCCTGCATAACCTGGCCCACCGCCTGCCTGCCCTCCCTTCCTCCCTCTCCCCCTCGCTCACTCTGCTCCAGCCACACAGGCCTCCTCCCTCTTCCACCAATGAAACTGTCACAGCCCTGCCCCAGGGCCTTTGCACAGCCTGTGCCCTCTGCCCTAGATGCTGTTTCATATCCCCTTTGCCAAGCTGGCTTAGTTTCATTCCTCTGTTTTCAGCTCAAATGGCCCTCAGACAGCCCCACTTCCCAACTAAAGCAAAAGGTCTTTCTTCTGTCCCGTCCTTACTCCTCCCCCATTCTCCTGAATGCAGCAAGCACACGTTGCAATTATATTCTGTGTAATTCCATTTCCCCTACTGTGCCGCAAGTGGGAGCGGAGATTTCTGCCCTGGCCTTCTTTGGGTCCCCAGTGTTCCGAATAAGGCATGACACACAGGAGTCGCTGAAATTATGTATTGAAAAATGAATAAAGGAATATTAATAAATATCGTGTAAACAATGTGGCTGACAAGGTGGTCACGAACTCCCATCTCTCCAAGCTGAAGCATCTTTATTCCCCCTCCGCTGGCTGACATCATTTTGCTGATAAAGGACCATATAGTCAAAGCTGTGGTTTTTCCAGTAGTCATGTACAGATGTGAGATTTGGACCATAAGGAAAGCTGAGCACCGAAGAATTGAAGCTTTCAAACTGTGGTGCTGGAGAAGACTCTTGAGAATCCCTTGGACTGCAAAGAGATCAAACCAGTCAATCCTAAAGGAAATCAACCCTGAATATTCATTGGAAGGACTGATGCTGCAGCAGAAGCTCCAATCCTTTGGCCACCTGATGCAAAGAGTTGACTCTTTGGAAAAGACCCTGATGCTGGGAAAGATCAAAGACAGGAGGAGAAGAGGACAACAGAGAATGAGATGGTCGGATGGCATCATCGACTCGATGGACATGAGTTTGCGCAAACTATGGAAAATAATGTAGGACAGGGGAGCCTGGCGTGTAGCAGTCCGTGGGCTTGAAAAGAGTCGGACACAACTGAACAACAACAAAGGCCTTAGTTGTGGCACTCGGGATCTTCCTTGTGTCGTGGGGGATCTTTCACTGTGGCACACAGAGTCTTTACTCGCTGTGTATGGACTCCAGAGCACGTGGGCTTCAGTAGTTACAGTAGGTACATGTACAGTAGGTACATGGGCTTAGTTGCTCTGCAACACGTGGGAGCTTAGTTCCCCGGCCAGGAATCAAATGCTCACACCCTGCATTGCAAGGTGGATTCTTAACCACTGGGCCCCCACAGAAGTTTGTCATGTATCTTTTGAATTAGGGTTTTCTCTGGATATATACCCAGGAGTGGGATTGCTGGATCGTATGGTAACTCTTATCTAGATTTTTAAGGAACCTCCATGCTCCTCTTCATAGTGGCTGTGTGAATTTACATTCCCACCGACAGTGTAGGAGAGTTCCCTTTCCTTCACACCCACTCCAGTTGTGAAAGTAGGTGGTGGGGCCAGAGGCTGGGGGAGGAGACGGGGAGTCGTGTTTAATGAGGATAGAGCTTCAGTTTGGGAAGATGAGCAAGTTCTGGAGATGGTGGCGGGGATGGTTTGCATGACAATATGAATGTGCTTAATGCCGCTGAGCTGTGCGCTTAAAAATGATTAATGTGGTAAATTTTATGTTCTTTGTATTTTACCACAATTTTTTTAAGGTGCATCCATGCAAGGGACTTTTAACAAGTTGCTTTGGTTATTGATCGGTAACCATCTCTTGCTTGCGTGTCAGGTGTGTCCAACTCTTTGCGACCCCGTGGACTGTAACCCACCAGGCTCTTCTGCCCACAGGATTTTCCAGGCAAGAGTACTGGAGTGGGTTGCCATTTCCCCCTCCAGGGCATCTTCCCGTCCCAGAGATCGAACTTGCGTTTCTTGCATCTCCTGCATTGCAGACAGATTTTTACTGCTTGAGCCCTGGTAGAATCCCTCTGTTAGGACAAACCAAGTGATAGAGGTCGCAATGCTTATGGATCCCACGAGAGGGCAGCACGTGACCGGCAGACCAGCCCCAGCCCTTTGCTCCATGTTCCCACGTTATTGAAGGTTTCCTTTCCGTTTCCTATCTTTGCTTTATTTACTTCTGTATTTCTGTCCTTTTTCCTAATCCTGTCCCTCCATAGGCAAATGTCTGAAGTGTCAGTGTGTATCCTCGTTACATCTGTGTGTCCTTGAACATGTATTTTGTTAGTCTGCACACATAGGTAATAGGACTGGAAGTGAAAGTGAATAGTGAGTGTTAGTGGCTCACTCATATCTGACTATTTGCAACCCCATGGACTGTAACTCCCCAGGCTCCGAGGTCGATGGGATTTTCCAGGAAAGAATACTGGAGAGGGTTGCCATTCCCTTCAGGGAATCTTCCCGACCCAGGGATCAAACCTGGGTTTCCTGCATTACAGGTGGATTCTCTACTGTCTGAGCCACCAGGGAAGCTAACAGGCCTGGAAAAATGATGCAAAAGTGAATGGTGTGGCTGTGTGCCAATAAAACTTTATTTATAAAAGGCAGGGATGGGCTACATATTCGTCAAGGTTCTCCAGAGAAGCAGAACCAACAGGGTGTGTGTGTGTGGACATAAACAGAGCTATAAGTAGATAAATACATTTATTTTAAGAAAGTGCCTCATGTACTGTGGGGGCTGGCTAGTCTGGAATCTGTAGGGCAGGCCAGCATGCTGGAAATTCAGCTAAGAAGTGATGTTGCATCCTTGAGTCTGAAATCTGCAAGCTGGGCAGGCTGAAGACAGGCAGGACTTCCGTGTGACAGTTGTGTGGCAGAATTTCTCCTTTCACCAGGAAACCTCAGCATTTGCAATTGGATCCTTCGGCTGATTAGGCGTTTGGTTGTTTCCAGTTTGGAGTTTCTATGAGCGAAGCTGCTCTGGCCATTCCTATGCGTGTCTTCTTGTGGGATGCTGCATTGCTATCAGGTGTATATCTCTACCTATGTCAACTGGTAGTGAGTGGCTGCTTTCCAGCGGGGCTGCCATAGTCCACACACACACACACACCCTCATACACACGGGCTCTCAGCAACCCTCAGCGCCGCCCGTCTTTCTCATTTTTGCCCCCCTGACGGGTGTAAAGTGACACAACTGTGCCACTCTCCACTGCTTATGGCAGACCATTTCTTCTCTCCTCTGGAAGCTGCTGCTTCATACACATTGTCCCTCTGCTCTAGGGGCACCATCTTTTTGTAATTGTTTTCAGGAGCAGGGCCACCGTATTGTACACCTCCAAGGCAACCATTCCCACTGGGATGTCTTGGAACTCAATTAGACTAGAGTGAGAAGGACTCCACCTGCCATATGCAATACTGCAGCCCTTATTGGTCCTGCCATTTCTCCTCCTGTCCCATCATCTCTCTAGTCATTCTGCTCCTAGTGTCCTAGGAACAGAAATCTTCCATTTTAATGTCCTAGAATTTACACATCCTTTGCTGTATCGTGTAGCTCAGTTGGTAAAGCGTATGCCTGCAATGTGGGAGACCTGGGTTCAATTCCTGGGTGGGGAAGATCCCCTGGAGAAGGAAATGGCAGCCCACTCCAATATTCTTGCCTGGAGAAAACCATGGACAGAGGAGCCTGGAGGGCTACCGTTCATGGGATCGCAAGAGTTGTACACAACTTAGTGCTGTCTTTCTTTGTCGTCTAGCTTGTGCTTCAGAGGTTTTGTTTACAAAGTCATTTCCCACCCCCAGGTCCTAAAGTTCTTCTCCTACATCTTCTTCTGCCAATGGTCCCATTCTTTTGTTCACATTTAGGTCTTTAATCCAGTGAGGCATCCACCTGTAGGTGACATCAGCCAGGGATAGTTTGAGTTTTCTCATGGAGCAAGTCAGTTTTCCCCAAGACCATTTGTCCAGCCACCCTAGTCTTTTCCTTGTTGGCTTGTGATGTCACATCTGCAGATATCCGAGGACACACCTCTAGGCTCTCAAATGTCTCTGATGAGCCTGTTTGATTATTTTATTATAATTACTGTTAATTTTTTGGCTGTCCTGGGTTTTCGTTGCTGTGGGCAGGCTTTCTCTGGTTGTGGCAAGTGGGGGCTACTGTCTAGTCATGGCGCACAGGCTTCTCATTGCAATGGCCTTTCTCTTGTTGCAGAGCATGGGCTCTAGGGCACACGGGCTTCAGTAGTTGTGGCACATAGGCTTAGTTGCCCTGCAGGGCAGTGGAATCTTCTCAGAACAGGGATAGACCCCACGTCCCCAGCATTTGAAGGCAGATTCTAAAGCCCTGGACCACCAGGGAAGCCCCATCATTTGATTATTTTAAACATCTTGACCCACTGGATGCCACTGGTGAGATGTGGAAGCTTACTCTAGTTGACGGTGGGGGAAACTGAGACTCAGGGGAAGGGAAGACAGTTCCTAAAGTCATACTGTCAGAGGCTGCGGGGAGGGTCAGGGTCTGAAGCTGGGACAGGTTGAGTGTTTCCTTTGGTTCTGTTTACATCTGTTAGTTGTAAAGCAGGGGGAGGGGGGTGGGGTCACAAGTTTTTTCTATTAAAGGGTAGATCATCGATATTTTTAGCTTTGTGGGCCATTCCGCCTCTGTCGCGGTTACTCAATCCTGCAGTTGCCCCATAAAAGCAGCCATATATGACATGTACCTAAATGGGATGGTTGTGTGCCAATAAAACTTTATTTGTAAAAACAAGCAGTGGGCCGAATGTGGTCCCTGGGCCATAGTCTGCTGACCACTAGCCTAAATGTTTGTCAGACTCCTACTATGTGTCGAGCCCTATTCCAGGCACTGGGGATACAGCAGTGACCAAGACAGGTGTACACAGACACAGCATCTAACAATTCTGAGGCTATGAAACAAAGAAACAAACAACAAAAAAAACAGGATGATAGGTGGGTGGCAAGTGGGAGGGAAGGCCTTATAGAGAGAGTGTCCTGAAAGATGAGAAGCCAGCCTTAAGACATTGGGGGAATGTGTCCCTGGCAGAAAGCGCCATCTGTGCAAAGGTCTGGGCAAAGGACCGGTCCTGGTGTATTGGAGGAACGGGAAGGAGGCCCATGAGGCGCGAGCTGAGTGAGTGAAGCGGGAGGGGCGGGGAGGGAGGGGATGGGGCAGGTCCAGCAGGGCCTCGTGGGCCATGAAGATGACAGTGGATTCTATTCTTAGGGCAATGAGGAGCCATGAAGAAATTGGGGGACATTTTTCAGATGGGATTGGGTGGAGGCAGGAGTGAACTCCAGGAAACCATAGAGGATCTGAATCAGCCCCCCACTGGGCAAATTTCTTCACCTCTCAGATTCTCAGTTTCTCCATCTGTAAAATGGGACCCATGAAATCCACTTAACCCCACAGCAAAGCAAAAGTGCATGGAATGTTCATACCAGCAGGTTGTAAAGTCAGAGGCAGATCGGGGGTCTTTTCTGAGTTGTTAGAAACCATATGTGCCCGGTTGGGGCCCCACGCGCAGTAGACCCACAGGGATGTTACAGGCTATGAGTGGTGGAGGAAATTAGGTAACTGCCCACCTGGAAAATGGAAGAGCAGGAGGAGGGAGAGAGCAGAGGATGAAGGACTGAAACCTTGCCCTGCTTGCCAACTCCTGGGGGCAGAGCCCCTCCTGCCCCCTCCCATTTCACTCTTCCTGGGTCTGCGCCAGTCACAGGGTGGGGGGACCCACAGAGCTGCCTGGTAGATTCACTTACAGTGGTGAGTGTGTGTCCCGAAGGCTGGCAACAGGCGGTCAGCATGGGAGGAAGTGGATCATGGGCTGGACCAGCATGGAGTCTGCCCTGTATGACTCTGGGCCATATAGAGATCAGGGAGTCTCTCCTGCCCCCTCCCTGCCTCTGGGGACATCCAACACCTGCAAGGAGGCAGCGGGAAGCCAGTCTGGGAGCTGGGAGGAGTGGGAATTCCACCGTCTCCCTCATCCAGTCCAGTTACTGCTGCTGGCCACATCCCTGACCTTTCTCCCAGATCCCGGAGCTGAGTAATAGTTACCGGAAAAAGAAGTCAGCCCACTGAGTGGTTGCAGCGCATCCTCCTTAGGGGTTGGGGTCACTCTGGAGCCCCGGCCTGGTTGTTGGAGGCCAGGGTACCATGGCTGTGATGTGTGATGGGAACAAGTTTCCTCTTCCCCTCCCCCTGCACTGCCTATACCCTATTGCACCCACAGTCCCCCAACACAGCCCCCCCCAAAAAAGTGACACTGCTGACCCCCCTTGTAGCTCCCCACAAGGCATGATGGGTGGATGCAAAGGTCCAGGCATCTCTGGTTGCCCCATGTTTCCTTGCGCTTTAGTCCTGCAAGCGTCTGAGTCCAGGAGGAGCCAGGCAGCAACTTGGCCAGGAGCCTCGGACAGCAAAGAGAGCTGGATGCGAACCTCAGCTCTGTCACTTCTTTGCAGGATGACCTTGAGCAGGTGAGCCTCCCTTTCTGAGCATCAGTTTCTGCCTCAGGGAAATGGAGCCATAAAACAGCCCTTCCTGGTTTTGTGAGTTGCCAAGGGATGCCCACGTGAGCGTCCCAGCACAGAGCACGGTCCTGAGTGGCTGTGCAGTACACAAGAACAGCTCTGCAGTTGTATGCAGGGTGCTTCCTGGGAGCTGGCATTCCAGGGAGACAGACAGACTACAGAGGAAAAACAACACGTACTATCAAGGGACACTGAATGGCATAAGGAAAACTGAAATGACTGTTAGACTTTATTATTATTGCAATCAGCATTAGTTTTTAAAATATTTTTTTTATTTTTGGCTGCTCTGGGCCTTCACTGCTGTGTGCGGGCTTCCTCTCGCTGCCGTGAGTGTGGGGCTACTCTCTAGATGTGGTGCGTGGGCCTCTCATTGCAGTGGCTGGCAGGCTCTAGAGCACAGGCTCAGTAGTTGTGGCCCTCAGGCTTAGTTACCAAGCAGCATGTGGAATCTTCCTAGACCAGGGATCAAACCCGTGTCCCCTGCATTGGCAGGTGAATTCTTAACCACTGGACCACCAGGGACGTCCAACAGCAATGTTGATAGCCAGTGGACGGTGTGGCTAGCCCACATTTCAGCTTCCAAGGCCTCCCAAGGTCTAGGATTATTCAGCACCAACTGTGTACCATGCTCCAAATGCTTAAACCTGCAAAACCCATTCTCCAGAAGGGAACGTGAGGCCTCGGGTTTGTCCAGGGTCAGGAGCCGGTTGTGCAAGGCAGAACCTGGGACTGGATCTGCCAGGTGGCACACTTCTTGACCTGTCTCCCCCTCCTCGGGCAGAGCTGGCGCCCTCCCTGGGGCACCGGCCCCTGCAGCCCTCAAGCTTCCCCCAGCAGGTGTCCAGAAGGGCTGGGTTGGAGAGGGGGTAGCCCCAGTGGAGCAGGGCAGAGCAGGAGCGGAATGCCACCTCCCCCAGGGCTGCCTGGGAAACGGCAGCACCTAATCCTGGCTTCAGAGGACACGTCGTACCCGAGATTATATAAACCAACATCTCCATGCACTGGCTTAATTCTTTCAGGCTTTTCCCCCGCATCTGTTCTGTCATTCTTTAATCGCCCTGTTAACGGAGCTCCTGGCCAGGCCCCTCCCAGGAGGGGGCGGGGTCTGCAGCCTGACCTTTGCCACCGCCCCACCCCAACTCCGTGAAGATCCAGTGCGGGCCTCTGCCCACCCCCGCGTCCAGGGCTAGGTGGTGGAAGGGGCACAGGGGAGGGGGGCTGGGCATTGTGGGTGCAGCGCGTGTTTGAGGGATGGGAGTGGTGATGGTGGTTGCTAAGTCGCATCCGACTCTTTGTGATCCCATGGTCTGTAAAGCCTGCCAGGCTCCTCTGTCCATGGGATTTTCCTGGCAAGAATATTGGAGTGGGTTGCCATTTCCTCCTCCAGGGGATCTTCCCAACCCAGGGATGGAACCCGGGTCTCCTGCACTACAGGCAGATTCTTTACCTACTGAGCTACCAAGGATGGAAGCATAGGGCCCAAAGTGGGGACACCCAAGTCAGGCTCTGGCCCCTGTCTGACCCCCAGAAAGTGGGGGTCCCGACCTCCAGGTTGTGGGGAAAGCCCCAGAAGGAGCGAATGTATAGCAGGTGCTCAGTTAACGCGGGCTGGTCACCATCCTGATGAACCAAGAGGTGGGATGCACACTGGGGACAGGACAGCTTGGGACTGGATGTGAGACCTCATGACCGTGCTGGTCCTCACCAAGACCCAGTATGTTCCTTTGTCAAGTGGAGAGGCCACCTCCCCTCAGCCAAGTCTGTTCAGAGTTCTCATCACAAGGAAAAAATTTTTTCTATTTCTTTAATTTTGTATCTACGTGATATGATGGATAAATGTATGGTGGTGGTGATGATGGTTATGGTGGTGGTGGTTTAGTCACTAAGTCTTGTCTGACTCTTTGCCACCCCATAGACTGTAGCCCGCCAGGCTCCTCTGTCCATGGGATTCTCCAGGCAAGAATACTGCAATGGGTTGTCATTTCTTTCTTCAGGGGATATTCCTAACCCAGAGACTGAACGCCCGTCTCCTGTACTGCAGGAGGATTCTTTACAACTGAGCCACCTGGGAAGCCCAAACATATAGTAGTCATCAAAAAAAATTAAAATAAATTAAAAAGTCTCTTATCCTTGAGGAAAAAAAAAAAAAGAACAACAACAACAACAAAAGTAAATAAATGTGTAAGCCAGGCCTATTGCACAGACTGGCAAACCGAGACTGGGGTCCTCTGCCTCTGGGGCAGGGCCGGGAGAGTTGAGAAACCCAGAGGGCTGCCTCCCACCCCTCCACCGCATGGTGCCCAGTGGATGGGAGGCTGAGGAGGTGGAGAAATGAGCTGAGGGCATCAGTCCACATGGTCTGATTCAAATTAATGCCAACCTCTGCTCTGAAACTCTGTCCCTCCATTGTCAGCCGGGCCAGGTGGGCAACAATGTCGAGGTGCCCGCCCTCCCCACCCCACGGCTCTGCCCTTTACATAACCCAGCAGCACAGCCGGAAATCACAGTGCCAACGACTCTCTCCCTCTGTAACCGACTTCCTGCCGTTATGACCCACCTTGGGTGCCAGCCACCCGCTCCCCGCCCCCCAGCCTGGGCCGCAGTGCTAGGACTTCAATCCTCACCTGAGGCTCCCACTCCCAAGAAACGTACCCCTAAGTGGCACGTCTACCTGGGTGTGACCTGGGGCCCAATTACCAGGCTCCTACTGTCCTCCTGACTTGCTATCCCTACTTGTTGGCTTCCCCTTACCTGGCTGCTGGAGGTCGGAGGGCAAAGGGTGAAGGCCAAGGAGCTCCCTTTTAAGATCTAGAGGAGCAGGAGTTGTCCCCTAATTTTTAGAAGGCAAAGAAACCTCCCATTTGGCAGGACTTTTACGAGCAGCTGGCAGGAGGTGGGAGAGAGCCACCATGGTGGGAAGAGGAGACTCCAGCCCCACTCAGGGGATGTGGGAGGGCTGTCTCTGGGGCCCTCCTCCAGCCAGCAAGGCAGCCTGCAAAGAGTGGCAACTGTGATCATCATGTGGATGTGCCCATTTTACAGATGGGGAAACTGAGACAAGGATGCCTCCTGCTCAAGGCCACACCATCTGCAAGCAGCAGAACTGGGGTCTGAGCCTTCTGTGGCCTGCCTGCTGGGGCCTGGCAGGTGGGATTCAGGGGAAGAGGCCTCCTGGGCCCGGTGGGACTGGAAATCACAGTATCACTCCTGCCCCTGTTGCTGCACGGAAGTGCATGATATCTGCCCTTGCAGCAGCCCCGCCAGGCACATCAGTGAGTTCCTCTCAGGCCGATGGGGAAACCAAGGACCAGAAAACAGAAGCAACTTGTCTAGTTGCCATGCGACAGCGGGAGACACGCAGCCTGGGAAGCCCTGAGCTGGGTGGTCATGGGTCCCAGGTGGGCTGTGTCCCCACAATCACCCTGAATTGCTCAGTAGCTCCCACCTCACAAGGTCCCAGCCTCAGTTTCTCCATTTGAAGGAGAGATGCCAGAGACACAAGAGTGGGACTCTGGAGGTTGTGCCCAGGTTGGCATGTGTGGGCAGGCTCCAGAGTTCCAGGCGGTGCCTGAGTCCACACCCAGGTGCCTGCGCCAGGCCCTCTGGCAAAGGTGCTGGGTGGAGGCCTTCCCCAATGGCCTCTGTGGAAGTCTGGACTTGACTCCAGCCACCACCCTCCATGGCATTCTCAGTGTCCCCAGCAATGGCAAGCTCCCCCACAAAGTCACCAGGCAAACTAATGACCAAACCAGGATTCCAACTCAGTTCAGCCTGACTCTAGAGCCAAGGCATCTGGACAATATCAAAGCCCTCAGGGATACAGTTCCCCAGCTGCTGGGCATCCCCTGCCCATGGGCAAATGGTCATGCCTCCTGGATCTGCAGTCTCCCTGTCTTGTCCAGAAGGGTCATCACTCACTTGCTCTTTGCTCTGCTCCGAGGGTATGAAATGTTTCCAGTAGGGGGAATATTTCAGGTACATTTCCTGCTCTACCAGTCTCCAAACCCAGGAAGTGCTGCTAGGCGTCTAACTCCAGTTTCTCTTGCTGCTTTGCTTCCCTTTCCTCCTGTTTGGAGGGCTGCAAGGGTGAGCCCAGAGAAGCTGGGGCGCTGGAGGGACTGCACCCTGAGTGGGTCAACAGCAGCACCTCCCACCTTCCAGGAGGATTGGGGTGAAGGGCCTGGGAGCAGACCTAGCTTGGCAGAAACAGGGATATGAGTACAAGATGACCTGGGAAGTTAGCTGTATGTTGCACAGAACCCTGGAACAGACCCGCTTCTCTCTGGGCCTCAGTTTCCCCATCTATAAAATGGAGGCAACAGTCCTACAGCCCTGAGAGGGCAGCTTTGAGAATTACTGCATTGAATCTGTAAAAGAGTTAGCACAAAGTCGGGCCCCATCGGCTATTGATGTTCTTATTATGATACAAGTGAGTGAGTCTGCTACACCACAAGCACCAGAGGCAAAGGTGCTACTGTGGTGACTGTGGGCAGATGCCTCAATTTGTGCATCGGTGAAATGAGCTAAGGAGTAATGGGAGCATCGGTGGCAGGGGTAGATGTGAGATGGTCACGTGTAGAAGAGGCATGGGAGGTACCTGGCACACAGTAGGTGCACAACAAAACTGTCCTGCTTTCATTGTCCTCACATCCCTTAGTAGTCAGGAAGATAAATGAAGCCCACTCTGTAAAAGTCTGGCCCACAGCAGGAGGATATATGCTTGTTGAGTAAATCGTGGCCATCAGGCAGATTTTCTTGCACACAACGTTTTCTAGTTTCCAAAACACCTAGCCCTCTCTTGCAGAGTTTCTCCCCCGTGGACAGTGTGGATATTTGGTGGGGGATCATTCTCTGTGGGGCTGTCCTGGGCACTGTGAGTAAGGAGCAGCATCCTTTCCACTCCCCACCCCCATCATGACAACTACAGATGTCCCCAGACACAGCCCAGTGTCCTCTAGAGGACAGAACCGCCCTGCCCCGCTGAGAACCTCTACAGCCTCGTTAGCACCCTCACGTTCAGAGATCTCCTTCAGCAGAGGAGAGAATTCAGGCTCAGAGAAAGTGCACAGCACATCAGGGTGCAACCAGGCTCTACAACCCCGGGCAACCCATTGCTCAGGACACTAGTCCCACCTGGGGAGGGGTGGGCAGTCAATGCGATCAGCCATGCCAGGGTTCCAGGAACTGGTAGAAGGATGCCACAATTGCATGCCACAGTTGCAAAATCTGAGGGCGGCATGCCTGGGCAGTGCCACTGCCTTGGCCCCACGGGCACCATCAGGATAGAAAAAGCAACTCAGAACTGGGCACAAGCACAAACAGTGGAATCCCGGGCCTGGGTATGGTGGGTGGAGAAGAAGAAGCCAATCAGCCTGCGCCTGGCCACGAGGCCTATCAGAACATGCCTGGGTACATGCTGGCCAATGACAATGCTCCAACAAGTCACGCCCCATCTCCAGGTGAAGCCCATTGGCCTAGCAAAGGAGTGGGTCCCTTTAGTCCCCCAAATCTACCCCTCTTTGTCCCTTAGAGACATCCCTCTGCTGGTGCTTCCTAATTTGTGGGCCTCAGAGTTGGTTTGAGGGAGCTCTTTGCTCAGATGTGTGCTCTTGGGCTGTTATTGCCTTAACAAAGCCTGAATTAAACGTTCAGTAAGTCATTCACTAAATACTTATTGAGCAATTGCCATATGCCGGGCACTAAGGAAGTGAAGATGCAGAGGAAAAGCCACATTGGAAGGAGAGGAGTCTGGGCAGCAGGCACGGCACGTGCAAAGGCCCGGGGGCAGGACCTGACCAGGTGTGTTGGAGGAATAGCCAGGAGGCCTGTGTGCCTGGAGCAGAGTGAGTGAGGGGGAGAGGGAGAAGGGGCTGGTCATGCAGGGCCTCATGGGCCGCGGGGAAGATTACTCATCCTGAGGGCAACAGGGAGCCCTGGAAGGCTTTAGACAGTGATAAGATGTGCTATCCCACGTAAACACTGGGATTTGGGGTGCAGCCCTGCCTTTCTCTGGGCCTCCCAGTGGCGCTAGTGGTAAAGAACCTGCCTGCCAACGCAGGAGATATAAGAGACTTCGGGGTTCAATCCCTCAGTTGGGAAAATCCCTTGGAGGAGAAAATGGCAACCCACCGCAATATTCTTGCCTGGAGAATCCCATGGACAGAGGAGCCTGGCAAGCTACTGTCCATTGGGTTGCGGAGTCTGACACGACTGAAGCCACTCAGCACGCACAGACGCAATACGTACCTGTGGAGCTAATGTGAAGGCAAAGGAACATCCCAGCAAATAGCTAGTTTTACATAGTAGGTATACAACCTTCACCTGATCCAGCCCAGCCCCCATTACCACCCACCTGGAGCCAGCACATCGCTCATCCTGGTCCCCAGCTCCCACCTGTGCCCTCAGTCTGTCCTCCCCGCAGCAGCTAGAGGGCGCCTGAGAGAACTGAGTCAGGCCCCGCCCCCTCCTCTGCTCGGCGCGCTCCCGGGCTCCGAGATCTCGCTGGGATAACAGTCCAAGTCCTCTCTGAGGCCAGGAGGCCCAGCTCGACCTGCCGCATCCTCTTCCTGCCCTCCCTTCCTCCCTCGCTCACTCTGCTCCATCCACAGGGACCTCCTTTCTATTCCTCCAATACACCAGTTGTGGACCTGCCCCAGGGCCTTTGCAGGTGCTATGCTTTCTGAACCACTCTCCCTCTAGACACCCACCTGACTTCTCCACCTCCTTTAGCTTATTAAGTTCCGGTCCCCATCTCTCTCATTCTTTTTTCTCCAAGTTGCTCATCACCACCCAACACTGTACATTCTCCTTCCACGTCTTGCTCCCCACCTATCTCCCCCTTTGCACCATCAGCTCCATGAGGGCAAGAATTTTGCCCTTTTTATGTCCCCTACCGCATCCTCAGTGCCCAGAACAGTGCCTGGCACAGAAGGTGCTGGATCAATGTTGTTAGATGAATTAATGAAAGAAGACTAATTATCTTTAACCCTTCTGCATACTGTTCCAGCTCAGCCCCCACCCCCTTCCATCCCTCTGCCCCACCCCTGCCCCACCCGCCCCCCAGCTCTGGGGGAGCCCCAAGGGTTCCCTGGGCTGAGAGAGGGAAAAGCTGGTGTGGTAAGAAGAACCCAGGGCTCCAGAGTCTGGACAGAGCCCCCCCATACCCTGGCAATTGGGTGGCCACCTCCAGCAGCATCAGCCACTTTGGCTGTCAACCGGGGATTTGCTTTCTGAATTAGAGGAGGGGGAGTAATCGGGGCGGGTGTATTTGTGTCTGTGGGAAGGCTTTGTGGCCTGGTGGCCCGGTGAGTTCTTGCTAGGTGACTGGCTGGGACTCACTTCTGGCCCAATTCCTGGGATTCGGGGGACTGAGGAAACGGAGCCGTGTGTGTGTGTGTGTGTGTGTGTGTGTCTCTGTGTGTGTGTGTGTGTCTGTGTGTGTGCAGATGTATGGAGGGGTCTCAGACCCCACCCAGCCCAGAAGCCCAGCATGGCCCATCTTAGGGGGCACCAAGACCTGGGCAAGCCCTCTGCTCCTTCAGGGCCCAGGGTCCCTGCCCTGCAGCTCCAGAAATCTCTGCCAACCAAACCCAGTGCTGCGATTTCAATGATGAACAGATGGTCTCCGGTCTGGCAGGGAGCGAAGTGCGAGGCTGAGCCCTGGAGGGGCAGGGTGGGCCCCCTGGAGGGCTCACCAGAGTCAGGAGCTCCTCTGCATCCAAGGTGGGGAGAGTGCCATCCTCACAGGGTCCTCCCCGGTGTGGCCACGTCGTGCTTGGCAGAGGACATCCTGGGGGAGGGTGGAGGCCTGGGCCTGCTGCCATGTCAAATTCCTCCCGGCAGCGGTGGGGGGTGGGGTGGGGAGGGAGAGGCTTTTTGTTTTTTGTTTTTTTTCCAACAGAATCCAAAGGAGGAGAGAGAGCTGTTGGCAGGAGGAAGGGATTGGAGCTAAGCCTAGGCCGGGCCACTCTGAATCACACTCCTGGCCTTGCACACTCTCGGCAGCTGGAAAGGGGGGGCAGGTGGTGGGAAGGGAGGATTGTGCTCTTCATCCTCTGCCTGCACTCCCTTTTCAGAAACAGGGGTGGCCGCCTCAAAGGACAGCAGATCTGGCCTTCAAGGTCCACGCCTGGCTGCTGCCCTGTCTCCCCCTACTTTCGCTTAGGCTGTTCCTTTGGCCTGGGGTGCCCTTTGCATCCATCTCAGGGTCTCCCCAAGCCACCTCGAATCTGGTCTTCCGTCCCTGCCTACCTACAGGCCTGAGGTTGGAACCTGAGGTCAAAAAAAATAATAATAATCCAGTAATACCAATCCTGACTTTATTTAATCGTGATGTTTTGTTGGTCCTAGATTTTCTGTAGATACTTTAAAAGATTATTTATCTTGATGACTGAGCTTTTGATGCCCTCTTAGATATCGCACCCCTCGATAAGTGCCACATTGGCCTCACCCACATTGCAGCCCTGGGGATCTAGTTTGTGCCAGGCTGAAACCAAGGCCTGAGGATGGAGACAAGGCAGAGAAGGTCATGGGATTTCCCTGGTGGTTCAGTGGCTCAGACTTCATGCTCCCAGTGTAGGGTCCCCCAATTCGATCCCTGATCAGGGAACTAAGATCCCACATGTTTCAAATAAGAAACCAAATGCCAAAGACCCCACACATTTCAACTAAGACTTGGTGCAGTCAAATGAATGAATGAATGCAAAGGTCAGGCATCTAGTTCCCGTCACTGGAGGCAGATGCTGAGCCAGTGAGAGCCTCGGGCACCAGCAATGATGGATGCAGGATACCAACACTGCACATATAGCTCAGCTGCTGTGTGACCCTGGGCAAATCATTTCCTTCCTTGGGCCTTAGTGATGTTTCTTTTATCACACAAGCTAATAAGGGTTTCCCTGCCCTCCTTGAAGGCTCTTTGTGCATGAAATGGCTTAATAGCCGGAAATGGCTGCTTACACAATGTAAAGCTGTTATTAGGGCTTCAAGGCCACCCGTGGGCCTCAATTTACTCATCTATAAAATGGGGGTAATGATACCTGCTACAGTTAACCTCCCAGGGACCCGGAGGATTCAAAGGGGAAGGATGGTGCTTTGTGGGGGAACTGTGTGAAGGCTGGGAAAGTAGGAATGGTGGTTTCTGTTTGGAAGACTGGACCCCCGGCCCCACCATCAAAGTAACACCCCCTGCAGAAGCATTGGAAAGCTTACTGGTTGTGTGACCTTGGGCAACTCCCTATCCCTCAACTTCTCTGTGCTTCAGTTTCCTCATCTGTACTATGGGAATGATAACAGTACCTTCCACTCAGAGCCACGACAAAGTTAAGGCAGAGATCGGCAAACTACGTCTCAAGGGCTAGATTCTTCTGTTCAGTCATTGAGCTAAAGTTTTTTTGTAATAATTATTTTTTAAATTAATGAATTATTTGGCTGCACTGGGTTTTATTTGTGGCATGCAGGATCTTCATTGCAGAATGGGATTTAGTTCCCCAACGAAGGATCAAACCCAGGCCCCCTGCATTGGGAGCTTGAAATCTTAGCCACCGGACCACCAGAGAAGTCCCTAAGCATGTTTAAATTGTTGAAGGAAATCAAAAGAATACTATTTCATGACACATGAAAATGATGTGAAATTCACATTTTGGTGTTTGTCAGTAAAGTTTTGTTGGCACCCAGCCACACCCATGCATTGATAGGTTGTCCACAGCAGCTTTTAAACTACAAGGACAGAGCGAGTGGGTGCAACAGAGATCCTCTGGCCTGAAAGGCTGAAAATAGTCACTCTCTGGCTCTTGGCTGGAAAAGTTTGCAAGCCCTGGGTTCCTTTGAACTGTGGTAGGCACAAAATGAGCCTGACCCAGGTGTGTTTGCTACTGTTATTAAATCTGGCCCAACCCCAACTCTGTCAACTTCGAATAGCCAGCATTTCCCTCACACCACTGAGGATTCTTGAGAGCCTGCCTTACTGCCTCATCCTATGCCATCTCCTCCACAATTGCCAGTGACCGGGCACTTAGTTTGTTCCCAGTTGCTAAGGCAAATCTGCAGAGGACAGACTTGTGTCTCAAGCTGGTCTGTTGCTACAAACAAACAACTTCCATCATTCACTGGGTGTTAGGTCCCATTCTAGGGACTTGGCAAATATTAAATTATTTAATCCTCAGCAAGGCCCTGATGCTGGGAAAAATTGAAGGCAGGAGGAGAAGCAGATAACAGAGGATGAGATGGTTGAATGGCATCACCGACTCAATGGACATGAGTTTGAGCAAACTCATGGAGATGGTGAAGGACAGAGAAGTCTGGTGTGCTGCAGCCCATGGAGTTGCAAAGAGCTGGACATGACTGAGCGACTGAACAACAATGACTACTGTGTTCCCCTCCCCCATTTTACAGATGGGCAAACTGAGGCTCAGCAAGTTGAGCTGACTTGCTCTGGGTCACACTGCAGGGATCTGAACCCAGGCTAGGCGGCTCCTGTCTGTGCCTTGAGGTAGACATCCAGAAGCTCTAGTCCTTGTAGCAAAAGGAGCAAGGATTCAAAGACTCTCTGGTTCACTGGCAAACTGTGCCCACCAGATACATCTGAAGATCACTTAGGGCCAACTCATTGATGTTTCACTCCCACCTATGTCCTCCCAAAGGCAGGCCCTGAACTCGGAGATTCTCCAGGAGAACTGGTCATCACTGCCAAGACAGGGAAGTGACAACCCCTGGGTACAATCCTGTTATGGATTTAGGCTGTTGGTTCAGTCAGTTAGTCATGTCTAACTCTCTGTGACCCCATGGGCTGCAGCATGCCAGGCTTCCCTGTCCTTCACCGTTTCCCAGAGCTTGCTCAAACTCATGTCCATTGAGTCAGTGATGCCATCCAACCATCTGATCCTATGTCACCTCCTTCTCCTCCTGCCCTCAATCTTTCCCAGCATCAGGGTCTTTTCCAACAAGCTCTTCAAGTCAGGTGGCCAAACTACTGGAGCTTCAGCTTCAGCATCAGTCCTTCCAATGGATTTAGGGGTCCAAATCAGTAGCTGCTTTTCACCTGGACCTGATGGAGCTGGGGGCAGCAGGGCTCTGCAGAATCCAGCAAGCCTTGGATTTATGCCTCACCTTGCCTGCTCCCCTACCCCTGCCGCCATCTGACTGGCACTCTCCCCATCCCTCACCAGGTCTGCAATGATGCATCTGCTCCTGTGTTTGTTCAGTCTTGGCCACCGGATGTAGAGCAACTGAAATTCCCTCTGGAGGGCGTGTCCCATGGTGCAACCACTTTGGCGAATAGTTTGGCAGGTTCTTATAAAGTTAAACACACACCTACCAGCGTGGGATCCAATCTTTTACTCTGAGATCCTTGCCCAAGAGAAATGAAAGCTTATGGCCATGGAAGACTTTGACATAAATCCACTTGGCTATGACCATTCTACTCCCAGACCTTTACCACCACAAGGAGTGAAAACAAATGTTCATAGGAAGGCGTGTGCCCGGAGGTTCATAGCAGATTCATTTGTAATAGTCCAGAACTGGAAACAACTCAGATGTCCATCAGCAGGTGAACGGATAGACACTGTGTAACATATCCAGACAACGGAACACTAGCCCAGGATAGAAAGGCATGAGCTGTTGGTACAAGGGACAATGAGGATGAGCCTCAAAATAATTATGCCCACTGAAAGAAGCCAGACACAAAGAATATTTTTGACACTTGGCCACACCCATTCGTTTACTTACTGTCTGGGTCTGCTTTTGTGCCAGAGGCAGAGCTGAGTTATAAGTGATTTAGAGTAGTTAGGAAGTAATTCTCTGGCCTCAGTTCCCACATCTGTAAAATGGGGCAAAGTCTATCACCTTCGCACAGGGATGGGTATCTGCAGCTTTGGGACTGTGTGGCTTTCTTCATGTTCTTACGTAAATGTTTAACACATGTTTTTAACCTTCAGCAATTTGAGTTTTCTTTTTTTTTCCCCTCTGCCTAACAAAAAATCTTGAAGATAAGTTCATTATCAGTGCTGTGGTTGAGGAACCCTAGTGTGTGTGTGTATGATTCTTTTAAATATACATTTAATACATACACACATTCTATAAAGTACAAATATAAATTATATAATAAATAATAATTATACATGTTGTTATTGTTTAGTCCCTCAGTCATGTCTGGCTCTTTGAGACCCAATGGACTGCAGTACACCAGGCTTCCCTGTTCTTCACTATCTTCTGGAGTTTGCTCAAACTCATGTCCATTGAGTCAGTGATGCTATCCAACCATCTCATTCTCTGTCACCCCCTTCTCCTCCTGCCCTTGATCTTTCCCAGCATCAGGGTCTTTTGGCTCCTATGCATTTGTTTATATGTTTAGTACATATACATTTTATATGATGCATTTTTTGTATATATAAGACTAAGGATACACACATGTGATTATTTTTAAAAATGGCATTTTAAACAGGCATTACCCCCGAGACTTTCACTTATTCAACAAATATGTACTGAGCCCCACTGTGTACCAGGCACTGTTCTCAGCATCAGGGACACAGCTGTGAACCAAACAGACACCCTCCCCTCTCCCAACATGGAGATGACAATCTCTTCCCAGCACATCCTAATTTTGAGTTCGTGATTTTGCTGTTTATTTGGGCTTTAGATGCTGGCATGAGTTTAATCCCAGCCTGACTCATGACTTGCACTTATCATTGTTCCATTTTTAGTAAATTTAAATGTTTGCTAATAGAATAAATACCCTAAATCCTCAAAATAAATACCACTAGGATAAACAGAGTGGAAAAGGAAATGGCAGCCCACTCCAGTGTTCTTGCCTGGAGAATCCCAGGGATGGTGGAGCCTGGTGGGCTACCGTCTATGGGGTCGCACAGAGTCGGACACAACTGAAGCGACTTAGCAGCAGCAGCAGGATAAACAGAACTTTCACAACAACTCACACCTCAGAAATGCTTCTCTCCGATCCTACTTTTGGGCTTTTCTCCCCAGAGTTAATCACACTTCTTAATCTGGAATGTCTCCTTTCTTTCTTTGAAAATAACTGTACCTCAAATATGTATTCCCCAAAAATGTTGTCTTATTTTAGTTATCTTAAATTCATAAAGACCCTGAGGCTGGGAAAGATTGCAGGCAGGAGGAGAACTGGACAATAGAGGATGAGATGGTTGGATGGCATCACCAACTCAATGGACATGAGTTTGGGCAAACTCCAGGAGTTGGTGCTAGACAGGGAAGCCTGGTGTGCTGCAGTCCATGGAGTTGCAGAGTCAGACACAACGGAACAACTGAACTGAAATTCATAGAGGGACTCATGCTGTGCCTAATATTGGGGAGTTTTTGTTCCACTCCAGGTAATATTGCTAAGTCCATCTGTACTGTTTGCCTGTGGCTGAGAACACCACTGTAGCTGATTACTATGCCATTGGGTGAATTTCCCAGAATGCATTTTTCTGTTCTCTTAGAGATGAGAATTTGGGTTGTTTCTGGGTGTCTGCCTTCCTCACAGTGCAATAATGAACATTTGGGGGCATATTTCCTGGGGCAAAATGTCAGGGTTTCTTGTGGATATTTATCTGGGTGAGGAAAGGCTATGTTATGTGGCACATGAATGTTCAGTGTTGTGATTAATATCAGTCTGCTTTCCAAAATGGATGCAGTGTGGAGGAGTCCTGTGTACCCACAGCCTCTCCAACATTTGGTATTGTTGGACATTTTAAATTTGGAACAATGATACAGGGATGAAATGGGACCTTGATGTGGCTTTGTCATGCATTTTCTTGATCACTAAAGAGGTCAGACATCTCCTCAACCTTCATGCACTTTCTGGTCACCCATGTGTCATCATTTGCATGCTTTCCTCATTTTCTTTTGGGGGTGGCTGCCTTCTTCATATTGAAACTTCTTTTTAAAGGACTGTACCACTCCATCAGAAAGTTATACCATTCTTTATAGATGCATTCTCAGCAAGGGCAAAAATCAGTTCTCGGGGAGTGAAAAAAACCTCACTCTTTTCATGTAGAAAACATAGCTATGTATATATATACTATATAAACAAATATTCGGTATATCTGTGGTATTAAAATTTCATAGGAGGTGATTAGGAAAAAAATGTCTAAAACAACCAGGGAGGGATAATGAAAAAAAGGCTGAAAAACACTGATTTATAAAATTTGTCCAAGTCTGTGGCAATGAACATCATTAGGGGCATACCTCTTCCCAAGTTCAGGATCAGTTCAGTTCAGTTCAGTTGCTCAGTCGTGTCCGACTCTTTGCGACCCCATGAATCACAGCACGCCAGGCCTCCCTGTCCATCACCAACTCCTGGAGTTCACTCAGACTCATGTCCATCTAGTTGGCGATGCCATCCAGCCATCTCATTCTCTGTCGTCCCCTTCTCCTCCCGCCTCCAATCCCTCCCAGCATCAGACTCTTTTCCAGTGAGTCAACTCGTCGCATGACGTGGCCAAAGTATTGGGCTCCAAAATCACTGCAGATGCTGATTGCAGCCAGGAAATTAAAAGATGCTTACTCCTTGGAAGGAAAGTTATGACCAACCTAGATAGTATATTAAAAAGCAGAGACATTACTTTGCCAACCAAGGTCTGTCTAGTCAAGGCTATGGTTTTTCCCGTGGTCATGTATGGATGTGAGAGTTGGACTGTGAAGAAAGCTGATCGCCGAAGAATTGATGCTTTTGAACTGTGGTGTTGGAGAAGACTCTTGAGAGTCCCTTGGCCTGCAAGGAGATCCAACCAGTACATTCTAAAGGAGATCAGTCCTGGGTGTTCATTGGAAGGACTGACGCTAAAGCTGAAGTTCAGGATGCTGCTACTGCTAAGTCACTTCAGTCGTGTCCGACTCTGTGTGACCCCATAGACAGAAGCCCACCAGGCTCCCCTGTCCCTGGGATTCTCCAGGCAAGAACACTGGAGTGGGTTGCCATTTCCTTCTCCAATGTGTGAAAGTGAAAAGTGAAAGTGAAGTCACTCAGTCGTGTCCTACCCTTAGCGACCCCATGGACTGCAGCCTACCAGGCTCCTCCATCCATGGGATTTTCTAGGCAAGAGTACTGGAGTGGCTTGCCATTGCCTTCTCTGTTCAGGATCAGTTCAGTTCAGTTCAGTAGCTCAGTCGTGTCCGACTCTCTGCGACCCCATGAATCACAGCACGCCAGGCCTCCCTGTCCTTCACCAACTCCCGGAGTTCACCCAAACTCATGTCCACAGAGTTGGTGATGCCATCCAACCATATCATTCTCTGTCGTCCCCTTCTCCTCCCGCCCCCACCCTTTCCCAGCATCAGAGTCTTTTCTAGTGAGTCAACTCGTCGCATGAGGTGGCCAAAGTATTGCAGTTTCAGCTTCAGCATCAGTCCCTCCAATGAACATCCAGGATTGATCTCCCTTAGAATGGACTGGTTGGATCTCCTTGCAGTATAAGGGACTCTCAAGAGTCTTCTCCAACACCTGTCTTAGGCCTCTACCATGCGTGCCAAACTGCTTTCCCAGTTCATATATACTTTTACCTCCAAGTAATTTATGAAAATGCCTGTTTTACCACATCCTCACCAGCACTGGGTTTTATCAATTCAGAAATCTTTACTGATCTTGATGAATGCCAAAGCATGGTAAGTTCCTATTGTTATACTTTCTTTGGTCTCTATAAGACTGGACATTTTTAATATGTTTGCTAATCAGGCTGTCTTTTGGGAATGTTCTAGGGTGGAAGAAACATAAGTCAACACATCTGGGAGAAAGGGGATCTTTTATATACAGTGGTGGTAACTTAACAGAATAGTGTCCTACAGTTATGCAGAAAGAAGAACTTGTAAGTGATGAACTTGGATATTTAGCAGAGGGGAATTTCCAGTTGTTGAAGGTTTCTTCTTGCTGCTTATAGCAAAATGTGAGAGGAAAGAGATAGATGGAGAGAAGCACTGTTAAGCAAAAAGGAACCAAGACTTGATGATTTGGGAGATTCTTAACCTATGCAGATTGAAAAAGAAGCCAAAATTAGGTGATTCGTTGTCAGGAAAGTGTCCTCTGGACCATTGTCACTTACAGGTTGGGTGAAACTGGGCAAGAGTCTAAAACCCAGTCTGAGCCTCAGTTTCCTCATCTGTGAAATGGGGATATAGAGGCAAAAGCACCCACCTCCTAGGGCTGCTGTAAGAGTAAATGAGTAGTCCTGTGTAAAGTATTTAACTCTATGCCCGCAGGCCCAAGGATGGCCTTGTGGGCAAAATGACGGGTATGGGGGCAGCTTCCAGGCCTCCATTATGGCCCTCAAGACCCGAATCTCGGTCTGGCTGACATTAACCCACCCCTTCCCTCCTCTCCTTTCCTCTCTTCTCCTCCCAGGTACCTAATTCCCTGAGGCAAGGGAGGAGTGGCCTGTTCAAGCTGGGGATTAACAGAGCCCGATTAGATAGGAGCTGCGAGCAGGGGAACTCTGTCCTCTCCACCCTTTCCTCTCCAGAGCCAGAGCTGGGGTGTGCGCCCTACTTTCTTTGGCTTCAGGTGTGTGAGACGGAAGGCCCCCTCCAGAACCTCCCCATTCCGACCTGCGAAGCACCCGGTTAGAGACGTCAGGATCGGGACCCTTGGGTTTCTGATATGCTGGTTGATGAGTTTCCCTCTTAAAAATCCGGTAAGGGGGACTTCCCCAGCAATCCAGTGGTTAAGACTCTGCCTTCCAATGCGGGACGCAAGGGTTCGATCCCTGGTCTGGGAACAAGGATCCCACATGCCGCTGGGAGCGGCCAAAAAATTTTTTTTCAAGTGGGGAGAGGAATGCGCAGAAGAAAGAAGAAAACTTCAGCGTCCCAGAGCGAACGTTCCCTGCCTGAGATATAGGCTACTTCCGTACCGCTGAACACATACTATGTTGGCAGGGCTGTTGTTACCACCGTTTGCCTGAGATTTTTTGGCCGGCCCCCGGTTTGCCCAGCAAGGCACAGAATGAACTTCCAGAAGCCCCCGGAGTCACCTAGGAGTCTGATGCTAGGAGTCATCTGCTCCCGGAGTGCTGCCTGCCCCGACTCGAAACCCTGGCGCTCTCCCTGTGGGAGCTGGGAATCATTTCCCCAAAGGGATCCCTGAATCCCCGAGCCCCAGCTGGGGGAAGTGAGGTCGCAGGCGGGAGGGGGGAACCCAGACCGAAGGACGGCCACAGAATCGCCTCCACCCCACCAGGTCTCAGCAAGCCCCCCTCGCCTCGTCCCGGGGTTGCGCTAGACTCAGAGCCGGGGAGGAGGAGGAGAGAAGGGGGCGGTGCCTATTCTGCGGCTGCCCGAGGAGGGGGGACTGCGGGAGAGCGCTCAGTGGGGTGGGGTGGGGGGGCGCTGCGGCACGGCTTCCTGGCCCGCAGCGGCCCGCGCGGCGGGGGTGGGGGCGCTGACCCTCCCCGGTCCGGCCCCTCCCCCGCTGCGGAGGCTTCGCCATTAATCCCGACCCAGGGAGGGGGCACCCGCTCCCCCCAACACCCACGGAGCCGCCGCGCGCGCTCCCCGCCCCCGCCCCGCCTGGAGCCCCTGCGGGATCCCCAGGGAACCCCTGCCCCCCAGGTCTGTCACCCTCGCTGTCCGAGTCTGTCTGTGTCCCCATCTGTCCCGTCTCCCCGCTGTGCGTGTTTGTGTCTGTGTATCCGGGACACCTGCACTTGGGGGCAAGGGTGGCTGCGGCGATGGCCGGGAGGGAGGAGTCATGGGGTCGGCATGGGGCTCAGACCGAGGTCTGAAGGGTCTTCCTGCTATTGTCAGTCTGTGCGACTGTCTGAGTGACACCCTGCAGGCTGTGAATTTGTGTATGTGACAGCTTGGAGTCTGTGGGTGTCTAGGCGACACCCCGCAGACTGTGAGCATGTGGGTCCCCGTGTGTCTGGGTGACACCCTCAGGTTGTGAGTGTGAGTCTGTGTTGGTGGCATCCTGCAGAAGGTGTGCGTCCGAGAACCGAACCGACTGAGCGTGGGCCCCGGTGTATCTAGGTGACACCCGCAGGCTGTGTGTGTCTGCAACACGTCGCAGGCGCGTCGCTGTGCTTTCTGTGTCGGTGTCGGAGTCGAGGAGGCCCGGGCCGCGAGTGTCCCCAGCTGCCTGCGTGTGTGTGTGTGTGTGTGTGTGAGCGCGCGCGCGCCGTAAAGGTGGATCCGCTCCCTCCGCAGCGAGCCCGACCCGGGCCCAACGACCCGCTGCCGCGACCGTTCTCCCGGTCTCCCCTAGCGCGGGCCGGGCCGGGGATGGAGCCGCAGCCGGAGCCGCCGGAGCCGGGGCCGGGACCGGGACGCGGAGCGGCCTGAGGCGCGGGCGGTGGGCCGGACCGGGGGGAGGGCGGGCCGAGGGGAGGGTCCTGAGCCGGGGGGGCGGGCACGGCGCGCCCCCTCCCTAGCGCGCTCGCTCCCTCCCCCGCGCGCCCTCCCTCGCCGCCTCCTCCCGCCGCCTCCGGCCCCCCCTCGCCGGGGACCGAGCGCGCTCGCTCAGGCGCCGGCCTCGCCTCCTCGCAGCAGCGCCATGGTACGTCGCCGCCCCCACTTTCGTTTTCGCCGGGGGAGTTTTTGGGGTGGTGCGTGGGCTCCCGGCGAAAGTTGCGAGGTCTAGGGGGGCAGGGGGCGGGGGCCGCCCGGGGGAGGGGCTCGATGCGGGGAACCCCCCTCCCGTCCGCGGCCCCGGGACCCCCGCCCGCCGATCCACCCCCCCGCGACTGGGGGCGGAGCTGGCGCGCGGGGAGCAGCGGGGGACCCCAAGTGGGGGGCCCCTCACGGGCGCGGCGGAGTTAGAGGCGAGGGCGGGGCTCCCGAGAGAGGGTCCCCCCAGGCCAGGCCTCCGCCCCCTCCTTGGCCCAGCGGGAGGGCGCGGTTCCGGGCTCGAGACCCCCGAGCGCGCAGCCCGCTGGGGATCCGGGGTCGGGGAGGGGGCGCCCGCCGGGGCCGTGCGGGCCGGGGGTCGCGGCGGCCCCAGCGGGCTGCCCCGGCCCGGGCGAGCGCGGCGCGCCAGCTAGCGGAAAATGGCCGCTGCGGAGAGGGGTGGAGAGCGCGCAGCGGCCGCCGCCGGGCGCCTTGAACTTGGAGCCGGGCGGGCGGCCGCGCTCGGCGCCGCGCAGGGGCAGCCACCCGGCTGGCCCTAGCGCCGCCTGAGCCCCGCCCCCGGGCCGACCCCGGCCCTGCCGCGTCGCGCGACGGGTCCCAGCCGGGAGGGGTCACCGGCTCTAGGCCGGGCGCGCCCCAGGCCCGCGAGCGCCGGTAGCTGCACTTGAAGGTTCCGGTGTCCCGTCAGCGGTGTCGGTGGCATCCGCACTCGAGGGCTGCGTTTGGGGGCCCCTGTGGTCTTCAACGGGTCAACACGGGTTCCTGGGGGTGCATTCGAGGGTCTGTGCGGCTAGGTGGTCCCATCCCTGTCCGTGGGTCCCCAGGCGTGGGGTCCTCTCCTTCATGAATCTGTATATCTGCGCATCCACGTGGCTGTGTGTGTGTTGTGTTGCGTGTTGTTAGAGCATTGTGCGACTGTGGGACAGTGTGTACGTGTTGGGGTAACTGGGCGACTGTGCCATGCGTCCCCATGGGGCGGTGTTGTGAAGCAGTGTGTCTGGGTTGTGTGTCCCCGGGGAATGTGGTGTCCCTGGATGACCGTGGGGGTGTCCCCGTGTGAGTGGGAGGGGGAGTTAGAGGGTTGCCACTGAGTGGGGAGCTGTGTCGTCTAACTGCGTCTCAGGGGACATTTCGGTGTCACTGTGTGCGTGTGACTAGCGCTGAGTGGCTATTCCTGAGGATGGGTCTACGCTTTCTCCCCACTCCCCCCCAGTCCCTTTTTTCCCCGTAACCCGAGCTACCAGGTGGGGGACGGTGGCTTCCTCCACTTTGCCAAAGCTCTGTCCCTTCCTCTCACTCCCCACCCAGTTCCTTCCAACTCCCCCTGCCTCGGGTCCGCCATCCGCGCGGCCCCAGGTGGTCCCAGCTTGAGGTTTGGGCGCGAGGTGGCGCCGGGACGCGATCACTCTGTGGCGACGTCTCCCGCCAGGGGCTGCGCGTGCGCGGGGACCTGGCCCAGAGAGGGGCGGGGCAGCGGGGGTCCCTACTCCTCCTCTGAGGAGGTCCGGAGGGATGGGTGGTTACCCAAGCTCGCGTGGGTTAGGTCTGGACCAGGGAAGTGGCCAAGGAGACCCTCTGGGTTGGATAGGCTGGATGGGCAGGGAGCCGCGCCCCGAGTCCTGCCTCCAGCACTTGTCTGGGACGGGGCAGACGCATGGGCACGCAGTGTTGTTTTCTCCCCTCCAGGGGAATCCCCACCGCGCCCCCACGCCCCACCCCAGGGCGCTTTATGTAATTTTCTAAATATAAAAGCCCCAAGGCTAGGCGAGAGTCTTTGGGTCTTACTTTCAACCTGCATCCCCTTTGAGGGTGCCGTTTGGGAAGGGGAGAAAAAGGGGTCCCACAGTGACACAGGGAAGCATCCACACCCAATACTCGGGTCCTCAGCTCATGTGAGCTCCCCCACCCTCAGGCCCCTCCACAGCCTGCGCTTCCATCCCGTACACCCGCTGCCAGCGCTGAAACACTGCCCTCCCCTACCCCCCCAGGCACTGCCCTCCACCACGCGGGCCTCCCTCCCCACCTGTCACCGGCTGCACAGGGGAACACCTTCTTGGAATCGCAGCCAGTAGCACACACCCGTGACGCTCACAGCTATCTGTTCACAGCCACATGTGTGTAGAATTCTGCACCTACACAGGTGCACACACAATCACACACAGGCAGGCAGCAGACATACAAACAGGCACCTGCGTTTGTGGAAGGCGGAGGAGCTAAGCCCATCCCGCCCTCCCCCAGCGCCATGTACAAGCCACAGTCCCTGAAGATCTGGAGAGCAAAGACTCCAGCTGTGGGGGCAACTGGGGGTTGCGGGGGAAAGCCATGAGGGAGGAGCAGGAATTCAGTGTGTTGTGTGTCACTGTGTTTGTATCCTGTGCGTGTGTGATAGTCACTCAGTTGTGTCCAACTCTTGGCCACCCCATGGACTATAGCTTGCCAGGCTCACTCTGTCCATGGGATTCTCCAGGCAAGAATACTGGAGTGGGTTGCCATTTACTTCTTCAGGAGATCTTCCCAACTCAAGGACCCCAAATTGCAGGCGGATTCTTTACCGTCTGAGCCACCAGGGAAGCCTCTGTGTGAGTGTGTGTGTGTATGCTGGTGTATAATCCTGGGGGGCGTTCCGCCTATGGGTGGGTGTGCTCCTAAGCATGTATGGTCGTGTTGTGGTCTGAGTATGTTATTGTGGCTGGTTGCACTTGTGTTGTATTTGGGATTGTGCATGCCCTCGTATGGGTCTATGTGTCTCTTTGTGAGTCTATGTGAGTCTGTGTGTCCCCTTGGGTCTGGGTATCTGTCGGAGTCTGTGTGACATGTGAGAATCTGTGTGTCTCTGTGTGAGGTGTTTCTGTATGTCTGTGTGTCTCTTTGTGGCATGCTGGGTGTGTTTGTGTGCCTCTGTGTTGTATGTCTGTGTCAGCCCCAATGTCATCCCACCATCACTTCTCAAGGCTGAGGACCTTAACATCCCCCTCTGGAGGTTCAGTTTCTCATCTGTGAAATGGGGACACACAGGATGCCCTGCAAGGTTGGAGGAGGAGTGGTCCTGCCCCGCTGGCTCGAACTGTTTGCTGGGTGTGGAAGCTGGGGATCCCAGGCGGCTCCAGCTCTTATCCTTCCTCCCTCAGCTGCTCATGCTTTTTAAAATTTTGCTGTGGATTCCACTCACATTGAAAAGTTTGCCTTTTAATAACACAAACTACTCATGAGCATCTTAAGAGGATGTAGAAGTACCCAGAGTAAAAATCCAACCTTCCTCATCACCCCCACCCTGTGGGACTCCCTACTCCAGAAAAGCCCTATTTTCACCCAGCTTTGTCTGAGCAGCTACACATGTAACAGATACACATTCTCATAAAGGATATATGTATATTCTTTAAAAAAGATTCCCAAATGAGATCTCGAGGCTGTTTGCTGAGTCTACAGCAGAGGTTCTCCCCAGGGGACCCTGAGTGAGGTCTGGGGACACCCGTGGTTGTCACACTGTGGGGGTGCTCCTGTTGTACACCCCGCACAGTGCTCAGGACAGCCCAATCAGAGAGGATGGTCCGAAGTGCTGAGTGGGGAGGAGCCCTGGGCTGCAGGGTGTTTCTTGGAGGCATCTCCAGGTAGGAGTCCCATGTTCTATTGTGGAGCTGTGTAGTATTTCTGGGTGGCACTGCTGAACTGGTCCCCACGACGGACACGGTAGCTGGCTCCAGATTATTGGCATTAGTGTTATAGGGTGACAGTCAACACCCTCCTGCATCTGTAGCTGGGACAGTTACAGAGGAGCCTAAGAGTGAGTGGTGGGGAGAGCATTTTTAAACAAATGAGTTAACTTATGTTCCAAAGCGCCAGGAGCTAAAGTCATGTGACGCCCCCCTCCCCAGATGGTTCACACATAGGTCCAGTCCAGCAATTGTTTTGTTTCAAAAACACTATGTTCATTCCAAACATTGGCTGGTTTACCCACAACAGGCCAGAGGGGTAGAAACTATTATCATCCCATTTCTCAGAAAGGGAAGCTGAGGCACAGGCAATTTGGGCTCCTGGCTAAAAGAAACGTAGACCCAAGGCTGTAACCCTGCACTAAAACTGCCCTGCTGTGGACCTACTGTGTACACTGTAGGGACCTCTTCCTGCTGAACTGGATGATATAGATAGATAGATACAGATAAATACATTGCTAAGTTGCTTCAGTCATGTCTGACTCTTTGCGACCCCATGGACTGTAGCCTGCCAGACTCCTCTTCTGTCCATGGGATTCTCCAGGCAAGAATACTGGAGTGGGTTGCCATTCCCTTCTCCAGGGGATCTTCCCGACCCAGGGATCAAACCTTCGTCTCTTATGTCTCCTGCATTGGCAGGCGGGTTCTTTACGGCTAGCACCACCTGGGAAGCCTAGATAGATAGATAGACAGAACTCTTCACTCTCAATTGTGAACTTGCACCCGCCACCACTAATATATTAATACTGTCTTTCCACACCTTATCTCAAGGACTCCAATCTGCCCAACCTCCCAAAATGCGAGAGTTGCATCTATTGTAACCATTTTACAGATGTGGAAAGTGAGGTTTAGAGAGAGACAGAGGGAGAGTCTATGCTCTCCAAACTGCGTCCCAGAGTAACCCAAACTGCCTGGTGAAGGCTGCATGCTGCCTGGGTGTGGGGAACAGCCTGGCAGTCGCAGCCACCTGGGAGAATGCTCCTAAGGCACCTTGAACTTGAAAATGTCCGTGAATTGGGGATTCTGCCCTCCAGGTGTTCACAATGGTTTTTAAAAATAATAAAATATTGCTTTCTGTTATGTTAGCATTTGGATTCCTAGACACCTGTCTCTCCCTTTCATCCTGAGGTTTAAATGCCCCCCATGGTTGCACAGTGGGGATTTAGAAAAACAAAACATTAGTAAAGTGCCATTTGAGTGACTGTCACTCACAGCAGGGGGAGCCGGCAGGATGGAGGGCGTATGTGTCCCGTGTGAATCCTGCTTCCTTCTGGCCTAGCCCCAGGGCCCCAGGTCAGTAGCATCCTTACCTTGGGCCTCGGGTTCCTCCCCTATAACACGGGAGAATGACAGTCTTCCTGGGCATGGACCAACTGCCCCAAGTTGGTGAGGGGTTATCATTTGTCCTTGGAGATGGGACAGAATGGCCAAGCTTTCTAAGCATCTCAGTGCATATTTAACGGAAGGTCAAGGTGCTTCTAAGTGCTGTTGTTCTGCTGACCAACCCCAGGGGGTGGGCACTGTTCATCCACTTCACAGGGGAGGATGCCAAGGGGGGAGCATCCTGCTCTTTGAGGTGGCAGAAGTGCCTGAGAGAGGCTGGGAGGGTGTGCAGGATGAACCCAGGGAGGGGTGAGGCCAGGTCCGTCAGGCTCCCTGGGGGCTCAGACTGGAGGAGGGCAGGTCTGTTCTCCAGAGGGAGAACAACAGAGCCTGCAGAGTGTGGGCTCTGGGGCCAGGTAACTGGGCTCCAAGCCACTCTGGTGCCTCAGTTTCTGGATCCATCAAATGGGTACACTGTAGGTGGGGGTCAGAATCACTGGACACCCAAGAAGAGGCTGCAAGGGTTTATCTGGCCAGTCTGAGGTTCTTCCAGGACACCTTTTTCCTGGGGTACTGGGGAAACATATGGGGGAGGCCCAAACCCCACCCCCCCAGCTCCCAGTTCTCCTTTGGTGCTGGCTGAGGAAGCAAGAGCAGAGTTCTGGAGGCTCCCCTGTTGGTTGGGGCCCTTCTGGCCACGGAAGGGCAGTTGTAGTCAAGCCCCTCTGCCTGGGAACTGCAGTCCCGGTCTGGCTTTCCGGGATGATCAGGGGGAAGAGGATACCATGAGACCCCCTTCTCCCGCCATGCACCCCGGGTTGTACATCTTTAAGGGGAAAAGCGCGCTCGCGCCGGGCCTCTGCACACGTCACTTCTTCATTCTTTCCCTCCCCCCCACCTTGGCTCCTTTCTCCAACTTCCCGGCCAGCTTGGGGCGGGTTGGGGGGGGCCTTCAAAATCCACCTTCGGCCCCCAAATGTCCCTCAAGAGCCACCAACCCCTACCCACTGGACTCGGGCGGGCGATCCAGGGGGACCCGCTGCGGTCGGGGTGTGCGCAGGCCCGTTGGTCTCCGTCCGGTGCCCCGGCACAGGGCGGCTCGAAATTCGTAATAATAAGCAATGATGGGGGTTCGGGAGGCACGGGGAGCGCGGGGGGAGCGGCTTTCCTTCCTCGCTCGCGCTCTTTTTACCCCCCCGCCTCGTTTCTTTGAAAGTTGGATGTTGAGAAGTGGGAGGTTCGGGGTGGGAGGGGAGCGAAATCGGGGGAGGGAGGGAGGTGGTTGCCGGAGGGAGGAGAGACAGAGACACAGGGAGAGACAGAGACGGGGGGGGGCAGGAAAGGAAGAGAGAGGGAGAGAGAGGGAGCCGGGCGCAGGAGAGAGGGAGAGCGCGGGAGGGAGGGAGGGAAGGAGGGAGGGGGACCGAGGGAGGAGGCGGCGGGGAGCGCGCCGGCCGCGGCCGCGGGGGGGGGCGTTTGGAAAAATGACTCAGTAAGTTCAGCGCGCCCGCTCCGGCCGGCCCTGCGCCTCCCGCCGCGCCCGGGATGTATTCGTCCCCGCTCTGCCTGACCCAGGTACGCCCCCCGCCCGGCCCCGGGTGCGCGCCCCCGGGGCCCCGGCCCCGCGCCCCCCGCCACCGGGCCCCGGAGTTTGGAAGCCCGAGGAGGCGGGACGAAAAAGGCGCGCGTCCCTCCCGCCGCCGCGGCCGGGCTGCCCCCGCCTCAGGCCGGGGTCCCGGAGGCGTGGGGGGGGATGGGCTGCGACCCTCATCCGGGACGCCAGTCCTGCGCGCCCCACGGGACCTCTCCCCCCGGCGGACGTGGGGGCTCACCCTGCAGTCCCGCCCTCCCCCGACGCAGGAGGCGCACCCCCACCCCACCCGGGAAGGTCGAGGGGTGCCCGGGAGAAGGCCAAAGGCGGGGTTCTCTGCGAACCCCCGGGCTGGACCCAGGCCTGCTCATAGGAGGAATCGAGGGGGTCCCGATTGGACCCTGGACGCCAGGAGTCTCTGGAGGGGAGGACCCCTCTGATACGGGGACGAACGGCCCCCCATAAGGTGGTGCCCCGCCGCCCCGGCCCTGGCCGCCTTCCCCCCATTAGTGGCCCGCGTGTGCGCCGAGGGGGAGGGGGCACACGAAGTTGGAGGCACCAGCTGTGGGGGGAGGGGTGCTCCAACTTCCCGTCGGGTCTCCCACTCCCCGCGCGCCCCCAACCCCGGCCCGATATTTTCGCTGCATCGATTGTGGGTTATTGAGCCGCCGCCGCCGGCGGGAGGAGCCGGGAGGCCGGGCGAGCCCGGGTCTGGCCCGGGCACTGCGGCGCTGCAGACGCCCTCGCCAGCCCGGCACCTGCCCCTGCCCCCTCCTGTAGCCTCTCACCCCTGGCCGCGCTCCCAGACTGCCCGGGCTCGGCCCTTGTGCAATGACCCAGGGGGTGTGTGGGGAGGGGGCGGCTGTGCCCGGGATGCCCCAGGGGACCCCTTCTCTCCCCCAGCTTCCTCCAGGGGGACCTTCCCAGGTCTGCTGGTTCCTCTCTCCAGCTCCGCCCCCACCCCACGTCCTTGGATGTCTTTAACCCATGGGGGTCGGGCCTCAGTTTCCCTCAAAGTGACAAGCGGCTGCGGAGGCAGTTTCTAGAGGGAGAGGAAGTGTCAAGTGCGGGCGCAGAAGCTGGGCATCCAGCGGGCCACCGAATATCCTAAGGACCAACAATTGTGTGGGGAGCACGTGGATGCTAGTCTCTGCTGGGCGTCCCCCGCCACCATTCACGATCCTGGGGTGCCCCTCCTGCGTATCAGGCTCTTCCTCACAGGCCCCCTCCAGACCCCCAGTTTCTGGCTCCCCACAGGGAATGTGAGGGCCCAAGCCAAGGGGGTTGGCGGGGCCTGTCTTACCCCTTATCCTCTGAGTGACCTTGGGGATGTCCCTGCCCCTCTCCAGACCTCCCTTCCCCTTCAGAGCAAATTTTGGGGTCCCCCAAAGCAGTCATCGCTGGCTCCCCTCTGCCGCTTGTTGCCCTAAAGCTCCCCAAGTACCATGAGGGTCCTAGTCAGGGTTGCTGGGTGACCTTGGGCCTCAAGGGGTGGCCTGGGTGGCCCCGAGGTGCCCCCGCCCCCTCCATCCTTCCCGCGTTTGTTGGCTCCCTCCCTCTGGGAACCGCCCAGGGGGGCTGAGCCCAGGGAGGCTATTCCAGGCGAAGAGATTGGACGGCAGCCTATTGTCACTGCGCCCTGGAATTCCCCCATCAGGACTCCTTGGGAGACAGGCCTCGGTCCACGTTGCCCGGGGGTGGGGGGTGGCAGTGAGAAGCAGAGCTGGCCTTCCGCTGCTCCCCAGGCCTGGCTTTCCCCGGGCACAGGGCAAGGATCAGCCAGGCTGGCTCTTGGTGGAAACATGGTAATAAAAAATACCTGAGGTTCTCTGTGTGCAAAGGACAGGGCGACCGGGAGACAGTCAGGTGGAGAGAGGACCTGGGAACTCCCAGGCCAGGGTGGGGATGGGGTGACCCAGAGGCAAGGGGATCCCTCTCCTCTGCTTATTCTCCTACGGGTGCCCCCCACCCTGGAGGGATGTCTGGGACCCTCTCAGTCTCCCTTCACAGCCTCGGTGTAATCTCCAGAGCTGCATGCAGGCTCAGTCTGGTCTGGGCTTTCCAGCTGGGGGATCTGGAAGGACCCAGACTGTCCACGGAGGACCCCCACTCCGGGCTGCATCTTAATCTTGCCCTACCCACCTCTCTCTGACTACCTGGACCTCTTCCTGCCTCTCTCCCTCTCCAGCTCTCTCTCTCCATCTCTGGGCCCCTGTCTCCCCTCCTCTACTGACTAATTTTACAACCTGAGCCCATCCGAAAATAGCTCCCTTTTAGCTGATCCGACCCGGATCTTCTCAGAGCCGAGACCGGCTGGGGGTGTGTGAAGGGGGGGAGCCGGGCTGCTCCGGTGCCAGCCCGCCCTGTGCCCCCAAGGTCCTGCCCACCTGGGGTGGGGGTAGTGCGGCCACAGCCCAGGCGGCCCTGGAGGATTCTGGGAACGCCGTCCTTGTTTCAATGGTGACTCAAACGCTTTTCACTTTTACTCTTAAGAGGAACTGTGTGGAGCAGCCGTTACTTCCATAAATCCTGCCGGCGGGAAGGCCGGCCTCCCCACGCTTGCCCTGCTCTGGGCCTCCCTCCCTGCCTCCCTCCCGCCCGCCTCTACCGCCACGTTAGTTATTCCGGGTTTGGGGCCAAATCCCTCTTGGCTGCAGTGCCCAGGATTCCCCGGGGCTGAGGCTGGGCCTGGGCCGAGGCCATGGCAGCGCGGCCGCCAGGGCCCCCCTCATTCATTCTTTCTTCCCTTCATTGCTTCACCCCATTGCCTGGTGGGGCAACACTCTTTTCTAAAAAATCACTATTTCTCCAGTGGGGAGACTGAGGCTAGGAGAGGGTCACCGACCCTGTCTTGATTGATTACAATAGATCTTCATTAAGTGCCTCCTATGGGCCAGATGTATGTGGCAGCGGCTTGTGGCAGGGCACAGAAGGCATGAAGCCCCAGCCTAGTATGAGTTCATGGAGGCTCTGCTGGGATTGGGGGAGTGGGTCTTCTAGCATTTCAGGACTGGGAGAGGGGCCAAGACCAGAGAGGGCTAGGGCCCACCCCCAGGTGGCACAGCATGGCTGGTGAGTCTGGAACTGAAGCCACTGCCCACCTGACTGTTTGGTCAGGCCTGCTCCCTGGGGTTGCCCCCGTGGCCTGTGGTCCGGTGGTCTCCACTTGGCTCCTGTACGAGGCACAGCCACGCCCCTTGTCTCTCTGCCTGTCTCTCTCTGAGTCCGTGTCTCTCCCCCTCCCTCCTCTGCAGCGGAGGTGCTTCAGCGCGTCAGGGTCGGTGCCTTGTAAATCACGTCTCTGGGCTTCTGGCCGAGTCAGCGTTCTCTCCCTTCCTCCCCTCCTCGCTCTCTCTCTGCCTGAGCTGACCTACCTTCCTGTCTCCCACCTAACGGATGGGACCTACCAAGTGTCCTGGGGCTTCCTGTCCCATGAGCAGGCGGGTTCACAGTGACCCGCACACACGTGTACTGGCTCGTGGCCTGGGTGCGAGTGGACCCTGGCTGTGCTGTCCCCAAAGCTCACACTCCCACAATGTGTAGGCACACAGACGTGCACACGTGTGTGCCCTGACTGGGGTCACTGAGGCAGGAGCCCAGGTTGGCCTTGGACATGCATGTAGATCCTGCCCGGGTGGCTGTGTGTCTCTAGGCAGGTGACCTAGTCCTTCCTCGCATGCTTCAGCCTTAGCTTGGGGCTTGGTATACAGTCAGTGCCATATAAGCTTGGCTGTGGTGATACTTGTCGCTAAGCTAAGAACTGCAGCTTCCCAGGTGGCACTAGTGGTAAAGAACCTGCCTGCCAAGGCAGGAGATGCAAGAGACACAGGTTCTATCTCTGGGTCGGAAAGGTCCTCTGGCGGAGGGCATAGCAACCCACTCCAGTATCCTTGCCTGGAGAATCCCATGAACAGAGGAGCCTGGTGGGCTACAGTCCAGGGGGTGGCAAAGAGTCAGACACGACTGAAATGACTTAGCCCAGAAACTGATAACTGGATTAAAGACCCCATAGGCATTTTCTCCAGTGTTCTTGCCTGGAGAATCCCAGGGATGGGGGAGCCTGGTGGGCTGCCGTCTATGGGGTCGCACAGAGTCGGACATGACCGAAGTGACTTAGCAGCAGCAGCAGCAGGCATTTTCTAGCTTGTCCTCCTTGCCTTCTGTCACTATCTGCTCAGGGCGAGCTGGGAGCCAGGGGCAGCAGTGACTTCCCAGAGCCTTGAGCCCTAACCACCACCCACCCCCTGCCAGGGTTTTTCTCTTGGTCTTTCCTCCCCTACTTGCCTAGCCCTGTACAGGGTCTCCCTGAGTTTGACCAGACCCACGTGGGACAAGCTTCCTTCGTCCACTGGGGTGTGTGCATTGGGAACAAGCAGAGGATGAAGTTGGTCCTTTCTAATCTGGATGCCGTTGAAGCAGCAGTGAAGAGACAGATCAAAGCCGTGCCCTCAAGGGGCTGGAGTGTAGTGAGGGGATGGCAGGACCAGGCTGCTGCTTTGGCTTCCCGAGGAGGAGGTGGCACGTGACCCAGGGCTGAGCAGCAGAAGGGGGCCACATGGGATTCAGGGAGAGCAGGTGGGGTACAGAATAGGAAGCCCTGAGGAATGACCAGACCCCGAGCTCAGGGGGTTGGGGGAGCTGGCATTGGGGCCCAAGATCAGGAAGTTCAAGGTTACAGGGACCCAGGTTCAAGTCCCAGCTCACCTCCTTCCTGGCTCTGTGACTGTGGGCCGGTGGCTTCAGTGCTCCGTGCCTTAGTCTTCCCCTCTGGACAGCAGGTACAACAATTTTTCCCATTTTGTAGAGTTGAGAGCTCAGTAAATGCTCCCCGTCTCTCTCCCTCACACCCCAACCTTCTGGCTCAGCATCCACCCAGGACCCCAGGGCACAGAGAGTAAAGTCAGGAAATTCAGGGCTCAGACTCACTGGTCAATTTGCCAGATTTTCTACTCCCTGGACTTAGTTTACCCAAAGTCTTCCCAGGGGCTCCTCAAAGGCCCTGCCTGACCTGCCCATCCCCTCCCTGCCCTCCGTCTTTCCTCTCCCTCTCACTCACTCTGCTCCAGCCTCACTGGCCTCCCCTCTGTTCTCTCCAAACATAAGGCATGATCCTGCCTCAGAACCTTTGCATGTGCTGTGTTTTCCACTTGGAAAGCTCCTACCATGGATGGTCAGCTTTAAGGTCTTTGTTCAAGTGTCCTCTCCTATGAGAGATCCTCCCTGACCACCGCCAACTGAAAAGAACCATCCCCAGGGGACTCTCTGGATGCCCCCCGCCCCCGGAAACTCCTTTAAATTTCATTGTTTAACCTGACATTTTCTTTTTGTTCCATCCTTCCTTTCTTTCGATTTCTTTCCTTCTATCTTTTATTTATTTATTTTTTTAGCCACACCTCCGAACTTGTGGGATCTTAGTCCCCCAACCAGGGATGAAACCCAGACCCTCAGCAGTGAGAGTGCGGAGGCAGAGTCCTAACCACTGGATCACCAGGGAATTCCCTGTTTTACTTATTTATTGGCTGCAGCTTATGGGATCTTAGTCCCCTAACCAGGGATTGAACCCATGCCCCCTGCAGTTGCAGTGCAGAGTCTTAACCACTGGACAACCAAGGAAGTCCAACCTGACATTTTATTACATTTCCTAGCTTGTTAATCCATCCCTGCCCATATCAGGATCCAGGTTAGGGCTGAGCCCAGGACTCTGCTGGGCCCCAGCATCATGCATGGAGCTGGCACTCAGTAGATGTTTGTTGAACCATCAAATGCATTTTTCCCTCATTGGATAAGAGCCGTTCATAAGCTATGATGCTCTGAAATTGGAAGGAGGAATGACTAGCAAGAACACTTAGTCTGGCACCAAATGGGCCTACATTCAAATATGAGTTCTGCTGTTTGACACGTAACAAACAGTGGGCTTACCTGGAGGAAGGGACATTGGAACCTGAGTTTTGAAGGATGCATAGGAGTTTGGGATAAGCACTTAGGAGGTGGACAAGAGATTCTCAGTAACATTTGTTGAGTCACTGAGTCACTGAAAAGGAGAGAGAATGCTTTGTGGAAAACTTCTGGTTTGGAAATTGGAGTTTCACATCCTGGTATGCTGTCCTGGACTCTCAAAGTGGGTGAGCCACAGGGAGGCTCAGTAAGGGACACAGCCCAGAGCACAGTTGACCAGTCCATAGTGCCCAGCAAGGGCTTGGACCCAAGTGTCTGCCTGCCAGCTGCTGCTGTCCTCTTTGGCCAAGTAAGGTTTTGGGGGTTCTTAGTCCCCCAACCAGGAATCAAACCCATGTCCCCTGCAGTCAAAGCACAGAGTCTTAACCACTGGACCGCCAAGGAAGTCCAGCTTGACATTTTATTATACTTCTTAGCTTGTGAAGTCTCAGTGGGCCAAGTAAGGTTTCTGGGGTTTCTTGCTGTCTTCCTTAACCTTGCATCTGTGATTACCAGAGCAGTGGATAAGCTCACCACTGATCCCCAGCAGGGTGCCAGCTCCCTTTTGCCCATTGTACAGGAAGAGAAATTGATGCCCAAGGCATAGCAGTGATTTGTTCCTGGATCATACAGAAGGTGAAAATGGAGGCTGTTGTCACCCAAGCTCTTTCCCTCCAGTCTGCCTGGCAGTAAGTGCCTCAACCCTGGGCCTCAGGGTTGCTGCTGCTGCTAAGTCACTTCAGTCGTGTCCGACTCTGTGTGACCCCATAGACGGAAGCCCACCAGGCTCCCCTGTCCCTGGGATTCTCCAGGCAAGAACACTGGAGTGGGTTGCCATTTCCTTCTCCAATGTGTGAAAGTGAAAAGTGAAAGTGAAGTCGCTCAGTCGTGTCTGACCCTTAGCTACCCCACGGACTGCAGCCCACCAGGCTCCTCCATCCATGGGATTTTCCAGGCAAGAGTACTGGAGTGGCTTGCCATTGCCTTCTCCGGCCTCAGGGTTAGGGGAGAGCAATTGAGCTAGACTCAAAAATGCCCAGCTGTGTGGTCCAGGCTAGGTCTGGGAGAACCCTGAGGAAAGCAGGAAAGGCTGCCTGAAGGAAAGAACAATGGAGATGGGGCTTTGAGGGATGCATAGGAGTTCAGGAGGATTCTTGGCTTCTAGCTTTCCTTGGCAGCCTCCCTTGCCCTGTCAACCAGTGAGGGCATTGGGAAGTGTCTGGGGAAGAGGCCTCGATTGTCACAGGTCTTGTGGGACAAAGAGAGCGACAGGCCTGCCTCTCACCTACCTGGGTTGACCTCCCTGGGAGGACGTGGAGGCTCAGGCAGCGGGTCCGTGACCCAGTTACAGGCTGTTTGTCTTCCTTCCTCCAGAACCAGCTGGGGTCACCGGTGACGTGGGCTCCCGCCCCTGCCCGCCTCCCTGGCATCTTTCCCCAGAGAGGGCCCAGGGAGGAGGGAGTAGGCATATGACAGGGGTGTGGGGGCTTGGAGAGGGGAGGAGAAGGAAAAGGAGAGAACTCATCCAAGGGAAGGGGGCTCAGAGGCAAAGGGGTTCAGGGAGAGATAGAGTCTGGGCCCAAAATAATCCTAGCAACAACAACAATAATAATAGCATAATTCAGGCTTTTGAGAGCTGGGCAGATAAGGGGGTTCCTATGCTAGAAGGAGATAGCACCCCCGTTCAGCTGGCTGGCACCCCAACTGCCCCTTCCCAGCTCCCTCTGATCACTCCCCCAATAAGCTCCAGGCCTCGGATGACAGCCACAGCCCAGGCCTCCTGCTACCATGGTGTCCCCTCCATGGGGGACAGTGCCCCATGCCTTCATGGATTCCCTGCCATGGGTTCTCTGGCCAGACTCCCAGGCTCTGGACCCAGGTCTGAAGATCAGCTGTGTGACCCTGGGCAAGCCGCTCCCCACCCCCGGGACTGGCATGTTGAGTGGCATGGTGACACGGGAAAAGCACCTCTGAGGTTGGAGGGGACCTGGCCCCCTCCACTCTCCCTCTGCCTCAGCAAGTCAGCCGGGGCAGGGTGGGGTGGGGCACGGAAAGGGGCTGTAAGGTCCGGTCCCTGCCACAGCTGTTATGGTGACTCACATGTCGGGGGACATTGGCATAGAGGGGGCTGGGCTGGCACAAACAGTACCCCATCCTGCCCCACCCCATGAGGACAGAAGGCTATTTTCAGACCCTCAGTAATGGAGATCTGAGGTCGTCTCCCACCCCCAGCACCCCATGGCTACAGGTGGCCCAGGGGAGATGGGGTAGAGGACAGGGATGGGGCACCTGGGGCGGGGAGTGCCATGTGCATCCAGGCCTGGAGGTGGGACCAAGCCTGGCCACATCCACCTGGAAACCAACTGGTAGCCCAGAGCAACTGTGTCACCATCTCCCCGAGAGACCCCTGCCTCACGGAGAGAAGGCTGTTCCGAGAAAGGGATGGACAGGGTCTTGGTTCGTGTGCTCACACAGACCCTGAGAGCCTCCGGGACCTCAGCCAGATCTCTGCCTGTCTCTGAGCTTAGCCTCCCCATCACGCAAGGCAGTGGAGCCTCGGGCCTTTTCCTGCCCCTAGAAGATTGTAAGCAACTAATCGTTACGGTGACAACAGTGTCAATAACAATAATAATAATAGCATAATGCAGGCTTTGGAGAGCTGGGCAGATAATGAGATTCACATGCTAGGGAGAGACATAACCTCCATTCAAGAAGCCCAGTGTAGCCCCCAGGCAAGAGTGGGGATCGAAATTTCTCTTCTCTGTCTTCCTTTCTCCTTGAATCTCTCACCCCTTGAGGGTGAGAAAGCACACCTGGGATGTTCTGCAGACTCAGTTTTCCTTGGTGAAAGTGGCGAGAATGAGACAGCCTCCTCCCACCCCCAGAGAAGAGGAGAGGGGCCTCCCATGGCCCCATTATTCTCCTAGGGGACCAACAAGGGGGTGGGCTGCTGTTGTTTCCATGGAGAAGTTGGTTAGGTGTGGCTTCCTGTCCCAGCTCTGCTGCTCGTGACTGAGTCTCTTCTTGGGGTCTCAGTTTCTTCATCCGTAAAATAGGTGTTGCGGCTGCTCAGCAGCCCCACTCAGGCAGTGGGGGGGGTGGGTGTTGAAGTCACAGCTCTGGGCAGATCTCTGGCCCTCCTTGGGCCTCAGTTTTTCCATCTGTGGAATGGGTCTGTGGGGGGCAGGCTAGGGTGAACTGGCCCCCGGGAACCCCTCTCTCCAGCTCTGAACCTCCATGACTGAGCTCCCCTTTCTCTGCTGTATTCTGATCTTGCCTCCTTGGGCCTCAGCTTTCCCTGCCCCTGCAATGGGTCTATATAGGAACTGCCCCACCCCACCCCCACCCTTTCATTAGCCCCTGACATACAGTAGGCCCCAGTGGACCTGTGGACCTCTTGGCCTACGGACCTCAGCTGGTTCTGTCTGTGTCTCTGGGCTATAGAAAAGATATCTTGTCCTCATTTTTTTCATCACTGCCAAGAGCCAGTAGAGGCAGCCCTTGAACCTCCGTCTCATGTCAGCTTCCTCTGCCGAGCAGTGGGACTGGCAGACTAGTGACACTGTGAGCCTGTTTGCTCCTGTTTTGCTCCTGAATTGTCAGTGTCCAGTGTGTGCTCAGCCCTGCTTTGAACATTTGAGCTCACGCTCTATCTAGTTCAGTGCTTTGCAAAGTACAGTCCCAGGGCCCAAGGCCCACTGTCTGTGTTCATAAATAAAGTTTTACTGAAACACTGCCATGCCAGTCACATCTCTGAGGCATCTTGCAACAGAGACTAAAATACTCACTACTGGTTCTTTATGGTACTTTTAAAGTTTGCTGACCCCAGTTCTAGAAGGCAGAGAATGGATCCATGCCACCACTATTCTATCAACCTCAGTTCTCCCCATCTGTTCAGTGGGTCCCCATCAACTTCCACCTGGGCCCCTCAGCTTGTCCTGCCTGTACATTGGAGTTCAAGACAGCCCTCCGTGACTGGCTTCCTTGGCCTGTGCCTTCCACCGTGATCAGAGCCTCAGTTTCCCCATCTGGGCAATGAACTTCATCCAGTGAACTTCTGCTGGGCCCCTCTGGCCCTGTTTTTTCCCTGGGAGTTTGGAGGTATCTGCAGAGGACCCCTGCACACCTCTGCTCCACCATCCCTCCAATGGGTCTGCCTGGGGCCTCTGCAGCCTCAGACTTTCGGGCCGGGCAGTGGGTCCATGGGTCCCAGCACCTCCTGACCTCTGGCCTCTCCCGCCCCGCAGGATGAGTTCCACCCTTTCATCGAGGCGCTGCTGCCTCACGTCCGCGCCTTCGCCTACACCTGGTTCAACCTGCAGGCGCGGAAGCGTAAGTACTTCAAGAAGCATGAAAAACGGATGTCGAAGGACGAGGAGCGAGCGGTGAAGGACGAGCTGCTGGGCGAGAAGGCCGAAGTCAAGCAGAAGTGGGCATCGCGGCTGCTGGCCAAGCTGCGCAAGGACATCCGGCCCGAGTGCCGCGAGGACTTCGTGCTGGCCATCACCGGCAAGAAGGCGCCGGGCTGCGTGCTCTCCAACCCCGACCAGAAGGGCAAGATGCGCCGCATCGACTGCCTGCGCCAGGCCGACAAGGTGTGGCGGCTGGACCTGGTCATGGTCATCCTCTTCAAGGGCATCCCCCTGGAGAGCACCGACGGCGAACGCCTGGTCAAGGCGGCGCAGTGCGGCCACCCGGTGCTCTGCGTGCAGCCGCACCACATCGGCGTGGCGGTCAAGGAGCTCGACCTCTACCTGGCCTACTTCGTGCGAGAGCGAGGTGAGTGAGGGCGTGCGCATGCACGGGGCTGGAGGTGGCTCGGGCTGGGGCTGCGCCTGTCGCAGGGGCGTGAAGCAGGCCCGCGGGTCTCAGCGAGGAGGCGGGTCCACGTGGCCTGCGCCAGGGTTGGTGGGGGTGGAGGAGGCTGACCTATGAGAGGTCCCAGGAGGGAGGCGTGTCTGGCAAGGTTTGAGCAAGGAGGCGGGCCTTCTTCAAGTTAAAGGGAGGAGGCTGGTGCCGGGGAAAGTCAGAGGGAGTAGGCACATGCCATGTGAAGTGTAAGGGAAAGAGATCCGGTTCACGGGGAGAGTCGGGTACAGGGCAGGTGTGTCCTGGGGGTCTGAAGGGAGGACATCGGACCTTGATGTCCAAGGGGAGTGTCAGGTCACAGGAAATGAGATGCTGTCCCAGAAGGTCTGTTGGCAACAGTGGTGAGGATGGGCCACTGACAGGTGGGAGAGGGACAGCCTTATCCTTCCTGGGAAAGCTGGAAGGGTGCTGGGTGGCACACTGTGAATGCTGGTTGATCGACTCTCAGACCTTCCCCAGAGTCCTCACAGTTGTCATGTTGATGCCAAGTGGGAAGCTGGGGCCCTGTGTGACTTGAGCTATGTCATCAATCTCTCTGGTCGTCAGGGTTCCCTACTCCCGCCCTTCTAGTTGGGTGTTTCTGGTGTTTGCTGACTCTGTGGTCAAATGGTCCACGTGGAGACCAGTGGGGTTTGTGAGAATGGAGAAATCCAGGACAGCTTCCTGGAGGAGGTTCCCCTGAGCTGAACTCTGCAGGATGACTGGGCAGTGATGAGCACGGGGCTCTCCCAGGGGGTTAGCAGCCTGGGCAGAGGTGCAGAGGCCGGACGGGTGGCCCAGTCCTGAACATCAGTAGGTCCTGGTGGTCGTGGGCAGGGCCTGGTTGTGCGGGCAGTGGGCTTCACTGACCCATTGCTTCCTGGTGGTGTGGCCAGTGGAGCTGTCACATGGAGGTTATCCAAGTTCTTACCTGGATTGGGCCTGGGGAGATTCTCAGAGATGGTGTGTGTCGCGTGTTGAACTCTGGTCTGCTGCGTGGCGAGTAGCAGCTGTGACTGTCTTCATGTGGATGGAATCAGGTGTGCCCTGGAGAACCTAACTGGCACAAGTCCCGTGCCCTGCTGTTCCCACCCAGGCTGAGCCTGGTACCCTTGTGGACGTGAACCTGCACATACCTGGGCTGCCTGAGCGTGTCAGGTGGGTGCACTTGGCTTGGAGACCCAGTCCCACCACCAGTAGCCCCACAGGCACCCACTTGATCACACAACCAGAAATGATTGGGTAGGGCTTGGGAGGATGGGGGAGGGGCAGTGAGAAGAAGTGGGGACTCCAGGCAGGACCGCCCAGCTTCTGATCACAGCCCTGCCGTGTGTCGTGTGCCGGCTGTGTGACTCTGGACCTAGCCCTGTCCTGTAACTCAGTTTCCTCCTCTGTACAGTGGAAGGAACAACCATGCCAACTCCCAGCGGTGCTGAGAGCCTTCCATGAGGTCTCCTGGTCACCACAGTGTGTGGGAGGGATAGCCAGGCCAGAGTTCCCAGTCTTGACCTTGATTCCTTGACCTTGACCCCATCTGCCCCATCCCTCACCCGCCACTGGAATTGGATGGGGCCAGAAGCAGAGGGGTAGACAAGGTGACTGTTTGCGGCCGTTGTGATGCAGGGGAGGGGAGGGCACAGGCAGCCTTGGGGGATGCAGCGTTCATTACCATGCAGGTCCCGGTCTCTCCCACCACATCCATCCTCCGCGCCCGGCCCCACCCCCACCTCCTCCGCGCTGAGCTGATAAAATTTTGAAGCAAGTTTTCTGCCAGCGTCAGCACAATCTCCGGGCGCCTCCCCTCCCCCATCGACCCCCTCCCCCCTCAGCTCAGCAGGCAGGCGGGGCCTCCAGGCCTCCACAGACACCTTCGTGTCCGTCAGCCATGCTTTTGCTAGCCGATCTGGTCAACCTCCTCGCATGAGCGCTGGGGAAGGTCAAGGCTGCACCCTCTCCTGCTTCCAACCAGCTCCATCATCCCAGGGGACCACCGCTCAAAAACGCCCCAGCTGACCCAGCTGGGAGTGAGGGTCGGGTTCTAGGGCTGGGCGGGGAGCCCAACCCCAGCTCAGCCTCCTGTCTGAGTGGCTGGACCCAAAACAAGTCACTGAATCTCTCTGTGCTTGCTTTCCTTGTCTTTAAAATGAGACAATCAAAAATAGCTGTAGGAATGTTGGATTCTTATGATAAAGTGTTCGACAAATAACCCCTGTGGGGTCATGGAGAGAAGTACCCAACACGGGGATAGGACTTTGTGGACCGTTATTTTTTTTTCCTTGGACCATTATTATTATCATCCTTACTAGGGTTATAATTTCCCACCTCCATGCCTTTGCCCATATGGTTCCCTCTGTGCTGTGGATGTCATTCCCGACTGGAAAACTCCTACTTATGCTTCAAAACCCCAACTCCCAGTGCCACTTTCTTTCTGTCAAGCAATTTTTCTGAGGACTTAGCAATTATTTTCCATTCTCATGGCAAGCCTGTGAGGCAGGAATCGTATCCATTGTACAGATGAGGAAACAGAAGCCTCAAAAGAAAGAAACTAAAAAGTACCCTGGAAGAAGTTACCTGTGCTGCCCAAGGTCACAGTTAGAAAAGGGCAGAATTAGGGTTTGGACATGGGCAACTTCTGTTGCTGGGGCTTCCCTGGTAGCTTGGCTGGTAAAGAATTGGCCAGCAATGCAAGAGACCCAGGTTCGATTCCTGAGTTGGGAAGATCCCCTAGAGAAGGGTTAGGTTACCCACTCCAGTATTCTTGGGCTTCCCTGGTGGCTCAGACGGTAAAAATCTGCCTGAAATGAGGGAGACCTGAGTTCGATCCCTGGGCTGGGAAGATACCCTGGAGGAGGGCATGGCAATCCACTCCAATATTCTTGCCTGGAGAATTCCCATGGACAGAGGAGCCTGGTGGGGTACAGTCCATGGGGTCATAAAGAGTCAGACACGACTGTATGACTAAGCACAGCACAGCTTCTGTTGCTGGCACCCCTGCTAGCCTTCCATGCTCAGTGGCAGAAGGGGATGGAGATAAGTTGCAGTGTAGGATGTGGGTGTCCAGTCTATGTGGCTTGGCCATCTGGGCTGGGTCTGTGTTCTAAGCTCCTACTAACCAGAGCTTCCTCTAGGATTCCCAAGCTGAGGCTGCCGCCCAGAACCCCCTGCTGAGCCCCAGCTCCCCGACTTCCATCGCAGGACCCCCACCCCCATCTGGGCCAGAGTTCCGTCTCTGTTCTTAGCCAAGCATTCATCTGATGGCAGAGAGAACTGGCCACCTCTTCTCTCCTCTCCCCTTGTGGGTCTCAGGGCTGCAGGGCATCTGGGCCAAGGTCAGAGCGCAGTGGCCACTCAAACCAGCCCTGCTGGGGGGCCGTGGGGTTGGTGGGGAGTGGGGAAAGCAGGCCTTGCTTGACTTCTGGGACAGGTCACAGGCAGGATATTGAGATGGGCACCTGTCATTCGGCTGGAAGGAGGCACCACCTCGGGTGTCAGATGTGGGGCCTCAGGGCCAACAGAATGACAGTGAGAGAAACCCAGAGGCACAGAGGGACCCAGAGACGGGGAGAGACACGTGGAGACCCACACTCGGCCATCCCCTGTCCCCAGACCCGGGGATGAGGCTTGGCTCCCCCAACCCCCACAGCCTCTGTTTCTCCCTGGGGCTGTCAGGTTGCTGGGGCCCCAGCCCAAGGAGGAATCCCAGGCCTCCCTCCCCAGGTTTATTTTGGAGAATAGAAGAGTGGGGACGAGCCGGGAGAAGATCCCTTTGGCGCTGGGGCTGCCAGGCTCCTCAGAGCCCAGGGCACCACCTTGGGCCAAACTTGGCCGCCTGGGGCATCCATCTGGCGTCATTGCAGACACAGGGCCCTGATTCCAGGAGTAGACTCTGTGTGTGCCCTGAGGGTGGCCTATGGGACAGCTAGGGGACCCTGATGAGGGGAGTGATATGAGCTGTGCCTTGGGACACTGGGGCTGATTGCTCCTTGCATGCCCTTTGTGGGTGGATGTGCCACTGAGCAGAGATGGGGAAGCTGACAATTCTCAGTTAACAAAAAGCTAAGGACAGGGAGGGGCGTGGAGAGGCATGGTGGGTACTCTGGCTGGGACACAGAGAGATTTGAGTGAGAGTGTGCCAGGCCATTGGGGGGGCATAGCCAGTGCAAAGGCCCTGGGGCTGGAATGGTCCCAAGCACAAGTGCTGGAGGGTGGGGCTGAGGACCGCTGCCTGGCAGTGGGAAGGCCAGGCTTCCTCCCCAGCCTCTCGTTTGGGAAGGAGCCCGGAGGAAGCAGGGCCCAGAGAGAGAAGCTGTCTGCCCAGCCCCAGAGCCCAGCCAGGCCTCCCCGCCCCCTCTGGCGGCCTGAGAAACCTGAGGCGGGCGGGCACCATGCCAGGGCGGGTGGGGGAGGGGCTGCCAGGCCCGCCCGCTCCGGCAGCTGCCAGCCCGCCCCGAGCCGCCAGCCCAGATGGTGCCCATCTGCTGACGCCGCTGTGGGCTGGCCTCCCGTTCCCGCCTCCTGTTCCCGCCTTGTTCGGTGCCAACCTCCTGGAACGGCACTGTGGGCAGGGGCTTGCTTGGGAAGCTCACAGCTGCTCAAGAGGCTGCCCAGGGTGCCCAGGAAGGGGCCAGAAGGATCGAGGGGTGAGGGATCCCCACCCCCTCTTGGATGAACCTGGGCAGCAATCATAATAACAGATGATAGTAACAGTGGACATGTATTGCATACCCGATGCTGAGCCTGCCCCACATCTGGTTTAATTCTCTCCACCACCCAGGGAGACCATCCTGGTGGATCAGATGTTAAAGAATCTGACTTCGGTGCAGGAGACCCAGGTTCGATCTGTGGGTCAGGAAGATCCCCTGGAGGAGAGCATGGCAATCCATTCCAATATTCTTACCTGGAGAATTCCACGGATAGAGGAGCCTGGTGGGCTACAGTCCATGGAGTTGCAAAGAGTTAACATGACTGAGTGACTAACACTTTCACTTTCACCACCCAGGGAGGCAGGCAGCAACTATTACCTACTTCCGTGTTTCAGTAAGAAAACAGGCCCAGAGATGGTCAGTCACTTGTCTAGGGTCACACAGTTCCTAAGAGGTAGAGCAGAATTAGAACCCACAGATCCTGAGTGGGTCTCAAAACCACTAAAGGAAAAAACTGAAAACTGCTTTTGGGGTTACTGAATGGAACCCACACCCTCCCAGTTGTACAGATGATGAAGAGAGCTGACCCAGAATACATAGTGAACAAATGAATGAATATTGGTGAACCTTCCTGAAGTGCCTACTGTGCCCCAGCCTGGGGGCCAGGATCCTCATAAAGTGCACCCTGGGCTCGGATGGCTGGAGAAAGGGCCTGGATCGAAGGAGCCTGCGTCGGCTTCAGCTCTGCCTGGGCTTGCTGTGTGACTTAGGGCAGAGCCCTGCCCTCTCTATTCTGAGGTTGGAGGAGAGCTGAGCCAGGAAGGTAGGGCCTTGTGGGGCCACGGAGAGAAGCAAGCTGGACCTTGACAGAGGGTCCCCCATCTCTTCCAACCCCTGTTAATCTCCATTCCAGCCCAGGACACTGTGCTGGGGGAGACAGGATGGATGTGGACAGGAGGGCATGTGAGAGCACCCATTCGCTTGTATGATGGACACAATTTGTGTCCACACTTGTTCCAGGCTGTGTGAGATGTACTCCTCTCTCTGACCCTTCATTTTCCTACCTGGAGAGTGGAAAAAGTAACTGTGTTGTGTCCACTGCATTGACAATTGGAGTCAGTGACCCCTAGATAGCATAAAACAGGCGCTCAATAAATGCTCAATTCCTTCCCAGATCCTCTCCCCAGCCCCAGGAGGCAACGCGGGGAAGAACCTCAGAGCATCTAGAGAACCAGCCAGGATACCTGTAACCGAGGATGGGCCCCCGCTGGAAGCCAGGTGTCTGGGTGGTGGAGAGTGAGGGGCTCCTGGCAGCCTGGACTCCCCCCGGGGCAGAGAAGCCAGGTGGACCAGCTGTCTGTCCATGCAGGGGTGGTGGCTGCCCAGGGGTGAGGTCCAGACGCCAGCTGATGATGTATTTATAGTGGCGGTGGGAGGCCTCTGGGCTCCTGGTTAGCGGTGCCGAGAATGCAGCAGGTGGGAGCCCCGTGTCAGGAAGAGGTAGTGACGACATCTGCAGCCAGACGGCCCAGGTTGAGATCCCACCACTCATGTGCCCTGTGGCCTTGGGCAGGTGACATCACTGCTCTGGGCCTCAGTTGCCTTCCCTCCGCAAAGGGCATGAAGCAGATGGTGCCTGCTTCGCCGGGCTATACAGGGTTAAGTAAGATAATGCATGAAGACTGCTAGGACAGGGCCTGGCATACAGTAGGTGCTCAAACATGCATGCTAAGTCACTTCACTGGTTTCCAACTCTGCGACCCCGTGGACTGTAGCCCACCAGCCTCCTCTGTCCATGGGATTCCCCACGCAAGAATACTGGAGTGGATTGCCATGCCCTTCTCCAGGCTCAAACATAATTTGCTGCCTTAAAAAGGAAAGAGATCCTGACCCACATTACACCGTGGATGGACCCTGAGAACATGATGCTCAATGAGAGAAGCAGACACAGAAGGACACACACTGTCTGGTTCCACTCACAGGAGGTCTTAAAGGAGTCAGATCTAGAGAGACCGGAAGTAGATGGTGGGGCCAGGGGCTGGGGCGGGGGGTCAGTTAATGGGGACAGAGTTTTCCTTTGGGAAAATGAGGCAGTTCTGGAGATGATGGGGGGGGGTAGTTGCAAGGCAGTGTGAAGGTATCCAGTGCCACTGAACCGTGCACTTAAAAATGGCCAAGGTGGTGAATTTTGGGGACTCCCCTGGTGGTTCCAGTGGTTGGGACCCTGTGCTTCCAATGCTGGGGGCATGGATTCAGTCCCTGGTTGGGGAACTAAGATCCCACGTGCCAAAAAATGAATAAAATAACAATGGAAGTGGCGGTGTTAGTTGCTCAGTCATGTCCGACTCTTTGCAACCATATGGACTGTAGCCCACCAGGCTCCTCTGTCCATGGGACTCTCCAGGTTAGAATACTGGAGTGGGTAGCCATTCCCTTCTCCAGGGGATCTTCCCAACCTGGAATCAAACCTGGGTCTCTCAAATTGCAGGCAGATTCTTTACCGCTGAGCCACCAGGTGAATTTTATGCTATTGATATTCTACCACAATTTAAAAAATTCTTTGTTGTTAGTGATAATTTGTAACTCAACTAGGCTTCATTTTCAAAATTAAAAAGATAACTGATAGAAATAATGAATAATACATTCTCTATTATAATGCAATGATAAGTAATAAAAATAAAACCAGTGATGGTAATATAATCATAGTTACTATTAGGGCTTCCCTCGTGGCTCAGTTGGTAAAAAATTTGCCCTCAGTGCAAGAGACCCAGGTTCAATCCCTGGGTGGGGAAAACACCTTGCGGAAGGAAATGGCAACCCACTCCTGTGTTCTTGCCTGGAAAATCTCACGGATAGAGGAGGCTGACAGGCTACAGTCCATGGGGTCACAAAAGTGTCGGATACGACTGAGCATCACCGCCTTTATCATCATCATCACCATTGCTATATTTCCAGCTCAGTTCTGCCCTCTGGCCAGCTGGGCAACCTTGGGCAAGTTAATGCCCATCTCTGGGCTTCTGCTTTCTTCATCTGCAGGCTGAGTGGGGGCAATGTTCAGGTGACTGAAGTTAAGATAGGATCTCTGAGAAAGGAACCTCTCAGCATGACAAGTGCTCAGAAATTTTAAGTTCTTTCCTGGAGAAGGGAATGGCTACCCACTCCAGTGTTCTTGCCTGGAGAAACCCATGGACAAAGGAGCCTGGCGGGCAGCAGTCCATGGGGTTGCAAAGAGTTGGACAGGACTGAGCGAGTAACACTTTCCTGAGTGGATCGGCCCTCCCCCGTGGTCACCCCTGCTTGGGTGCCCAGCTTGTGCGTCCACACCTGCTGAGGTTCCCAAGGGCCTGAGAGGTGTGGAGCCAGCAGAAAGCGGGCAGCATCATCATGCACCTGTGGCAGCCACCCCAGTGTGGTGGGGCTGCAGTTGCCACTCTGGCCCTGCGCCCAGCCAGCCAGGGGGGGGCTGAGGGCAGCTAGGGACATCTCCGGGCACCCCCCACCTCTGCAGACAGCTGCCAGTCCAGCCCCTCTCCCTCCAGCTGGGTGTGGGCAGGAAGTCACAGGTGGTCAGAGTCAGTGAGGGACAAGGGAGGGGGCGCGTGGGAACACTGGGTTTCTTGTCCACATCAGGAAACTGAGGCCCAGAGAGGGTCCTTCCTTGGGTCCATTCTATCCCGTCTTCTGTCTCAGGCTGTCTTGTGTGGGCGTCAGGATGGGGGGACGAGGGGGGCTCTGCAGCAGATCTGTGTTCGATCCCTGGGTCAGGAAGATTCCCTGGAGAAGGGAATGGTTACCCACTCCAGTATTCTTGCCTGGAGAATCCCCATGGACAGAGGAGACTGACAGGCTGGAGTCCTTGGGATTGCAAAGAGTTGGTCATGACTGAGCAAATACCACTGGTACCTCAGGGTAAATGGCTTGCAAGTGGGAAAGAGGCTTCAAGAAAGGCACGGGGGCTGTTCTAGATCCTCCACAGGACAAGTTTTGGAGTTCCCAAGGCCTGTTTTAGACCCTTCACAGCTAGGATCTTAGGACTTCCATGGTGGTCCAGTGGCTAAGGCACCATGCTCCCAATGTAGGGGACTTGGGTTTGATCCCTGGTCAGGGAACTAGATCCCACATGCTGCAAACTAAGACTTGGTACAGCCAAATAAATATTAAAAACAAACAAACAAATCACGCTGGGATCTTCACTATTTTACAGTTCTAGAATTCTCCCAGGGAGGTTCAGAGCCACATGGTCAAAATTCCAGAATTTCCAGAATTCCACATGTGGGATTTTCTGATGTCCAACGACAGGCTCTGAAATGTTCTCATCTTGGGTTCTAGAACATCCAGGGAAAGTTCTAGAATTCTCTTTCTGGCAGGGATTCAGAACGTTCAGGTCAGAGTTGAGTAAGCCTGTCCTCAGACGTCTAGCGACTGAGCAGAGCATTCTGGAAAAGACCCTTACAGAGGGAGATAGAGGTAGATTTGGAGGATTTTTTTAGGCTTTTTCCAGACTCACTGAGGCAGGGGCTGACTGCTTGAATGGGGGCCCCGTGGTGGGGAAACGTTTGGGAGCAGGACTGTGAAAAGCTGGGACTGGGGGGCCCAGGAATAAGTTGGGATTTTGTTTAATCCGCAATAAAAGTCTGTTGTTTATCACATGCGGGGACACGGAACCCGGGGTGTTTCCAGAGGCTGCGGGGGAACAGAGCACGTAGTAGGTCCCCGCTGGAAGGCAGCAGCTGTAATTGACCCTGGTGACCTCTGACAGGAGGAAGGGGTGGTCTGTATGTGTCTTGGGTGTCGGGGTGCATTTTGGGGGGGAACTGCAGGCATACTGAGGGCTTACTAAGAAGTAAATCCTCAGTACATGTCAGGGATTATTCACACAATTTTGTTTCACCTTAATCCCACAAAGGTAGGATTATCATGAACCACATTTCACACACAGGAAAATTGAGGCCCAGAGAGGTTAAGACGACCACCTGAGGCCACACAACTAAATGGTAGAGTCAGGATTAGAACCCAGGTAGTAAAGAATCTGCCTGCAATGCAGGAGACTTGGGTCTGATCTCTGGATCGGGAAGATCCCCTGGAGGAGGGTATGGCAACTCCAGTATTCTTACCTGGGGAATCCCATGGACAGAGGAGCCTGGCGGGCTACAGTCCACGGGTGGTCGCAAAGAGTTGGTTATGACTAAGCGACTAACACTTTCACTTTTCACTTTCACTGGCAGATCTGAGGGAATACATAAGTCCCCTAGGAAGGGGCTGTTTGGGGTGTGTCAGGGACCTCCCTTAGAATGTCCTGGGAGCCCCCCTTTGGGCTTAGAGAGTTTGGGTGCCCGTGAGCAGGTGCCATGCTCAGCTGGATCAAGTTGGGGCTGCAGCCTGGCTGGGAGTAGGCTGGCCTCAAACCCTTGATGTAGTGGAACCAGGGGGGCAAGAGATGCAGCCCGGGCCATGAATCTCCCAGTCTGGGTCTCTGTCTCTTTGTCTGTTTCAGCCCCCGGTCTCTCTCCCCGGTTCTGGCCAGTCTCCTCCCCTCACCACCCCAGGCGAGCCTGTGGGCTGCCCGGAGGTGGCAATAGCAATTGAATGGGCCCCTTGTTCCTGACCACACCCGCCCCTTGGGGTCACTCCAGGACAAGCCCTGGCAGCCTGCTGGCTTAAAGGGCCAGTGCCCAGAGAAAGGGGAAGGAGGGGGCCACTGCTTTGCTCCCAAGCCCCACCCCCCAGCCTCCCAAAGATGGAGGAACTGAAGTGTATGCGTGGGGGTGGGGGCGGGCAGCATCGCATCCAGACATCCCAGCCCCACATGGTCAGATGGTGGCTGCATGTGCCTGGTGGCGTGTGGGTTTCATCTGGGAAAAATTCCTTCTCTTCTCTCGGCCGCTGGGCAGATGGAATGGTATCTGGGTCAGGGTTTGGTACACAGTTGGTGCTACTCTGTGCTCATGGCATTGCTTGAGCCTCGTGGTGTTCCCCTACCCTTGGGATTGGGCAGTTACCTCTTCACCTTCCTTTGTTACCTCCGCTTCTCAAATGTCAAATGAGGCAAGGGTTAGGCTGGTTAACAGAATTAAAGGGTTTTAATTGCAGCTGAGTTTCAGGCTGCATTTATTGAGTGCCAGCTGCACACCAGGCCCTGTTGAGAAAGGTCCTGTCTGCAGCCCCATTTTACAGAGGCGCTGAGAGGTTATGTGGCCCAGGTGTCAGTCAGCCCTGCCACCTCCACCCTCCACCAAGGGCTGTGAAGCTGCAGGCTGCTCGCTTGCCTTCTCTGGACCTCGGTTCCCCTTCAGAGCAACGGAAATAGCCCCTGTCCACTTTCAGGCTGGAAACCATTCACTTCTCCTGCCCAGGGGACGCTGTGACTGGGAGAGTCTGGGACATCCTCCACACAGGGGCCGACCTAGAAGGCCTTGAATTGGGCTGCACCCGCTGGCCGCTCTGGGCGGTCTCGGCGCTCCTATGCCCCAGGCCGGCCCCTCAGACAGCCTGGGACAGGTTGCTGCCGGATGGACAAGCCTGTTCCCTGCTTCCTTATGTAACCGGGTTATGCAAGGGCAGCTGGCCTGCTTACATAAGGGGAGGCAGGGCCAGCCCCATCTGGGGAGGGGGAAGCTCTTAAAGGGGCTGGCGTCCCCCAAGTCTCCCCTCCAGGACCCTGCACCAACCCATGGAGGGGAGCCTTTATCAACTCTCTTCAATTCTATGCTCATCAGCACCATCATTATTATTATTATTGTTGATGTTGTCCATCATCGCTCTGTTCTTTCCTAGGAAGCACAGAGCCCACTCTGCTTCTGACCCTCAGCTAGTCCCCTCTGTCCCCGAGCCTCAGTTTCCCCATCTGGGCACGGGAGTGTCAGCAAAGTAAGGCAGTGGGTCTGAACAGGGGTGCTGGCCCTGCCACCTGCTTGCCGTATGACCTCAGGAAAACGGCGACCCTCTCTGGGGCTCCCTATCGCCATCTGTAAAACATGCGGCCTTTCAGGGTTGCCGAGGGGAAATGAGTTCAGACGTGTGAAGGGTTAAGATAGCATGGGGCATGCATGCACTCAGTCAGGACAACTTCTTGGTAGTTGATAAATATTTATTAAGTACTTACTGTATGCCAAGCCCTTTTCCAGGTCCTGGGGACACCACCATGAACAAGACAGACAGAAATCCAGCCCTGGTGGGGTTCCCAGTCAGGTGGGGGAGACAGACAAAGAACAAGTTCATGATGAGGGCTTTTGAGAAAAATAAAGTTAAGGAATACAGAGTGATGGACTATTTGGGGAGGGGCTGTCTGAGGACCTGACATTTGAGCTGAGACCTGAGGGGTGAGGAGGAACCTGTTGTGCAAAGAACTGGGGAAGGGCACCCTATGCAGAGGGCACAGCCAGTGCAAAGGCCCTGGGGCAGGACTGGACCTGGCAGGTTGGAGGAACAGCCAGGAGGCCTGGGTGGACAGAGCAGACTAAGCAAGGGGGAGACAGGGAAGAGGGGAGGGTAGGGAGGGGACCTGGTCTTTTACCACTGGGGAGGTGGGAGCCTTGGAGGGCTGTGGGCAGAGGAGGGACAGGGCCTGACTCAGTGCTCACTGGCACCCTCTGGCCACTGTGGGGAGAACAAGCTTTGGGGGGCAAGGGTAGGAGTTGAGAAGACAGGGCTGGTTCCGGCTCAGGCCAGGGATGGCCAGGGGCCAGCCAAACAAAGGCAGATTCCAGAAGCATGAGAATTCAGTGGCATTGGTCAGTCTGGGCAGAGCAAGACCACGCACTTCACTTGGACGGTCACTTGGATCATGAGGCCCCTTCCGAGGCTGGTTCTGGCTCTCCTGTCCCCTTGCCTCCTGCCTGGAGCCAGGCAGGGAAAAGGCCAGCAGGTGAGGTTGGCCCCCAGACATACCCAGGGCCCTCTCCTGGAGTCAGGATATTGTTTGTGGGCAAGCTGGAGAAGGGCAGTGGTTCCCCAGGTGGCCCTTAGGGCTCTGGGTGGGTTGGGCAGGCAACTGTGGGGTGTTCTGTTTGCATGGCTACATTGTTCCCGTTTTTTTATTCCTGATATCACCTGGTAGGCTTGGGCTGGCACCTCAGTTTCCTTGGCTGTGAAATGGGAATGATCATCTATAACTGCTCCGTGGGTTCCAGGAGCACTGGCACAGAGTAGGCACCAGTTCAGGGATCAGGAGCAATAATGTAGGAGACTTGGGAGGCAGAAAGTGCCGCTCCCCATGCCAGACACGGGAGACAGGTATGAGGAAACCCATGATACTCATTGAGATGGGCCACTGGGCAACTAAGTGACTCCCCCATCTGAGCCCATTTTGTCCCTGTAAAATGAGACCACAGCTGTGGAGCCCCTGTGGCATGTCGCATGTTTAGTCGCTCAGTCATATTCAACTCTGTGACCCCACTGACTGGAGCCCTTCAGGCTCTTCTGTCCATGGGATTTCCCAGGCAAGAATACTAGAGTGAGTTGCCATTTCCTTCTCCAGGGGATCTTCCAGACCCAGGAATTGAACTTGCATCTCCTGCATTGGCAGGTGGATTCTTTATTTCTACACCACCTAGGAAGTACAGAACCCCTGTGACACCTGGTCAAAGGTCAGCACAGAAAGCTGTTTAGACTGTTACTATGCTGTCTCAGCCCCATGTGCCACGTGGGGAAACAGACCCAGAGAGAACCAGGGGCTTAACCTGGAGTCACACAGTCAGTTGGGGGAGTTGCCCCTGAAACAGATAGCCTGGCTCCAAGCCACTCCAGTGCCTCAGTTTCTGGATCCATGAAATGGGTACTCTGCGGGGGTCCGTGGGAATAACTGGACACCCAAGTAGAGGCTGCAGGGTTTATGTGGCCAGCCTGAGATTCTGCCTGGACACCTTCCTCCTGGGGTACTGAGGTGACATATGGAGGGTCTTTGGCCTCCACCCGCCTAGTTTCCCTTAGGTGCTGACTGAGGAGATTCCTGGAGGCTCCTGGGTTCACTGGGGCCATTCTGACCAAGGAGAGGCAGTAGGAGCCATGCCCCTCTTCCCAGAAACTGCAGCCCTCTCTTGGGTCCTCCTCTGCCCTGTAGAACGTCTAGAGCTGGACAGTCTGGCCCACCCCATACAGACAGGGCTGTCTGTCTTTGCTACACACCCACCATGTGCTGCCTGCCCAGTCTCTGCCAGACCCAGACACATTCAGTGAGGCAGCAAGTGGTGAGGCCAAATCTCTGCGTGGGTTCAAGTCCTGGCTGCATGCACTCGACCCAATTGCTTGACCTCCCTGAGAACTCTTCTGCCCCTCTGTAAATCTGTACATAGCTCTTGTGATTGTATGCAGCTCCTGGCATATAAGGACTCAATAAATGGCAGTCATGATTATCATTATTTTCATACACTGTCTCTACAATGTAAGAAAATGTATTTCATACTCCATCATTACAAGCCCCTTCTGTACCTGGCAAACTCCTACTCAGACATCAAGGCCCCAGCTCCAATGTCCCCTCCAACAGAAAGCCTTCCTGGGTCCCCAAGCCAAGTTGCTGTTATTTTGGGGGGTTCCTCCTGCCCTGAGGTCCTTCCTGCCTTTGATAACTAGGCCTGGAGCAGTTGGGTGGGCTTTGCAAAAGAGGATTTCTGCTGATTCTCAAAATACCAGGGGCCCTGAGATGGGCAATGCTTGGATGACATTTCGTACCCTGCCCTGGCCTGTTGTAGAAATCCACTGTATCACCACTGGTTGGAGTCTACACTCCTAAACCTGGTCTTTCCCTCTGAATATCCCCATTTTCCCAACAGGGGATTCCCGTGTCTGACAAGCATTTATTTTGTACCTGTTGTATCCCAGGCCCTAGCAGGATCATCCTAGTTATTCATGCTATAGGCACGTATTGAGCACCTACCATGTGCCAGGCTCTGCAGGAATAATCACAGTCACTTGTCTACAAACATCTATTGACTGCCAGCTATGTGTAAGCACTGTTTGAGCACCAACTGCACGCCAGGCTCCATGAAGAGAGGCCACAGGAGGACCAGGGGAGTAGAAAAGTCTCCCCACTAACTATGACTCCAGGCTTGGCCCTCGAGTTTCCCACCTCCTCCTGCGTTTCAGGCAGCAGGTTACAAATGTGGGCGCCAGAACCAGATTGTCTACTTACCGACATGAGACCTGGGACAAGCCCCTTCCCATCTCTAACCCCTCTGGAAAATGGGGCTCCCAGCAGTCTGAAAGGTTTGCATCTCCAAATCTACTTTTTGCACAGGAGGAAACTGAGGTAGTCAGCAGGCTCCCCATTCGCTGCGGGTGTGATTCCCCCCAGGCAATACTGGGGACAGCACCCAGTCTTAGTTCAGAGAGGGGCAGTGCTGGTCCAAGGGCACACAGCTAGCTCAGAGAGGGCCTCTGCCCTGTTCTGGTGGCCTCCCCTTGGTGCCTGCCGCCCTGGCCCAGGCTGCCAGCCTCCGGCCTCCCCCGAACACCTCCCCCACCCCTCCCTGGGGCTGCTGAGTTGGTGACGAAGCCCGAGAAACTTCAGAAAGAAGGGAAACTGGGAGGGGCCGGGCGCCCCCACCCCGTCCTTGGCAGCGGGGGATGCTCTGGGCTTCCGCCGCCTCCATCCACCGCGCGGCCTCAGACGGCTTCCGGGCCGCGTCCCCTCCCGCGGCCACACGTGCGCGCTCAGCCCTTGGGCACATGCGGCTCCACAGCTCCCAACCCCTGGCGGGGCTGCCAGGGAGGCAGGCCGAGGCCTTGGCTTGGCTGCGGGCGAAGCCAGGAATTCGCTCCAAATGTAAACAGCGAGTTATTTTAAGGCTGCCCCCCTCCCCGGGTGGCGCTGACACATTTGACATTGGAGGGGACCGGGAGGGGGGAGGGGGGGCGAGGTTGCGCGTGTGGGTATTTTTAACCTTGTTTTTCACATCCTTGGTGCCACCCGGAGTCTGGTTTGTGCCGAGCGAGTGGCGGGGGGCACCGGGCCCCGGGTGCCAGCAGGCGGGTTCCTACCCCTGCCTGGCACGGCCGCCGTCCTCCTGGCACAAGAGCTTTTAACCCCGTGGAGGCCCGCAGAGGAGGCCCAGCACCCCCGCACCAGGGCCGCCCCCCAACCCCACCCCAGGGGATCCCGGACTCCAGGCCCAGCTGGCCCGCTCCTCCCGCGCCCACAAAATGGCCGCCTAGGTCGGAGAAGCATCTGGAAGCCGGGAGGAAGCGTTGACAAAATGGCCGCCAGAGCGCTGATGTCATAGGTGGCGTGGCCGCCAAGAGCGGCCGGGGTGGGACGAGCCCTGGCCTGCAGGCCTCAGAGTGGGCCCCGCGGCCTACGGGGGCCTCCCTGCCAGCTTCTCGGGCCAGACACCCCCAAACTGCCTGTGCCAAAGCCCCGCAGAGCCCACCGGATGCCCCATGTTAAGCCCAGAGCCACGCGTTAGCACCTCCCGGGCCTGGCGCGGTGGCCGGCCGGGGGGTGCTGGACGGCCGCTGTCCTGACCCGCCGGCGAGGTGTCCACGAGTGCCCGGCGGGGCCCATAGCCAGGCCGCGGGGCAGGCGGGGGCGAGAGCCGGGCCGGGTGGGAAGAAAAAAGAAACTTTTCTTTGAAAGTGATTCCGAAGCAGGTTGGCTGGGGCCCAGGCGGCCGGCAGCAGGGCAGAGGGAGATGGAAAGTGTGGTCCAGACTCGAGGAACGTGGCGGGTCAGGAAGGACAAGGCGGGGGAGGCCTGGCGGGGGGGGGTGTGTGTGTGTGCGGCGCCCGGGAGGTCACCCCGGCCGTGGCCTTCTGCCTCTCCGCCTGGACGCCTTGTCCAGATTTCCCCTGAGGGCCGAGGATGTCTAGCATCTTGCCTTTTTTCCCTTTGATTTATCCAAATATCCCCAGGGAGGAGGGCCACCAGGGGTGGTTTAGAGCCTCTATATCAGGATGTGGAGGCTCAGAGAGGGAAAGTACTTTTGCTGAGATCACACAGCTTTGGTGAGACTGACTTCCAATTCTCCTGATTGTTGGCCTTGGGGGTTCTGCAGTCCTGAGCCTGCAGGGGCAAGACGGGGTGTCCCCAGGGAGACTCAGGATTTGTACTAGAATTCCTTGAAGCCCAGAGTAATTTCGGTTCTGGGCCTTCCTCCTGCTACTCTGCCAGGGAAGTCCAAGTTCAGTCTGTTTGTCGCTCAGTCGGTCCAACTGTTTGCAACCCTGTGGACTGTAGCCCACCAGTCTTCTCTGTCTAGGGGATTTCCCAGACAGGGATACTGAAGTGGGTTGCCATTTATTTCTCCAGGGGATCTTCCCCACCCAGGGGTCAAACACAGGTCCCCTGCATTGCAGACTGATTCTTTACCGTGGGAGCCACCAGGGAAGTCCAGGTTCAGTTTAGCTTGAAGCCTTCCTGCTGTGACTGATCTGGCCCCCCTCGAGATGGCCCAGAGGAAACCTTGACCTCAAACTTCATGGGGCAGAACTTTGTGTCTCTTTGGCACATTGCTGTGTCCCTGGACTCTAGGACAGCGCATGGTGTACTATAGGTGTTCAATACATGAGTGAAAGAATCAACCTTTCCCCTTATGCTTGGGTTTGCACAGACTCATGCAGGAGGCAGGTGGAAGCTCGGGACACAAAGCACGTTGTAAGATTATGGGACACGAGGGTGTGAACCCCCAAACTTCCAGAGCATCAAGGCCAGGTCCTGTGGACATGAAACCCCACTTGAACAGAAACCTGAATAAAGGTCTCTTGAGCCAAGCAGGCATTTGCAAGAAAGGCGTTTCAGGCAGTGCAAGGGCCCTGGGGCAGGACCATGCCTGGCATGTTGGAGAAATAGGAGGGACCCCATTTGGCTGGAGCAGAGTAAACAAGGGGGAGAGAGAGAGGGGAGGAGAGCAGGGAGGGGACGAGGCGGGTCATGCAGGGCCTTGTGGGCCACAGGAAGGACCTGGGACTTTCATGCGTTTAAAGATCCACACTTGGGAACTCCCTAGTGGTCCAGTGTCTAAGATGCCACGCTCCCAACGCTAGGGGCCTGGGTTTGAGCCTTGATCGGGGAACTAGGTCCTGCATGCTGCAACTCAGAGTTTGAATGGCACAGCTAAGACCCAGCGCAGCCAAATAAATGTGTTTTTTTTTAATTTTTAAATTAAAAAAAGACCCAGGCTCAGTTCAGTGTGAGGAGAACTCAGACAAAAGTTGGACAAAGTACGAAAGGAGGGTGTTCCAAAAGAGATGTTAGATCCGGGCTTGGAGAGATGGTTGGAATTGGCATGAGAGCAAGAGGAGCAGGGAAGGTTCCATGGCAAGAACAAGGAGGATGAAGGCCAGGGTCGCCTGACTGGCGTGGCCTTCCAGGACAAAGTTGAACCTCAGCTGGCGATGTTTAAAAATGACCGGTGACACCCAGGAGCTGGGAATTCCAGGGCCTGGCTTTGGTTCTCTCTCTAGCTGGCCGGTGCTGGGAGGCGGACGTGGCAGCCCAGCAGAGCCAGCTCCATTTGGAAGCCCGCTGAGGTTGGACGAGAAATCCCGCGTGTGAGCTCACCGTGGCAGCCGAGGCTAGCCCAGCGGATGCACCATGGGGCCTGAGAGGGAACCCTAGGCTCTTCCGTATCCTGCCAGGTTTAAATGGGTGTAATCATAGTTTCAGCAAGTCCTGTCCTTTCTGCATCCCAAAGATGAATTAAGTGTGACCCACTCCGTCCACCCCTGGCTGTCACCCTAGGCCAAGCTGTTATGCCCACTGGGATCCTTGTCCACCCCTCCTCCCTGGACTTCCAGCCTCTGAGAGTGCAGAAATCACTCAGCAGCCAGATTTAATGTGTGTTTGCTTTATTATAGTAAAATATATATAATATAAAGTTCACTGTCTTAACCATTTATGAGTGCGTAGCTCAGTGGCATTAAGCACATTTACACTGTCCTGCAACCATCCCCACCATCATCTCCAGAACTTTCTCATTTTCCGAAACTGAAACTCTGTCCCCATTGAACATTCACTCCTTTCCCCTCCCCCAGCCCCTGGCCCCACCATCTACTTCCTCTCTATGTGGATCTGACTCCTCTAGGACCTCCTATGAATGGAACCAGACAGTATTTGTCCTTTTATGTTTGGCTTCTCTCACTAAGCATCACATCTTCAAGGTCCATCCACATTGTAGCAGGTGCCAGAACCTCCTTCCTTTTTTAAAGCTGAGTAATATTCCACTGCATGGCTGGACCACAATTTGTTTATCCTTTGTGCTTTGATGGACTCTTGGCGTGTTTCTATCTTTTGACTTCTCTGAGTCTAGCTGCTGTGAACATGCATGTGCAAGTATCTGCTTGAGCCCTGTTTTCAGTTCTTTGGGGTATAGACATAGGCGTAGGTCATATGGTGATTCTACGTTTAACTTTTGGAGGGACCTGCGCCAAGCTGTTTTCCTCCATGGCTGCACCATCTTATGTTCCCACCAGCAATGCACGAGAGTTCCAATTTCTCCACATCCTCATAGCCAGAGACATTTTAAAATGTAACGTAGATCCAGTCATCACCCTTGAGACCAAAATAGAAGCTTCCCACAGGGCCCAGGTTGGGGGGTGCTCTGAGTGGCCTGAGGTCTCCTGATTTTGTGTACCGCGTTTGGGCCACGTGCTCTGTTCCTCAAACATCCTATGTTTGTTCCTGCCCCAGGGCCTTTGCACTTGCCGTGCCATCTGCCCTCAGGTGTCCACACAGCTGGCTCCTTTCCTTCCCTACGTGTTTCTGGAGAGTTTTCGCCTGACTTTTTGGTTAAAAGTCACCTCCGCCCCCGCCAGCCATTCTCTGTCCCCTGACCCAGCTTTATTGCCTCGGTGGAACTTAGAACCAGTGAAATTATCTCAGTCTCCTTCTGTTGGCTCGCTTCCTGTCTGTCTCCCTTAGCTTGGCTCCCTGCCACTTCCCCAGTGCCTGGCAAGCATAGGTGGTCAGTAAACATCTGGGAGATGAATGCCGGGGCGGTGTCTGGATCTCCATTAGGAACTGCTGGAGTCTCAGCCACCAGGATGGCGAGAGTTGTCTGGTTCAGAGAGGGGTGGGTGCTCCAGGGCGGGAAGGGCTGGACCGGAGGCCATGGCGGCGCCTTTGTCACGGGCTGGGACAGACCAAATTTGGGCTCGTGGCCACGGACAGGAAAGAACAGTTTGTACACTCTGTCAATGGGATCCAGTTTACATTTCTGTTGCCGCTGTGATCATGTGTTTGTTTGAAGGAAAGGCCACGGGAGGTGATGACGTTCCGGCTGCCGACAAACACCCCGCGGACCTGGGAAGTCGCGAGAACTGGTGCCGGGCCAAGCCAGGGTGTCGCTTGAAACACATCCGCTGTCTGTCCAGGGCCAGTCTCACTTTATACTAACATGAGCGTGGTTAGCTGCTCTTTGGGAATGGTGCTGGAGAGCTCTGAGTGTCTCTCAGAGAAGAAACCTTTCAGGAAGGCCCCAGAGAGAGGAGAGAGTGTAAGCCACGTAGAGACAGAGGGAACAGTGTACTAGGCAGTGGACACAGCCGGTGCAAAGGCCCTGGGGCAGGATGATGCTGGAGGAACAGCCAGGAGGCCTGTGTGGCTGGAACAGTGAGTGAGGGGGAGAAAAGGAGAAGGGGAGGGAGAGAGGGGAAGGGGCAGGTCGTGTAGGGCCTTATGAGCCATAAGAAGGATTCGAGCCTTTACTCCAAGGGAGGTAAGAGCCCTGGAGGGCTGTGGGCAGAGGAGGGACGAAGTTCATTGAGCTTCTGAGCTTGGAAATATGCTGTCACACGAACAATATTTATCCTTTAGACTGTGATGGACCCCTCCCCTCCTGAGGCTCCTCTGATTTCAGTCTCACACCCATATAAAGTAAGGCTGCAACAGAGAAAGCCCATTTTATAGATGGGGAAAACTGAGGCTCAGAGGGAGCGAGGCCTGACTCATCCCAGGTCACAGGCCAACTTGTGTCAGGGCTGGGTCTCCAACACAGGAGGGCTCCAGGACTCCAGCTTCTAAAACATGCTCCAGGATCATACACGTTTGGGACCCACAGCTTGTTCTTCATGACCCCAGGGTGCCTGAAAGACTCTGAGGAGCCCCACAGCTGCCTGAGAGGCCCACAGCAAAGCTCATGCTTTTTGACTACAAACCCCAGGGTCAGGTGGAGCCTGTGGTGCCCTACGCCTGCATTTTGGTTCTGTGGTACTTCAGAGTGTCCACGTTTTTCTCACACAGTCAGGAATGTAATCTGAGCAGCGCCAGGTGCCAACTCAAACGCCTGATCCGAGTGGGGCTGCAGAAAATCACGTCTTCGGGGATGGGCAGTGGGGGACTCTGGGGGATGGCAGCAGGTCAGAAGAAAGCTTGTCAACAGGCAAATGTCTTAAAGCCAGCAGTCTACTTGACATAAAATTCAGTGAGACATTCAGGGATGTTTCCGCTGACCCCCTCTTTCTAAAAATAAATTTTACTGGAGAATAGTTGATTTACAGTGTTGTATTAGTTTCAAAGGCACAGCAAAGCGATTCAGTTATCCATTTACATGTGTCTGTTATTTTCAGATTCGTTTCCCATGTAGGTTATTACAGAATATTGATTCCTGTGCTATTCAGTAGGTCCTTGTTGGTTATCTATTTTATATATAGTCGTGCATAAGTTAAGGCTTTTCAGGTGGCGCTAGTGGTAAAGAACCCACCTGCCAATTCAGGAGACCTAAGAGATGCTGGTTTGATCCCCGGGTCAGGAAGATCCCCTCAAGAGAGCATAGCAGCCCACTCCAGTATCCTTGCCTGGAGAATCACATAGACAGAGGAGCCTGGCGGGCTATGGTCCACAGGGTCGCAAGGAGTCAGACAGGGCTGAAGTGACTTAGCACACGTGCACTCACAGTGTATGTTAATCCCAGACTCCTAATTTATTCCTCACCATCATGTTTCTCCTTTGGTAACCATAATTTTATTTTTGAAATCTGTTTTGTAAATTAAGTTCATTTGTACCATCTTTTGTATTGGATTCCGCATGTAAGTGACATCATTTGCTGCTTGTCTTTCTGTGTCTGACTTCACCGAGTATGATAATCTCTCGGTCCATCCATGTTGCTGCACATGGCACTCATTTCATTCTTTTCATGGCCAAATAGTGTTGTACTGTGTGTATACGCTGCATTGTCCTTATCCATTCATCTGTCTATGGACACAGGTGGGTTCCATGTCCTGGCTGTTGTAAATGGTGCTGCTGTGAACACTGAGGTGCATGTATCTTTTTAAAGTATGGTTTTGTATGGATAGGTTCTTTTAGAGAGGAGCAGATAAATCCGGGTTGGCCCATCAGCTTTCCTTGCTGTGTGACCTTGGGTAACTTACTTACCCTGTCTGGGTAACGTGTGGTTGTCGGCCTCAGTCAGGGATTGCTGCAGGATGTTAGGACTGTCAAATGCACAGCCTGACACCTGGCCTTTGGTAGGCTGTCTGTGCTTGGTCGTTGCCACTATTTTATTATTATTATTATTTAGCGTCATCATCTCCTGTCTTCTCACTCTGCACCTTAGCTCTCTGCTCAGTGAGGGTACTCTGAAATTACCTTGACCCATGCAGCAGGGTCTGGGGCATCTGCTCCCATGGACATTAGGGTCTAGGGGCTCTTCTCCCATGAGGGGCTTGTTGGCATAAGTGAAATGGCTGTTACCCACTGCCCCCAGCTGTCCCAACACCACAATTAGTAACAGAAGGAACTTTGGCAAAAGCTGTGCATCAGGGGACCCCCAGCTAGGGGCTTTATCTGGTCAGACAGCAGTGTTCAAACATGGGGGAATCACCCCAAACTACTGACAAAGAAGGGGTTCTGTCGGGGTACTGACCCCCACTCTAAGGGCCCCCACTGGATCCTTCCTAGTCGAAAGCACCAGACCCAAATGTGAGGCCACAGGGTGTCTGGGCGTTGACTCAGGTCCCATTGCTGCCACCTGGTGTTGTGTGAGTCAGCATGTCGCTTTGTGCCTCGGTTTCCCCATCTGGAAAATGGGGGTGATAACCACACATCCCTCCTGGGAGAGTTTCGAAGATTAGATGAGTCAGTGGAGGTGAAACATGCATCCCAACACAGCCAAAGGGGTGACTCACTAAGTATTAGTTACTGGAATGTACTGTTTCACATGATGTGGGCTTGATGACCCTAACAGGAGCTCCAGTCACAGCCCTTTACCCACCAGGGGCTGCCGCTTTCATCTCTGGGTTGAATGACCTCCCTTGCACCCGACCCAGCCTGAAACTATATACTCCTGGTCAGTTTGCTCCTTGTTGATTGCCTGGCACTCCCCCGTTAGGACGTCAGTGCCGTGAGGGCAGAGAATTTGCTCATCTCGTTTGTTGCTGTGTTCCCCCAGACAGGTGGCACCCAGAGGTCCTCGGCAATCAATTTGCCAAGTGCTCAAAGGAGAGAGGTAGACAGTAGTGCAGTTCAGCGCTGATTTATGGATGAGGAGATGGAGACTCAGAGATGTCAGGTACTTGGGCGAGGGCACACAGCAGAAGTTGGCAGACTTTGAATAAAGTAAATGCTTTAGACCTCGTAGGTCACTTCTTTCTCTTTTGACAACCCTTTAAAAGTGTACAAGACACTTTTCTTTCATTATTACCTCCCCCTAAAGAGTCTTTTTGGGCTTCCCAGGTGGCACTAGTGGTAAAGAACCTGCGGGTTTGATCCCTGGGTTGGGAAGATCCCCTGGAGGAGGGCATGGCAACCCACTCCAGTATTCCTGCCTGGAGAATCCCATGGACAGAGGAGCCTGGCGGGCAACAGTCCATGGGGTCACCAAGAGTTGGACAAGACTGAAGGGACTTAGCACACACACAAAAAGCCTTTTTAGACAGATTTTTCCCTAATCAGTGAACCTCATGAAATTTTAATAGCACAGGTATATTATATATTTATATATTGTATCTATGTCTATATATCTGTGTTTTATTTTTTAAAAAAAGATAAAAAAATTTTAGCCCCCTTCCTGCCCCAAAAGCCAGTTTTTGCTCCTACTGAGAATGGTTGGATCTGGACTGGATTCCCTCCCCAGTCCAGACATTGGAGACTGGGCAACTCTCTGTGGGATTCTCCCAGGCCAGCATCCCTGGCCCAAGCCCTCAATGCCAGGAGCTCCTTCCCCTGTCATGACAACCACAGATGTCCCCAGGCATTGTCTTGGGGAGCAGGAATGCCCCAGTCAGAGTCCCTCTGTGCTAGGCAATTTCTTTCCATAGACATCAACTTTGAAATATAGACTCTCTGAGCTGGGCCTCAGTTTACAAACCTCATCAACTGGGAAGATTTAGTCAGATAGTGCCATGAAGCTCATAACACAGTAAAAGCTCAACAAATGAAAGCTGCCCACTTGGGGACTGAGATGTTGGACATTAGCCAGCCTTTAGGTGGAAGAATTATCTGTGCTCTTTTTCTGATTTTTCATGGAAATATCCAGAGCAACTCAGCCTGATAGAACTTTCTGTGATGACGGCGTGTTCAGTGCTGGCCAATTCAGTCACCACTGACCAAGTGGGTCTGTCCAATATTGAAAGGTAACTGGCGTGGCTGAAGTCCTGAAAATTGCATTTAATTTCAGTTTAGCCAATTTAAATTTCAAGTCACACGTTGTTTGGGGCACCCACACTGGACAGCTCCAGAAGATTGGGAGTTTCCAGAAGCCAAATGACTGGCCAGTGGTCAGCAGGTGGGTGAAAAACAGTTTGAGGTTTTTAGGGATGATTAAAGATAAGATGACATAATAGAAAGGAAGGAGGTTCTGACACCTGCTACAATGTGGATGATCCTCAGAGGACGTGATGCTCAGTGAGAGAAGCCAGACACGGAAGGAGTCAAAGCTACGGAGATAAGAAGTAGATGGTGGGGGCCGGGGGTGGGGGAGGGGACAGAGAGTCAGTGTTTCATGGGAGCAGAGTTTCGGTTTGAGAAGATAAGAAAGTTCTGGAGATAGATGGTGGAATGGTCACAAGACAGTCTGAATTTACTTAGTGCCACTAAGCTGTACACTTAGAAACAGTTAAATGGTAGAGTACATGTAATGTATATTTCAAAAGAATCTAAAAATCAAATTAAAAAAGATTTCAATGAGATGTCATATAAGTACAGCATCATATAATTTAGAAACTATACTTATTTAAATTAAAAAAAAACAAACAACTCCCAGGAGTATAGGAAACAGAGAGAAAGAGAGGAGTTGGGGGGAGTGAGCTTCTTCAACCCAGTAAAGGAATTTGCAGAAACCCACAGCTAACATAGTTCTTAGTGGTGAGAGACTGAATGGGTTTCCTCTAAGTTCAAAAGCAAGACGAGGACGCCTGCTCCCACCACTTGTAGTCGACAGGGTTTTGGAAGGCCTGCTGCTGCTGCTGCTGCTTAGTCACTTCAGTCGTGTCCGACTCTGTGCGACCCCATAGACGGCAGCCCACCAGGTTCCCCCATCCCTGGGATTCTCCAGGCAAGAACACTGGAGTGGGTTGCCATTTCCTTCTCCAATGCATGAAAGTGAAAAGTGAAAGTGAAGTCGCTCAGTCGTGTCCGACTCTTAGGGACCCCTTGGACTGCAGCCTTCCAGGCTCCTCCGTCCATGGGAGTTTCCAGGCAAGAGTACTGGAGTGGGGTGCCATTACCTTCTCTGTTTGGAAGGCCTAGCCAGTGCAATAAGGCAAGAAAAAAAATCAGAGGTATCCTGATTGGGAAGGGAGAAATAAAAATTAGCTCTGCTTGCAAGTGATACAGTTGTCTACATAGATAATCCTAAGCAATCTATTAAAAAAAAGGGGGTGGAGTCTTAGAACTAATGTTTGAGTTTAGCAAGGTAGCAGGATACAAAATTTTGTTATTATTGTTTAGTTGCTAAGTCATATTGGACTCTTTTGCAACCCTGTGGACTATAGCCCACCAGGCTTCTCCATGGGATTTCCCAGGCAAGAATGCTGGAATGAGTTATCATTTCCTTCTCCAACAAGCTTAACACCCCCAAACCAATTCCATTTCTAAATGTTAGCAATGATCAATTAGAAACCTAAATTAAAAGGACTTCCCTGGTGGTCCAGTGGTTAAGACTCCACACTTCCCCTACAGGAAGTGTGGGTTTGGTCCATGGTCAGGGAACTAAGATCCTGCATGCTGTGCAGTCAAAAGAAAGAAAGGCCTTAACCAATTTTTTTCCATAAGAAAAAAAAGGGAAAGAAACTTAAATTAAAAACACACTCTCATTTAGGTCCCCCAAACCTACCATGTATTGAATGTCAGTTTGGCACCAACATTTTACAATTGTTATTAGCTGATATGGAGACCTGACAAACACTGGGAGGTGGGTTGTGTTATATCCTCATTTTACAGATGAGGAAGGTGAGGTTCAGACACATGATATGGCCGGCCTGAGGTTAAGAGCAAAGGATAAGGGTGCCAGACTAGAGCCAGCCATAGCCTAGCGCCATGGCTTTCAATCCACAGGAAGTAAAGGCACCCAAGGCAGAAACAACCAAATAGTAACAATAGTAATGGAACTCTACTCTGATGGGTGAAGTGCTTACAGCTCTGAGGGAGACGCTGTAATGGTGCCCATTTCACAGATGTGGGGAGTGAGGCACGGGGAGAGGCCCGCAGTCCCGGCTGCCTGGTTCCAAAGCAGGAACACACAGACAGCACTCGAGAAATACCCCCACCTCCTTGTGTAGGCGCCTGACTGCCAGTCGGGCACCGCTGCCCACTGAGTCCATACGGGCGCCGGTTCTGGAAGAGGGTCTGTGCCCGAGGCCTGGAGCCTGACGGCTGGCTGCCCGGGCTGGGCCCTTCCCAACAGTGGCCACCCGTGCCCAGCCACGCGGCCATTCAAGCAGGACAGGCTGGCTCCAAGGGGCCGCTGGCTGCCCAGCCCGGGAGTTGCCATGGGGCGTGGGGCCCAGCCGGGCACAATCCCCTCGCTGCTGCTCAGCCTTGCCCAGCCCAGCTGGCCACACAGGGGGCTGCTCAGCCAAGCCAAGGAGGGCTGCCTGCACGCGCTTCTGTTGTGGATGGGATGCTGAGGCGGGTGGTGGGGGTCACTCCTGGGCTTTTTACAGCATCCACGGTCTTGGCCGCCAGCAGGTGCTTAGCGCACAGGGTGTACAAAGCTGCAGGTTCCATGCCAGGCAGATGGCGCGGGCTCAGTGACTCTTGTGAGCAGTGTCATCATTACTCTTATCCCCAGCAACCCTGGGTGGACCGAGGCCCCAGGAGGGGAAGTGACCTCCCCAGGACCACGTGGCCTCGGATGCTCCCAGAGCTGGGATGGGAACTCAGGCACCGAACGGCAGATGCCAAGCAGTCTACGTTGGCCGCGCTGCACATCTGGATGCATGTTCAGAGTATGAATTAAGAAGGGGAGGCTTCCCCGGTGGGCCAGTGGTTAGGATTCTGCGCTTCCATTGCTGAGACCATGGGAACTAAGATCCCCACAAGTCGCTCCCCTGGTTGTAGGGGGGGGATTAAAATGTAAGTAAAATAAAATGATACACTGCTGTAAAAAATAATAACAACAACAAGGAGTGTAGTGCAGGCACTCTCTCGTCACTCTAACCATCTATTTTCCTTGTCTATAAAATGGGTACACTAATAATGCCAGAGAAGTGGCTCTTAAAGGTTTAAGGGAAGGTACGAAATGAGAACAACAAAGCGCCATGTCTACGGTCATCTTAGGGACTTAAAAATAACAATAATAGTAATAAGGGGCTAGATGTTACCATGTACATAGTAGGGCTCAATATGCCCTAAGTGCTTAATATATACTGTTAATAGCCCCTTGCCACCTCCTGGCAACCCAGTCGGGCCTGTGAAATTCCTTCACACATTGGAAAGAGAAAACTCTGAGGCTCAGGGCAGGTAAGCAACTTGCCTGAGGTCACACAGCGAACAGCCCTGGGCTTGGAGTGTGGCAGGTGGCAGGGGCCTGATTCTTTCTCCGTCATTCGATGGTGCTTCCCATCACCTTTGTCCTTGACCTGAGACAAAAAGGAATAGGGCTCTAGGGGTTCTGTCCGTCTGGGCTTGGCCATGCGCTCCACTGCCCCAACCCAGGGGGGAGGGTGGGGGTGGGGACTGCAGAGGGGGCTGGCGTGACTCGCCCTCCATCTAGTTCTCTGGAGCCAATAACGCTGAGCTCAGCGTCTGTCTGCTTCACCCGGCTGCCAAGGAGCCTGATTATTTTTAGATAAGATGGGGGAGCAGGCGCCGGGGTGGGAGGGAGCCCCCAAGTTGGGCAGGGGAGGGGGACATCACAGCTGCGGAAATGTGCCCCTCAGCCCCCTCTCTGGGGACCCTGAGTAGCAACCCAAGACCATGGGCTGGGCTCCTGGGACTCTGAAGGCAGAGGAAGATGGGAGGGGCCCTGAGGGGTCAAGGACTCACCTGTCTGGCCCTCAGTTTTCCCATCTGTAAAATGGGCATGAGGGTTCCCACCTCATACAGTGGAGGCAGGATTAAATGAGTTATCCTTACTTGACAGAAGAGGAAACTGAGGCTCAGAGCACTGCCCTATGACCGAGTCAGCTCCTGCACTTGGGTTCTCACCCGTGACCCCAGTGATGGAAGACATTCATGACCCTCTCTGGCAGCAGCTAGGGAAGGGGCCACACCATGCTCCAGACTGCTGTCTCCATGGTTCTGGTCCCAGCTAGTGCCGGGCTAACGCCTCCTCCCTTCAGGATGGGAACCCCTGTGGCGACTTCACCAATTCCCCCTCCCTCTCTTTGCAGATGCAGAGCAGAGTGGCAGTCCCCGGGCAGGGATGGGCTCCGACCAGGAGGACAGCAAGCCCATCACACTGGGTGAGTCTGGAGGTGGCAGGGTGGAGGGCACGGTTGCAGTCACATCTTTTATTTAGGAGTAATTTTGGGAACACCCTTTGTGGGTTCTGTGTGGTCCTATGTGAGTACCTGAGTCATTCCTGGAGTAGGTGCTGCTGTTGTTCTATTTTGCAGAGGAGGAGACTGAGGCCCAAAGAGGCATATGAACCTTCCAGGGGCATCCAGGGAGCTGGGGTTGGAACCCATGACCCTGAGCTCCAGCATCTGGGCTCAGAGGTGCTCCCCCAACAGTCTCACAGGATGTTCAATGAATGAGTAGATCAAGTCAGTTCTGTGTTAGGATGGAGTGGGGGAAGCAGGAGAATTTGCCTGCATCAAGGCTGGGAGCAGACGCCTGAAGGACAGAAAGGTTTTGGAAGCTGCAGAGGCCCTGCTTCTACTCTATCCCCTGGCTCCTGTCTGTCACAGTCTTGTCTTCCCTGAAGTGGCCAGAGGGCTCCTGAGAGCACTTGAGTCACGTGTTGCCCCTCCCCCACCCACAGCCCTCAGGGTAAAAGCTCAAGTCCTTCCTGCAGACTAGGAGGCCCTGTACAACCTGCCCCATGCCGTCCGTACCCCACCTCCTCCTCCTCTGCCCCTTGCTCACTCTGGTCCAGCAACAGGGGGCCTCCTCACTTCTCCTCCAATACGCCAGGCACCAGCCTGTCCCAGGGCCTTTGCACAGGCTGTACCCCTCTGCCTGGACAGCTAACTGCTCTGTTTCTCTCAGATCACCAAAGTCTTAGCTCAAATGCCTCCCTCTCAGAAAGATCTTCTCTGAGCTCCTTAGCTCAAGCCGCACCTGGCCACTCTCAATCCCAGCCCTCTGTCTTAGTTCCTTTAGAGGAAGTTAGTGATTGCGTATGTATTTGCTTAGTTGCTTAGTGATTGCATATGTGTTTGCTTATCTCACCTGGTGGAACATCCCCTCCTAAAGGGCAGAGGTGTTTGTCTTGATCACTGCCCTGTCCTCAGTACCTGGAACAGGACACAGTACACAGCACATGCTCAAAAAACATTTATAGAAAGAAAAAAAAAGGAGAGATAAAGCAGAGAGGAAAAGGGAAACTAGAGAGACAGTACAGCAGGAGTGAGGACAGAGGGGAGATGAAAAGGGAGAAGGGAAGAAACACCCGGTGGGTGAGGGCATCCCCCACGCAACGGCTGTCACAGGCATGCACAGGGAGGCTGGATGGTTCCAGGAGGGTCACAGGCCCCTGGGCCACATCTCACTGGCCATCTGTGACCTGAGTCCTCCTTGGCCTCCTGTGATCCCCACGTGCCTCCCTCCAAGCCAGATGTTCAAGGCAGGCGGCGGGGGCTGCGGCGTTTGGCCGGGTCCCATGGGGAGCTCCAGCGTCTGGTGGAGGAAGTCACTTCCTCCCCGCCCGCCAGGGAGTCCCCTGGAGATGGAGCTGGGCGAGCGCTGCACAAACAGGAAACCCCTGTGGGGGGAGGGTGGAGGGGCGTGCTGACAGCAGCTGGCCAGCTGGGTCAGCAGGAAATGGCCATGGCTACTTCCCCTGGACACTGGGAGCCACCGCCCTGCCCTCCTCGGGAATGTTGTGGTCCCCAGCCTTCCATCATGGGCCTGGGCAGGCAGTAATTGCTCAATAAATGGTGGACACAAAGCTCGTAAGCAAGGAGGGGGATTAAGTGACGGATAGCAGGGGAACCCGGCTCTGCTTTGCGCTCCCTGCGGCTAGTGCTGCCCCCTAGGGGCCTGGACAAGAACTGCTCCCACCACCTCCTCGAAACAGAGCTGCCACCTCTACTCTGACCGCTCTCCCGGCTCCTTCAACTCCAGTCCTGTCAGCCTCCAATTCACCAAGTGTGTCCCCACCCCAGGGCCTTGGACTTCCCTGATGGTCCAGTGTTCCACGCTCCCACTGCAGGGCACGCGGGTTCGATCCCTGGTCAGGGATTTTCCGCATGCTGGGTGAAAGTGAAAGTCACTCAGTCGTGTCCGACTCTGCGACCCCATGGACTACACAGGCCAGAATACTGAAATGGGTATCCAGTCTCTTCTCCAGGGCATCTTTCCAACCCAGGGATGGAACCCAGGTCTCCCGCATTGCAGGAGGGTTCTTTACCAGCTGAGCCACTAGAGAAGCCCAAGAATACTGCAGTGGGTAGCCTATCACTTCTCCAGCAGATCTTCCCAACCCAGGAATCGAACCAAGACCTCCTGCATTGCAGGCAGATTATTTACCAGCTGAGCTACCAGGGAATCCCCACACGCTGTGTGGTGCATCCAAAAAAAAAAAAAGCCCTATGTTCCAACCCTAGGGCCTTTGTATAAGCCATCCCGACTGCCAGGAACATTGTAGCCCACAGGCATGTGGGAAAACATCGATTTTAAGATCATCCTAATCAAGGCAGCCAACTTCTCACAAGGCAGTTTCACTGTGCCAGGGGCTATCTGGGCACTTCTCAAATTTAAACTCACATTTCTCTTTTCCACTCCTACCCTCATGTCTTGGTTGAATGTCACCCTCCCAGGGAAGCCTTCTCTGAGCCCTTTATGCAAAATAGGTCCCCTCCCCATCAGGCTCCCCCACCTTGCCTGCCTCACTACCCGCTGACACAGCTCATGTTTGACTTAATGATCTTTAAAAAAATTGTGGTACAACACACATAAAATGTATCATTTTAACCATATTAAAATGTACCATTCGGTGGTATTAAGTACATTCACCAAACTGTGCACGCATCACCTGTCTAGTTCCAGAACATTTTCATTACTCCCAAAGCAACCCCTCCTCCATTCGCCACTCCCCTTCCTTAGGTAACCACTCGTCCACTCTCAGTGTCTGTGGATCGGCCTCTTCTGGATCTGTCTCCCAGCAGTGGAATCACACCCTGTGTGTCCTTCCGTGTCTGCTTCTCTCACTGAGCATTGTGTTCTCAGGGTCCTCTCAGGGTCCGTCCATGTGGCGGCAAGTGTCAGGGCTTCTCTCCTTTCCATGGCTGAGTGATGCTCCCATGTGTGGAGGGACCACATTCTGTCTGTCCATCATCACTGATGGACATTTGGCTGTTCTCTGATTTTAGCTACTATAAATCATGCTGCTGTGAATATTCATGTACAAGGGTTTTTGGTGGGCTGCAGTCCGTGGGGTCGCTAAGGGTCGGACATGACTGAGCGACTTCACTTTCACTTTTCACTTTCACACATTGGAGAAGGAAATGGCAACCCACTCCAGTGTTCTTGCCTGGAGAATCCCAGGGACGGGGGACCCTGGTGGGCTTCTGTCTATGGGGTCACACAGAGTCAGACACGACTGAAGTGACACAGCAGCAGCAGCTCTTATGTGGCTTCCTTTGCCCTCTCCAGACTGTGAGTGGAGAGCAGGAACCCCTGTTAGTCTTGTTCCCCATGGTTTCCCCAGTGTCCAGCTTGGAGGCAGACACAGGAAGTGCCTGGGAAACACTTGCTGAGAGAGTGGGTCCTGCCTGTGAGGGACTCTGGGCAGGACAGGCCTGTTCCAGCTGTCCAGGTGGGTCAGGGCTCTTGCCCTCTTGGGGCCAGCCTCAGTTTCCAAATCCATGAAATGGGTCTAAACCACCCCATGCTGAAGAGGAGGCTGTCCAAGTGTCCAGACAGCCCCTGGCACAGTGAAACTGCCTTTAACATTAGGCAGGAGTGGATCTAGGCACACTGGATTTTAACTGCTGCCTGTGGACCCTCCATTCAGCCCATGGTTCTGAGCCCCTGCTGTCTTCTAGGTTCTGGTCCAGGAACTGGGCTTGCCACAGAGCTCCCAGCCTGGCTGCAGAAAGCTAAAAGACTGCAGTGTTGCATGGGGCAATGAGTGAGGCAGAAGGACCAAGCTGGTCCCTCTTGGGTTGTAGCATTCATATCTCACAGTCACCCAAGGCGACAGGGTGTATGGTCCCCGCTTTTGAGACCAAAGAGGTAAAGTGACTTGTCCAGAATCACACACCAAGTGGGCACCCTAGCTGGGATGTAAACCCTGGTCTGGCCTTCACTCATGTGTGCAGCCTGCCGTGCCACAAAGACCCTGGAGGAAGGCTGGGAGGCTGGAGGACAGGAGCCTGGCTGCATCTGCGCTGAGAAGGACGGAGCAGAGACTCAGGAAAGAAGATCTGCTCCAGCTGCGTTAGGGCAGAGGACTCCTCCTCAGCCTGGAGGGGTTGAAACAGCCATCCTCCCTCTGCGGTCAAGGAGGATGGGGTAGATGGGGGTGCCTGGTCAGGCACCCCAGAGTCTGGGTAGCCCAGAGGTGTCAAGGTGGGGGAACAGACCCAGCTCAGCCGGACACCTGCTGAGCCCCGTCCTCCGTCTCTTTTCCAGACACCACCGACTTCCAGGAGAGCTTCGTCACCTCTGGTGTGTTCAGTGTCACTGAGCTCATCCAAGTGTCCCGGAGTAAGTGTCCCTGCCCACCCTGTGCTGGGACCTACCGGGGGAGGGGAACAGCTATCAGGAAGAAGAAGTGGCTTTGGGATGGGGGCTCCCAGGGGAAAACGGACTCAGGGAGGCAGGAAGAAGGAACCTATATCCCTGCCACACTCACTCTCGTCCTGTCCAGCCACCCCTGTCACTAAACTAAGGTTCCTAGGAAGGGCAGTATCCAGGCCCTTTCCAGAGTCCAAGGTCAGGATGACATGCGCTTCCCCAGGAAGGACACTAGATGCTGGGTGGAGGGGCTAAATGAACTTCCACCCCAACATCCCCCTCTGGGGGCCTCCCTCACTCCATGAGGAGGAGACCCCAGAGGGTCCCCCAACCTGCTTTGCCTCCTGTCCTTTTGCCTTACCTATGGATCTGCCGGGGAGCCCCCACCCCCCAGACACCTGCATTTCAAATCCACACCTCAGGGAGCCCTGATGGCTCAGATGGTAAAGAATCCACCTGCAATGTGGGAGACCTGGGTTCAATCCCTGGGTTGGGAACATCCCCTGGAGAAGGAAACAGCAACCCACTCCAGTATTCTGGCCTGGAGAATCCCATGGACAGAGGAGCCTCATGGGCTATAGTCCATGGGGTTGCAAAGAGTCAGACACAATTGAGTGACTAAGCACAGCACAGCACCCTACGTTAACCCTAACCATCTCCCTCCCCATCCAGATCAGCAGAGCCTGGCCTCGGAATGCTGGGAATCTTGGCCTCTGGCTCAGGCTATGCCTCTGCCTCACAGTGTGACCTTGGCCTCTCTCAATGGCCTTGTTCTTCTGATACATAGAATTTAGGCCAGTTTCAGCCAAACTAGTGCCAGCCCCCAGAGGGCTCTCCCTACCCCTCCAAGGCAAATCGCAGTCCTGGACCTTGTTCCCTCTCTCACCCTCCTCTCTGTCGCCTTCTTCAGCACCTGTGGTGACTGGAACAGGACCCAACTTCTCCCTGGGGGAGCTGCAGGGACACCTGGCATATGACCTAAATCCAGCCAGCACCGGCATGAGAAGAACGCTACCCAGCACATCCTCCAGCGGGTATGTCCCCGGGGCCCCACCTCTGGGCATTCCATAACCCCACCCACCCACCTCCATCCAGCCCCAACTGGTTCATTCGTTTCCCTGTTTCCACATTCCACCTGGAAAACGTTTATTTATCCTTCAAAATCCAGGACCCAAGTGACTCTTTTCTCCAGTCCTGACACCCCACACTAGACTCCCGCAGCCTAGAGTTCTACAGGCCCAGCCCTTGAGATGAGAACACATACAATGATTCTTGCTGAGATATGCTGTGTGATCGTGAGCCAGTCACATTATGTTTGCCTCGGTTTCCTCATCTGTAAAATGGGATCATGATCCTAGCAGGTTGTTCTGGGGATTACAGCAGCTCAAGTGATGAGCCAGATCTTCAGGGCTTTAGTCTCTACTCTGCTAATTTTCTAGCTTGGACCTCAGCCGAGTCCCTCCTTGTCTCTGGTCCCAGGTGTCCCATCCAAGTAACTGGCAGGTTGTAACAGGTGTTATCTGAGGGCCGGGGCAAGTCCGCGGCTCGCGTGATGTCTCGCGATAGCACCCTCCTCGCCCCGCCCCTCCAAGGGCCGGAAGTAGCGACGCCCGCTGGGCCCGCTGCGTCTCCGTGGTAACCGTCCTGCTGGCTTCTTCCGCCCTTTAGGAGCAAGCGGCACAAATCCGGCTCGATGGAGGAAGACGTGGACACGAGCCCCGGCGGCGATTACTACACCTCGCCCAGTTCTCCCACGAGTAGCAGCCGCAACTGGACGGAGGACATGGAAGGAGGTGGGGCTGGCGGCGGGAGCTGGCCGGCTTTCCGGTCGGGGTTACCGCGGCTGGGACTACGTATTCCGACAGGCACTGCGCGGGCGCCCGGGAGTCGGGAGTCGGCCTGGAGCCATGGGGCCTCCTGGGGATTGTAGTCGCGCGGGCTGCGTTCGGCTGGACATAAACTCCGGGTTTGCGTTCCTGGAGCTCTTTGGTTTCACTCTGGCCTGGTTTCTTGCCCTCTGCCTGTAAACAGGCTATCTCTGTGAGTTTCTTGCTCTACAGAATTGACTCAGTATAGATTCGATCAGCAGGGTGCTTCTTCTTGGGGTTCGTCATTGCTTGCTTGCTAAGTCACTTCAGTCGTGTCCGACTCTGTGTGACCCCATAGACGGAAGCCCACCAGGCTCCCCCGTCCCTGGGATTCTCCAGGCAAGAACACTGGAGTGGGTTGCCATTTCCTTCTCCAATGTGTGAAAGTGAAAAGTGAAAGTGAAGTCGCTCGGTCATGTCCGACCCTCAGCGACCCCACGGACTGCAGCCTATCAGGCTCCTCCATCCATGGGATTTTCTAGGCAATAGTACTGGGGTTCGCCATAGACCCTCCAATATAGGGCCGCCGCTAGAGGGTCCTGATACATAGGTTCCCTACTCACTGGGGTCCTTTCTGGAGTTCCTCCTCCCCCCACCAAGATTCCCATCTCCACGGGATCTTGACATGGGTGATTCCAGTTCCATAGGGGCCCCGCCTCTTCTCTTATAGCATCCTTTTCCTGGCAGGTTTTCTTGTTGCTCCTTTGTCTTCACAGGGTCCTTTCCAGAATGCCTCTCTCATGAGGCCCCTGTTCTGTAGGGTCAGCTGTTTCATAGAGGCTCTTTTCTGTTGAGCCCTGGCTCCTGCGGATTCTTTGTTTACTAACCGTCTCCCCAAGGGCATTCTTCCCTTCTTTGGCGTTTCCATCTCCACTGTCGTTGTCATCTAAAGAATCCCTTTATGGGAATTCCCTGGCGATTCAGTGGTTAGAACTTGGCGCTTTCACTGCAGAGAGCCCTGGTTGGATCCCACAAACCGCGGGGCGCAGCCAGGGGGGGTAAAAAAGAGAGAGAGAGTCTCTTTCACCTTAAGATTCCGCTCTCTAGTGAGCCAGCGCTAGCCATAAAGGAAGTGGTTTGCAGAGTCGCCTGTGGAGAGGACGTCCCTGGCATTCTTCAGATTCTCTTGTCCCCCAGTTTTAGAAGCTTGGCTCTACTCGATGTCTTTTCCCTTATCAAGGGTTCACCCCATCATATAGCCTAGTGGTTATGAACGGTGGACTCTTGAGTCCCCCAACCCTTAGCAGCTTCGTACCCCCACCTCTCTGTGCCTCAGTTTATTCATCTGTAAAATGGGGGTGTTAATATCTGCATTACCCACTCCATAGGGTTGTTGTGGGGATTAAGTAAATTAATGACATCTGGCGTGCTGTGATTCATGGGGTCGCAAAGAGTCGGACACGACTGAGCAACTGAACTGAACTGAACTGAATGTTCCTAAAACAGGCCTGGCACATAATAAGTACCCAGTATACCTTTAGAATTTATTTTCTTCTCTCCTTCTCCTTCTCTTTCCCTCTTCCCTGCTCATGTAGAGCCTGATGTCTTATAGAGACCTGTCTATACAAAATGCCATACCTATAGGATCCTTGAAAAGTAATCTAGTATTACAATTAAAAGGGCAGATTCACTAAAATGGAAAAGAGTCATATATATATATATGAAGTTGAATAATTTTACTGTACACCTGAATCATTATAAATAAACTGTTCTTCAGTAAAATAAAAGAAGGAAGGAAGAAAAAGAAGGCAGGTTCAGGCATCAGAGAAACAAGGGTACAAATCCCAGCCTGGCCTTTTGCTCACTGTGTAGGCTATGTACCCTTGGACAGGTGACTTAACTTCTCTGAGCCTCAGTTGCCTCATCTCCAAAGTGGTAAGATGAGAACGATCATTCTTTTGGAGAGTTGGAAGGAGGACATGATGGAATGTGAATAAAGCAACCATCTGGCATGTGATAAGTGACCAGGAAAGAGGAGAGTTTCTTGGTGTTCATGTCCTTATAAAATTCCCATCTCTTTGAATCAGTCTGTAACACAGCTGGTTGTGACATCTGAGGTCCCAAGGGTCCTCCCTCTACCTCATTGTGGGCTCCCAGAGCAGGTACCTAATGCTGGGGGGACCTCTCTCTATTAGGCTCTAATTTATGAGTCAGAGTGTCTTTATGGTTCTGTCTCTTTGAGTTCCCTATCTGAGAGAAGTTTGTCTCTATAAAGATCTGTATTCAATAAGCTTTAAGTCTGGTTGCAGATAACAGAAAACTCAAAAGGAAGTACATTTCTCTCTCAAATAGATGTCCAGCCATCAGCAGCCCTGGGCAAGTGTGATGTGAGAGTTTTAGTCTCCTGCATTATGCAGCACTGAATACGGTTTTTATTCCTACATCGTGGTCCAGAGTAGCTGCTGGAGCTCCAACTATCATGTATCATATCCAGCCATCAGGAAAGAAGGGTCAAGTATGGGCATGTCCTCCCCCTTTAAACATAATTCTCAGAAAACTCACCTCTTCTGCTTGTCTCTGAACCCCTGAGTTAGTCCTAAGGCCATGGCTGTGTGATGGATGCCGGGAAATGTAGTTTTACTTGGGGCAATCATGTGCCATCTCAAATTAATGGTTCTGTTACTAAGAAAGAAGGATAAAGTAGATATTGGGAGACAGTGAACTTCTGCCCTGTCATTTCCTGATTGGAAACTCAAAAGCACTTCTCATTAACTCTGTAATTGAAGAGGTTGTCTACATATAAAGTGTATACTACTTAGAGCTGAAAGACAGCCTGTGCTGGGGTAGCCATAGCAGTCTTGAGAGGAAAAATTATAGCCTTCAGTCTATTGATTAAAAAAAGAGAAAGGCTAGAAATAAAGAGCCCAGCTTTCAATACAGGATTCTCAAAAAAGAAAAACAGCATTTTAAAAGGAAGGGAATACTGGAGAGAGTCCCTCGGGCTGGATCTGACCTTTCTGCCCTGAGAATGACATGGCTGTGGCAGGGGAGGACAAAAAGGAAGCCTGTAACAGCTTCTGGTGTGTGACAGGGAATCACAGAGCCAGAAGGGGATGCCAGAGGGGGTCAGTCCCCCTGGAGCTCCCATTGGTTGCCTCAGATGATGACAAACTTGCTTCCTTCTGTGGGCATCTCAGTGGGCATCACACACAAACACAGACACACAAACCTCTAGTGTGTTCCTGTCCCTGCTTTCCTGGTGCTCACAGCCTGTTGGGGAGATGGATTCTGTCTTTTCCTCCCCCCTCCTCCTTCCCCTTCCTCTCCTTCCCTTCTTACACCACCTCCTCCTCTTTCTCCTCCTCCTGACTTCCTCCAGCTTCCTGTCTAGACAGCCCCCAATTAGCTGTTCATTAAGGGGATTAAGCTGATTAGAGCAGTCTCTCCCTTCCTCTGCTGCGGCCTCCATGGGCAGCAGGCAGCGCTCAGCTAACTCCCCAACCCCAGCCTCCACACTCCAGTGCCTTAGAGGAGCAGAGGCCTGTTGTGGGGGGCTGGGGGATCCAGCCCCTCCAGGACAAGACCACCCCCCCAGCCCAGGCAAGACCCCCTGCCTAGGCAAGACCCCCACCCACCCAGGCAAGACCCCTGCAGCCATATCTCTCAGGCCCCCTATACCAGCTTCCAGGCCTTTGCACCCTCCATGCCCGTGCCAAAAGTGCCTATTCACGTGGCCACCTCCTCCCCGAGGCCTTCCCTGATTACTCAGCCAAGCCTTGCAAAGAGGGGATACCAGAGTGCTCTGCTCTTGATGCTTCTGTGGCCCTTCGCCAGGGGACATAGGCCCTTCACAGGCAGTTATTCCGTTGTGGGGAGGGGGGTTGGCTTACCTCATCCCTTTTTTAACTTTGCGAGGAGGGGGCCAGGTGGGGGTGGCAGAGCATTGCCTGTGATTACGGATTGGGTTTGAGTCCCAGCTCCACCACTTTGTGGCTCCCCAGGGTCTCACAGAGGGTCCTCACCCAGGTCATCTCTGCCCCCAAGGGACACTGGGTGATGTCTGGGACATCTCTGGTCATCATGACTTGGGGGTCTCCTGGCTTTGGGTGGGTGGGGCCAAGGAGGCTGCTCTACACCCCACAGAGCCCAGGATGGTCCCACAGAGGGTGACCGGCTAAGATCAGCAGTGCTAGGGAGAGCATCCCACATATTAAGTGCCCACTGAGTGGTGGCAGTTCCTACCAGAACTGTGCTCCACCCACCCACCCATCCACTCTGCACACCCTCTGCCCATGCTGTGTTGTGGGCCCTGGAGCCTAGAAGGCTCCATCACGGTGGGCTGCAGGGGTATGGGCTAGTTTGTGGGTCTCAGATGGGGGAGGTACAGGCCTACCTGTTAGATGAAGAGTGTGTGCTTAAATGGGGGACAGACATGCATGTGTGACAAGCAGGTGGAAAGATGCTGAGGGGAGCGGGGCACCTACTGGCACCTGTCTCCAGTTAGGTGTGTGTCTTCCACCGGCGGCATAGGGATCTCAAGGAGGATGTAGACATATGTATATTGAACAGAAAGATGGCCGGTTGCATCAGGATGGAGCAGTCAGGGGCGCACCTGCTAAGTGGAGCGATGCTTGCTTAGATGGGGCACCTAGGGGCCCCGTGTTAACTGCCGCAGTTGCGCACGTGGGGCTGTTCCCGGTGTGTTTGTTGGACGAACTAGAGATGTTCAGATGCAGGAGCATCAGATGGGGGTGCGGAACACGAGGGTGACTCTTTCTCGCAATGCGGGTGCCTCCCTGCCCCCACCCCACGCCCTGGCTCCCTCAAGCCGGTCTCTGGAAGCTCTAGAAAGGCCTGCGGAGGTGTGGCTGGGGGTGGGTCCGGGCCGGGCTATTTCCATGCAGGACAGGCTGTTCTAGGAGTTCCTAAGTGAGCGTCTGACAGCCCTAACCTCGTTCTTGCCACAGCCACACGCCAGCCGGGTGCCCACTGTGCCTGCAAACATGCACGCACGCGCCCACACACCCTCCATGGCTGCAGGGACACACATACCCCCCACCCTGGGACCTGCCAGCTCCTCCTATCCCTGGGAAAGCCCAGACCTGCTTCCAAGCCCCTGCTTGGCTGCCTGGTCCCTCTGGGCCTCCAGCCACATCCCAAGACTTGCCACCGACCCACCCCCCTCCCCCCTTCCACATACACAAAGCGGGTGCGCACCCAGAGCCATCAAGGGCAGTGGTCTTTGTCATGGCAAAAGCAATTGGTGGCCTGAATGCCGTTAATGGGCCTGACACTTGGTTTGGGCTCACGCCCCCACCGCCACCCCCGGCAGTGCTAGAAGCGCCCTATGATGAAATGCCTCAGGGAAGAGGGGAGGGAGGAGGGTGCATCAAGTGTCCCAGATGGGACCGTGCTAGGGACACATGCAGGTGTCAGCTCACAGAACCATGGGCAGGAGACCCCAGAAACAGGGCCCACTTACTTTATACAATTCTTTCATTCATTGAGGCTGAGCTGGAGACCTTCTGGGTTCCCCCAGGGCATTCAGGGTAGGTAGTGAGATCCCTATCTGCAGAAGAATGGAAGCAGTTGATTCCAGTGCATGGGTTTGTGCTGGATCCTGGTCTGACGACTTTACCTGTCGTATCTCGTTTAATAGTCACAATGACCCCACAGGGAAGGTTCTGCACCCCCAGTAAGGATGCCGAGGGCACAAGCACAGAGCCACTCGGACTTTGGGCCAGACCTTCCAGGGGATGAAGTCAGCCCTCAGCTGACCCATGCCTGGAGGAAGAGAAGATGGTGGCCAGGCTTTGTCATCCAGGGGCCCAAGGGGCATTAGGCCCCTCATCCTCGTGGGCCACATGACCCTGGGTGGCCCCTTTCCCAGCTCTGAGCCTCATTTTGCCCTCTCTACAATGGGTTCCCAGCCTCTCGCCTACGAGTGACTGGTGGAAGGAAGGGCACAGGCTCCGCGGGGAGGTCCAAGGGTCCTCGGAGTGGAGAGACCCTGCCTGCAGGCCCTTGACTATCTGGCTTTCCTCGCAGGCATCTCATCCCCAGTGAAGAAAACAGAGATGGACAAGTCTCCTTTCAACAGCCCATCTCCCCAGGACTCACCTCGCCTCTCCAGCTTCACCCAGCACCACCGGCCCGTCATCGCCGTGCACAGTGGTGAGCGCTGCTGGCCCAGGAGTGGAGGGGTGGCTGGGCCCTCTTAACAGGTCCCTTGCAGCCAGGGAAGCCCCACCAGTTGTCTGACCACAAGTCCTATTGCTGTAGCCTCCCATCCAGGCAAGAAAGCCTGCAGGTGCTGTGGCAGAGAGCACCCAGGCCTGGCTCTTTGGAGGCCTGAGTTTCCCCTTTTGTACCAAGATGTGCAGCCGGGGGCTCCCCTCTCAACCTGCTCCCCATGTGTCATACTCAAGTGACCCATGGACAGATCCCAGGTTTGGCCAGCTGCAAAAAGAGGCAGACACACAGGACACACACGGTGTGTCACACATGGACTTCCCTGGTGGTCCAGTGGTTAGGACTCTGTGCTTCCACTGCGGCGGGCATGTGTTGATCCCTGGTTGGGGAACTAAAATCCCACGTGCTGCTTGGTATGGCAAAAAGATTTAAAAAAATTTTTTTAAAGTTTGAAAAAAAGAAGGCCACACACAGGCCACACAGGAATATGGATGCTCCTGGCCACCGACATGGGCAGCATCACACTCACAGCAGCAGAAACAGACTCTAGCCACCACGGGGCTTGAGCTCAGCCAGTCACCCGTCCATCAGGGCTCCTAAATGTCCCCCTCCCAAGGCTGTCAGTAGAACCAAATGAGTTAAATCAGAATGAGTTAAACAGGAACCTGAATGTCATCTGTTGTCCCTTGGTTGCGATAATAATGATTTAGTGCCATGCAAAGGCAGGTATGTGTACAGGACAGAGGCAAAAGTCAAGGTAGCACAGCAGTCTAGACTGGGACCCAGCAAAGCAGGGCCCCAAGCTGCCACCTGTTCTTGTAAATAAGGTTTTATTGCCACAGGGCCACACCCATCTGTGTACACATCATCTGTGGCAGCTTTCAGGTGACAAGGGCAGAGTTGAGTAGCCCTATCAGAGACCCTATGACCTGGAAAGCCAAAAATATTTACTATCTGGCCAGAGAGAGAGAGAATAAAGGGGAGTGACCACTGATAGATACAGGGCTTCTTTTGTGGGGAAAGAAGATATTCTGGAATTAAAAGTGTCACTGAATTATTTAGAACAAGAAAAAAAAAAAAAGCAAATGCCACTCTGGACTATTACTGAGCAATGAAAAGGGGTGAAGCCCTGACACTCGCTACCACATGGACAGACCCTGAGAACACAATGCTCAGTGAGAGAAGCAGACACAGAAGGACACACAGGGTGTGATTCCACTGCTGGGAAACGTGCAGAGCAGGCAGATCCACAGACACGGAAAATGGGTTCCTGCTTGTCAGGGGCTGGGGAGGGCATAGGAGTGTGGCTAATGGGAACAGGGCTTCCTTTGGTGGGTATGAGAATATTGAGGTTATAGTGATGGTTGCACAGCTCCGTGAATGTGCTAAAAAAGAAAGTGAATGTATACTTTGAGAGGGTGTATTTTATAGTGTGCAAATGATATCTCAATTTTTTAAAAAATTGGCCCACATTCCATTTATGGAAAGAGCTAGCTGAGCTCTGGGTCAAGGTGTGGGGCTGTGGGGCCAGTCAGTGTGGAATCAGACCCCCGGGTCTGCCACCTGCCTGCTGTGTGGCTAGAACAGGGGACGGTCCCTCTGAGAGTCACAGTTGTCCTCTGTTTAACAAAAGAGACGGTGGAATTTCCTGGTGGTCCGGTGGTTAGGACTCCACACTTTCACCGCCGAGGCCTGGACTCAAGCTGTGGTCAGGGACCTAAGATCCCATTAGCTACGCAGCATGGCAAGATAACAATAATAAATTTTTTTAAATGAATAAAAATTGTAAAAGGGGTGATTCCAGGCCCCCATGGGCTTGTGGTGGAGATGCAGGCGTAACCCACTTGCATAAACACAGTGACTCTGAAACAGGGCAGCCCAGTGGGAGCCCCTGATGACCACTGCCCACCCCCCAATCTCTACAGGGATCGCCCGAAGCCCTCACCCGTCCTCAGCCCTGCACTTCCCCACCACCTCCATCCTGCCCCAGACGGCCTCTACCTACTTCCCGCACACGGCCATCCGCTACCCGCCTCACCTCAACCCCCAGGACCCGCTCAAAGATCTCGTCTCGCTGGCCTGTGACCCGGCCAGTCAGCAGCCTGGACCGGTGAGTGTGGGGCGGCGCGACCACCCCGGGGACCCCAAGGCATCGTTTATGAGTGTCAGGCGGCCCTTCCTCCGACTGGGCAGCTTCTGTTTTTGCAAACACCTGGGTCCACAGCCCCTGGAGTCAGACCCGTGGGAACTTAGTCTGTTTCAAATGTCTGAGCGGACGACCCTGAAATCAGACATGATTACCGCTGAGCTCAGGCTGGCTTTGGCCAAACGTCCACCAAAGCTTTGATGTTTGGAGGCTTTTGGACCTGGGGACTGTGGGCAAGGTGATGGATGAAGGGGTACTAGTGGCGAACGCGGGGAGATGTGTCCAGGCCACCCGTGAGGTCTGGTGGTGCTGATCCTGTTTAGGAGGAAGTGGGCACAAAGTGGCTTGAGGAGGTGACGATGATACAGCCATCCCAGGATGCTGGAGGCCTGCGGGGCCAGGCGAGCCCCGGGCACCCACCAAACTCGTCCCGGCCAGGCCCGTCCACAGCCCCGGGGTGGACAGCAGCCCGAGGCGGAAGGGGCACCCGCCGCCTTAACCACCTGTCTCTCTGTTCCCCCCAGTTAAATGGAAGTGGCCAGCTCAAAATGTCCAGTCACTGCCTTTCTGCTCAGATGCTGGCACCCCCGCCCCCCGGGCTGCCGCGGCTGGCGCTCCCCCCTGCCACCAAACCCACCTCCGAGGGAGGAAGCTCGTCGCCGACCTCGCCCTGTAAGCACCCAGGAAGGTGTCCCCCAGGGGCCCCTCCCCTCCCCGGCTCCGCTGCTGGGGTTGGGGGCTTAGGCCCACCCGATGCGTGCCGGCGAGTTTGGTGGGTCCCCAGATGGAGACCTGGTTCACGTAGGGCCAAGGCAGCCTGAGGAGATGGCTGGGGGCAAGTCTGGGGTCTGCCTCCGTTGGCTGAGTGGCCCTCCATGTGCCACCCCACCCCCACTCCTGTACAGGCTCCAGACCCTCCTCTACACAACAAGCAGTAGGGGAAGATCTCAAACTGGAGGCGGGAGGGCCAAACCCGGCTCCCAGGTGCCTTCTGTCCGTGAAAAAGGGGAATCTATTATGATGGTTGCTGTTTTAAAGTCAGGACATTTCACGTAAAACTTCCAGATTTCCCCTGGATACTCGGGGAAAACCGGCCACAGTGGACTCTGTTCCTAGCTGCCAGACTGGGCCACACTTTCAGGTGGGACAGTCCCCGCTTGCCCTTCTGTCCCCAGGAGGCCAGGGGTGGCTGCCCCGCCTTCTAGAACTTTCTGCTCTCTAGATGTAGGTCTGGGTGGTAGCCTAGTGGGAGGCCCTGGCTGGGTCTCCTAACCTTCCCAAGCTTTCCACTTTCAGGATGTGGCTGAAGAGATTACAGCTCACCAGCCCCCAGTGGACCCCCCACCCTGGTCCAGGTATCCCCATCAGCCATGGCTCTGCCCCTAGCCTCTCCCCGAATCCCATCTTTTTGAATGTCTCTCCCTCACTCCCCAAATGTGCTTCCTCACCACCCCCCAACAGGAGGGGCCAGCCATCCCTCTGGGCCCTATCGGCCCCCCTCCCCACACACAGCACCCCAACCCCTAGTGTTTCTTTCCCAGCATCCACTGCCTGCCAAGACTCGGGGCAGCCTCACATGTTGGCATCTTTCTCCAAACACCCAAGACGCCTCACTGGAACGCTGGGCTCCAGTCCCACCCCTGAAGCTCCTTTCCTGTGTGACCTTGGGCAACTGTCCTCCCCTCTCTGAGCCTCAGTTTTCTCAGCTGCAAAATGGGACAGTCACCAGGGGCGGTGCGGAGCGAGTCAGTGAAACAGATCAGGGAGAGCACTTAGTAGGAGGCAGGGGCAGGGCACAGAGTTGTCATGGAGGGCTGGTCATCACCTTCTCGCCCTACTTCCTCATCTGTGAAATGGGCAGAATAGTCTTGTCTGCTGTGTTGAGGCCACTGAGTTAACCCTGGAATACTGCCCACTGCGTGGTATACAGTAGACACTTAATAGATGGGGAGTGAACATGGATTTCTTCTCTTTTGCCTTGTACCAACTTCTTTACTGCAGGTCCAGCCTGCTTTCCCCCCGCAAGCTCCCCAAGCCTCCCTGTTTCCCACTTACCCTCACTCCAGTGGAGACCACACGGGGACCCTCTCACCATTCCCTTACCCCGACCCCAGCCTGGATTTCAAATCATTCCCTCACCCACAACGTGTGATCAGTGAGATTAAAATATAAAGATTCTGTGTGTGTGCACCCAGCCTTCCCCGAGCCCTCTCCAGGAGGGAAATTAATAAATAAAGCGCCCTCAATAATTCATGGCACCCCGCACGGCGGGAGGCAGGCCACGGGAGCAGGATGGACCAGGCACTGGAACTCTCTGAATAATTCACAGACGGTTTCTGGATTATGAATCTTTCATCCCGCGCCTTCCCTCCTGGCAGACACCCGCCCACGCGACCCCGGGGGCCTGAGCCTGTGGGCTTTTCAGGGTGCCTGGACGGTCCAGGGGAGGGCAGCCAGCTCAGAGGCGCCGGGTGCTGGGCGTGCAGGCCTGGCCGGCTAACCCTGAGCAGCGGCCACCCTGTCTGGTGCTCCCGCGCCACCCCCGCGCTAACGGGCTCTCGGTCTCTCTCCTCCTCGCAGCCTACTCTACGCCCGGCACGTCCCCTGCAAACCGTTCCTTTGTGGGATTAGGACCAAGGGATCCAGCGGGCATTTATCAGGCACAGGTAGGGGCCAAGAGGCCGGCTGGTGGGGGGTGGGAGGGGCAGGGCAGAGGGGCCCTCACCCAGCTGTACCCCTGGCATGGCGGTTGTTGAGCGTGGCCAGGCGACCTGCCTGCCAGGTCCTTCCAGGGCCTTGAGCCCATACCAGGGGATGTGGTAAAGGCCCAGATCCTGCCAGGGGATGTGGGGCTGGGCTTGTCACTGCCCCGGTCCTATTTGTACAGATGGGAAGACTGAGGCTCAGAGAGGAGAGGGCCTTTGCCCAGGATCACACACTGCATCAGCCCAAGCTTTCAGACCCCCAACCTTCATCCCCTCCCACGCCGGCCAGAGGGAGGCAAAGGGTGGCAAGGGATCCCAGGATGCCAGGGGAAGCTGGGGAAACCAAGGCAGCCCATGGCAGGGGGCTGGGGCCTCCAGCCGCGAGGTGGGAAGGAGATAGCAGAGGCGGGGTTGGCGTCAGTGCCACTGAGTGAGCGCCAGGTTGGGGGGACCAAGGCTGGCTGAGGAGGAGACACAGAGGCTCAGAGAGGAGGAGTGAGTTGCCTGAGGCTGCACAGCACTGTGGGGCCAAGCCTCAATGTGTCTAAAACTGAGACCCGTAGCTCCCAGCATCTCTCGAGGCAGGAGGTGGCCTCAGCCCCTCCCTGTGTGTCCCCGACTTCCACCTTTGCTCTGGCATCTGTTTCTGTGTCTTGTGCAGGCCAGGAAGGTGCTGGCAGGTGGTGTTCAGTGGTGGTGGCTGTACCCCCGAGCCCTGCTTCTTGGTTGGTGCGTGTTGAGGAGGGGATCACGGGATGTAAAATGGCTGCTGCAGCCCCTCTGAGTCCCAGACGCACAGAGAAATGTCCTGGGGCTCCCCAGAACTAGAAAGCATGGGGATTTGCATGGTCCCCAGGGGTCACGTTCGGATCCTCCAGCCATCGTGAGAGAGTGATCTCTTGCAACAGAGTCCATGGGCAGGGGGCAGGGGTGAGGGCAAGAGGTGGACAGGTAGCCACGGTCCCCCTTCCTCCGCTGAGATCAGAATCGGCCACTCTGGGGAGGCCCAAGGAACCTCCCGCCACAGCCTGGTCCCCTGGGGACCATTCAAGGCTGCTCCAGCTGCTGCTGTCAGCTCAGGGGGTCCAGAGTTGGGGGGACCTGGCAGTCCCCCTCCCTCCCTTCCCAGACTTTAGCTGGGGCTCCTGGGGTCAGGAGATGAGGGCTTATGCCCAGCTCTCCTTCACCCACTCTGAACCTCAGTCTCTTCTTCCTGCCTTGGGCACCTCCTGGGGAGTCCTTGAAGGGTCTGGAGCATCAGGGGACCAGTTTGATCCAGAAAGGGCATGGAAAGGCCGGGAACGCCCCTTGCATACCCAAAATATTAAGTGTCCTGCCTCACTGAGCCCTGGCCAGAATCCAGACAGAGGGATTGCTTGATCAGGGTCACCCACTGAGCTGGCTCAGCCCCAGGTCACCCCACTTCCAATTGGGTTTTGAGTTCTACCCTGGAGTGGATACCCTGCCCCCAGAGTGTTCAGGGAGCCAGGAATTTCCCACTCTCACCTGACAGCCCTCCCCACTGGAGGCCGGGCATGTCCTAATTGCTTGCAAAACCAAAGCTAATAAAAGCAACGGACGGGTGCGGGCTACCTTCTTCACCCTGCCCCGGTCTCCCCCATCCGTGGTGTCACCTCCCGTATCATCAGCCTCTGCATGGGGGAGAGGGGACCACCCCAAGTGGACGGCCTGGAAGGGGAGGGAAACCAAGGCAGGCGAGTGGGGGAACCTTTGTTTTTCTGTGCCTATTGTCAACCCCTGCTTGGTGAGCAGGCCCTGCTGGGGACCCAGAGAGGGTGGGACTGGGACTGTGGAGGAACCTGGGGGACGGGGCATCTGGGCCCCAGCCTGGGAGGGGAGAGGTTGGAGCCTGGTGTCTGACAGAGGATAAGGATGTCCAGGCAGGGGGCTCAGCACTGCCAAGGGCTGGAAATAATGGGGAAGCAGCCTGAGCATAGCTGGCAGACCTGGGACGTGGGCTTTGGCCTGGGGGCCCGGGGGAGCCATGGAAGAGGTTAGAGAGAGGAGGGGTGTGCACAGCCAGGGCTGGCAGCCAGAAAGAACTTTGTGGGACTGGTGTCGGGGGGCAGCAAAGGTGTTGGATGGAGGACCCTGCCAGAATTGTGTAGGCAGGACCTTGGGTCCCTGGACTAAGGGGACCCCCGACCCCAGCAGACCCCAGAGAGAGGAAAGGGGGAGGAAGGAGCCGCGAGACCCATTCCCCCTTCTCGGAGCCCCTGTGCTAAAGGCTCAGAGCGGAGAGGCCTCCTCTTTCTGGCGCAGTCAGCACTTCCTCCGCCTTCCTTGTTCCTGGTGGGTTGGCTCTCCTCTGCACGCCCCCCAACCTCCGCCTCACCTCCCAGCCTGCATCGGCTTCTCCCCTCCCCACTTCCATCTCCTGCCCTCACCCTCATCAGCGCCTGGCCCCCTGATCAATATTCTCTGACCCCAATCAGTGCCCCTCCTCTAATCAATGGCAATTGATCTCTCCCTGATCAATTGCCTACCTTCTTCATCTCGCTGCCCCCCCCCCCCCCGTCTCGCACCACTCCACCCCTCCCCCGCAGTCCTGAGCCAGCCATCACTTTGGCCTCCAGAGTAGGGCTCTGTGGGTCTGACACCTCCACCCTCTCCCCTGTGTGAAGGGGTGGGTCCACCTGGCCTAGCGTTTTCCCCCAATCCTTCTCTGCCCATCACACCTGGTCCGCAGATGAGCAGAGAGTCTGAGTGGTTAAGCCATGTGCGCAGACCCACACTGGGGGCTCCAGCCAGGCCAGGGGGTAACAGAGCCCAGACCTCACTATTGTCACCGTGCGACCTCAGTCCCCCTCAGCTGATGGGGAGGATGTTGAGTTGAGGGTGCCTTTCCCCACCACCATTACAGGGGCCAGAGTCAGGCAGGCAGAGAGCTTAGGAGGGGAGGAGGCAGGGAGGAAGGGCCTGGGGAGGCCGGCCACCACAGGGGAGGGTCACGCCCAGAATCTGTCTGGTTGCCAACGGAAACCAGACATGAGGTAATGGCCAAGATGAACTTGAACTTGGCTGGAGGTGGGGGGCTGGGAGCCACGGCGCCAGTTCGATGGGATGGCCCAGCGGCTGCAGGCGGCCTGGTGGGATTGATCGCCTGGTTGGAGGGAATGTGACTGGTTTACAGCAGGGGTGGGAGCACAGCGCTGCTGTGACCTCAGTGGGGTGGGGCACGGGGGTCCCTACCCCAGTCCCACTCCCCAGGTGGATTGGATGCATTTCCAGGGGACGGGTCTGTACAGCGGCTTCCCTGTGGGGAACCAGGCCAGAGCTATCCCTATAGACCTGGCTGCCTGACCCCAAGCCTTGATCTCCTCCTCTGTAAAGTGGGAGTCATGATCCCCTCAGTGGCCAGGCTAAGGGGTCAGCCCCAGGCAGGGGGACAAGCAAGTAGCTTCTCAGGCCCTAGTTCAAATTCTATCTTCTTCCCTCAAACGCTGGTGGCCTTAGGCAAGTTACTTTACCTCTCTGAGCCCCTGTCTTCACTGCAAAATGGGGTCAGGGGGCAATAGTCCCTCTTTCATGAGGGTTCTAGGGGAACCATTAAATGGGAAAATGCTAAAAGTATAAAAGAAACAAACAACCCCAGTCACAGTGCCTGAACATGGTGTCTGTCTGTTAAGATTCACCAGTGGCCCTCCTCCAACGAGGGGGACTATCCCCTCCTGCATTTTATACTCAGGGTTGGAGGTGGGGTTGCCAGATTTAGCCAACAAAACCACAGAGTTCAGGTAGATTGCAGTTCCAGATAAAGAATTAAAAAAAAAAATTTTTTTTAAAGCACAAGTATATCCCCAAAGTTGCATGGGATACACTTAAACACTGAAAGGTTTGTCCAGGATCAGGCGTAACTGAACTTCCTGAGTTTCATCCAGCAGCCCTGCTCAGGGGCCCAGTCACTCACCCAGGGCCACTGAGCAGGTTACACAGGTCTGGGCCAGGGGTCGAGGGGGCCGCGGTGGGTATGGGCTGCGGCCCACAGAGCCTGACCCCCGTCTCTCTCTCTCTCTCTCCCTCTCTGTGTCCCGCTCCGGCTGCCCAGTCCTGGTATCTGGGATAAGAAAGATTTCTTCCCACGCCCTGCTCCTTCGTCCCAGGAATCCCAGGGGGCCACACGGCCGGCCCCCGGCCCACGTTTTCAGTGGAAAGCTACAGCAAGCAAGAACGCCCCGCTGCCAACTCCCAGCCCGGCCGAAAGACAAAATCACACAGACACATAAACACAGGAGGAAAAAAAAAGAAAAAACGGGAAAAAAAAAAAAAAGACAAATGGGGGAAAAAATTACAATACATAAAAATTAAACCCACCCAACCAAGAAGATAAACGGTAAAGATGACAACGCTTTGGACTCTCGGGACACCACGGCCGGACGGACCGGACGCTTGGAATCGTCCTAAGTTATTCATCTCTCGCTGCTGCTGCTGGTCAGGGAGGCCCAGCCACCCCCGCCACCTCCCAGGACCAGGTGAGCGCAGCCTGGAGCCCATGCCAGGCCCACGGGGCAGGACACCCAGTGAGGCCGCCTCTCTACCGCGCGCCCACCGCCACCTCCGGGACAGTGTTTGCCAGGTTGGGGAGGCAGGCCCTGGGGGGCCGGCAAGGACCCCAGCAGCAGGCAGCAGAGGCGGCTGGGTGGGCAGGGGGCGATGGGGCCAGAAGAGGGTGGCGGGGAGACCCCGGCAAGGCCAGGGCACTAGGACGTGTGGCGGATACTCGGCGAAGGAGCATCCGGCAGGCGCGGACCTCTACCTGCTCTTTTGCGCGAAGCCCCTCCGCACCTGCTGGGTTTGGGAGACGTCTCTATGCAAATGACCCCCAGCCCCACCCCAGGCATAGGAGGCCACCCCAGCGCACCCCAGCCCCCCCCACTGGCTCCACACCCCCCCCCCCCGGGAGGGCCCCACGTTGCACACACTGTAAGAAATGCACTTTCCAAGGAAGGGGCTGGGGGCGGTGGAGCGGAGGGGCCTAGGGGCTGCTCTGGTCTCTCTATCCACCCAATCCTTGAACTGGGGAGGACCCCCCAACACTTAGCCCGTGGAGGTGGGAGGTGAGAGCGAGTGGTTTAAGTGCCTGATTTCCACCGCCCGCCCCCCTCCCCTGTGTCCAGCTGGGACGTGAGTGGCCGTGGGCCTCCCTCCTCCCTCCTCTCCCGCAACCTGGCCCCTTCCAGTCGCTGACCTCTCATTGCTATGCCCCCATCAGAGCTAGAGAGAGGGAACCCCCGCCCCCAGTGGGCCCAAGGGGCAGAGCTGGGCCTCCTCCCAGCATCCTGCCCTGCCGGGGTACGGGGGCTGGGGTCTCGAGAAGCCGGTGTGCCCCCTCTGCCCCCACGCCTCCTCTGCCAGTGCCTTACATCCTGGAGCGACAGCCCCTCCCTGGTGCCTCCCGGCCCAAAGGGGGACCACGGTTTGCACTTTCATCCCCCACCCCCTGCCGAAGTGGGGCACAGCCAGGAGGCGTTGCCGCTGGGTGGCCAGAAGGCGAGGGGCCAGGCCGCCTGTGGTCCAGAACAGGGCTGGGGGCTCCGGCTGGGGGCGGGAAGGTCGGCGCCTTGGGGCTCCCTGCTGCCATGTATGGGGGCCTCCCATCTGCTAAACATTTTCCGTTGAGCCGCTCCAAAAACACTAAACCTGGGGACACGGGGTGCCCCTTTACCCCAGCTCCCCAGCCCCATCCATGCCTCCTCCCCAGGATGGCCATCTTGGGAAGGGGGGCCTAGGAAAGGGTGTTAGGTGTTCCAGGGTCACCAGGCCCAAACACCAAGACCCCTTCCGGCCCATCTGTCTGAATCCCAACTGGTCTCCATGCCTGGCGCTGGGGAATGCTGACCCCCATCCCCGGCCTAGGCCAAAGCCATGGCCCTGGGAGGGCCTCCGCCCATTGCTCCCAGCCTGACCCACCTCTCCCTCTCCTGGTAAACCCCCGGTGCCCCGGGCCTGGCCAGCCTCCTCCCACCTCCCCAGACACCGGACTTTCCTCCCAAACCAGCCCAAGGGGCTTGGCGAATCCACTTGATCATAAAGAGAAAGACACCCCACCCACACAAGACCCTTCCCCACCAGCCGCACTCCCACTGTCTGGAGGGGTTCGAGAACCCTTGGTCCGTCCGTCCGTCCCCAGGGCCCCTCCAGCAGGTGGCCGTTGGGGACCAAAGCATGGGCCGCTCTGGGGGAGGGCAGGAGGGGTGGGTCGTGCAGTTGGGGTATCCGGAAGCTTGTCAGCCGGGAACCTGAGGGTGCGGGTAGGCAGGGAAGGGGAAGGGGCACCCGGCAGCCCCCAGCTTCCTAACTTTGCATGGTGCTTAGTCGAGGATTTCTGTGACCTGGCTCCTGACTTCAGCTCGCGGCGGCTGAAACTGCATGGCAATTGGTACTGGCTCTATCTCCGTCCCCACGCCCCACCCCGCCCCAGCCCTCCACCACCACCCCCCTCCTCTTTAAAAGAAAACAAAAAAAGATACAGAAAAAAAAAAAAAACCCTTAAAAAAATCCCATGTTTCCTAATTTGCACGAAATTTTCTATCACATGATGTGCCTTGCCTTCCAAGAATAAGTATTACCTTTAAACAATATCAGCGCACACAGATAGCTGCATGCACTGCTCGTGTAGTTTAAAAGAAAAAAATGACAAAACAATGACATGAAATAAAAAGTAAAAATTGAAAAGGGATGTATTTCTATTTGTAAAAAAAAAAATTTAAGAATTAAAAAAAAATCACACGCTTAAAAATCACATTGCTTAAAAAAAAAAAGCAATGCACGCAACAATCACCCCACAGTTTGCCCTGCCCCCGGCCTTGCCCTGGGCTCCTGTCTCCCCGTCTCCTGCTGCATTGGGGGTGCCCCCTGGTGCTCTGCAACCCCCCCGGCCCCATCCTCGGGCTCCAGAGGGGTCATTTCGCATCCCCTGCCCACAGCAGCGGACAGACCTCAGGGGTGTGCCCTGGCCCCAGGCAAGGGCTTCTCCCCTCACTGGGCCACAGGCCAGCCCCCCCCAGACGCCGTGCATGCACCCACGCGTTCTTACCCCCCCCACCCTGGGGCGGCCACCCTGCTGACAGTCAGACCCCCCCCTGCCACCTCTCCCATAAGCTGGCATCCCCCTGGCTCAGGGTCGCATCGCTGTCTCACTACCCCCCTGCAGCCCCCTCCTTCTTGCCAAAGGACCCATCCCCATAGACTGGCCTTGGGGTGGCAGGAAAGACCCTCCTGCTCCCCCACCCCCACCCCCACCCAGTTCTACTATGTCTTCCAGCTGTGACTGCAGAGGGGGTCTGGTGTGAAACAAACAAAAAGACAAAACCAAACCCGATATATGCAATATTTGTCTGTCTGTACCTGTAAGGCCTAGCGCAGCCACGAGGCCCAGCGGAGGGTCGGGGCCAGGGGGCAGGGGCGGCGGGGGCACCGCGTCACAGGCCCGTCCAAGGGGCCGGCCATTGCTGTTGTCTTTCCTTCTCTTTTATTCTCTTGTTTTCCATTCTGCCTTCTTTTTCTTTCTCTTTCCTTTTTATCTTTTCCTCCAATTTTCTCTGCCTTTAACTCTACCAAAGCCGAGACAGCAGCAGTCAGTGAAGTGTCCAGGCAAGAGACCCCGAGGCTGGGTCCACCAGCCTTGGGCCCGTCCCTCCTTGCCATCTCCGGCCCTCCCGGTCCCTGGGCCCCTCGAACATCTCCTGTCAGCGTACGCTTGGCGGGCAGTCGCCATTCGCTCCCTGGCCACCACCTCGGATGTGAGAATTGTCTCCAGAGCTGGGGGGGGCCTCGCAGCCAGACCCTGGCTTTCATCTACCACTCTGTGCTCATGCCATCTTTTCTTCCGAAAAGACACCTCAGCCAGCCCCAGGGCCAGAGGGAGAGACCAGGTCCCGGCCCTTGAGAACGGCCCTTTGGCCCAAGAGCCCAAGGCTCTGCTTGTCAGTTTCCATAGGGCCCATTTCTGGCTTTCATCCCCCTGCCACCAGGCAAGTGGGAACAGCCAGTGGCACAGGGGAGTGGCAGCACGTCCCTGTGGGACCCTCCTCCACAGACTCGCCTTGGACCACCTCGTCCCTCGTGACTGCACCCCACAGCCCCCCGGGCCTCAGAGCCCCTCCCTGGCCTGCTGTGCATCAGACAAGGCAGAAACACTAGGAGTCAGGCTCCCACCTGCCAGTGCGGTTGGGGTTCATGCCCTGGGAGGGGGGTGGGCAGGGTGTTGGGTGTTTTTGTTTTTTGGGTTTTTTTTTTTGACACTTAACGAAACTGACATCTCAAACCCCATCCCTTCCCAAGCCCACCGTCACCCCCTCACTCATAGCCCATCCCCAGCCCGACCTTGGGGTCGAGCCCTTGCTATGGAAAAGAACTTAGGGAGACCTCCGCAATATATGCAAATCACCTCCATCCCTCTCTTTGGAGTGAGGTAGCAGACCCTGACCAGGGTGGAGAGGGAGGTGTGGAGAGGCAAGCCGACCCCACCCTGTCTGATCTGCGGAGGGAGGGTGGGTCCGGGGTCCCCAGTGCTCAGGTCTGGAACCCACATTCTGGCTGGGTTATGAGCTCAGATTCCCACCCTGAGCTAGACAATCAGACCGGAAGGGAGCCCCAAGGGAGGCCGCAGGGAGGGGACCCTGCTGCAGCTCCCTAAGCAGTAGTTTCAGCCTCAGCACCCCCACACCCCCAGCTCCGGAACTTTCCCTCTGTCCCTGGAGACAGCAGCGTTCCAGGAGCAAACAGATTTGGCTGGACAGCTAGCAGTGAGGCAGGATCCCGGGGCCAAGAGCAGCCATCCAGCCCTCTGGGAGAGACGGGTCGCCAGCCACCCACTCCCTCTGGCTTCTCTGATGGTACTTTGACCTCCAGTGTAGGGCTATACTACACATTATATATATATATGTATAATTTTGGAATTTTTTTCTCATAATGCAGATTATACAGTGGCTACTTTTTATTTTGGCCTGGAGTCTCTTTCTCTGAGACCCCTGATTTTTACTTTTGTGTGTGGGGGGTGGGTTAGGGAGGGTGATGGGAGAGAGGTTCCAGAGACACATCCTCAGGCCCCACACCTCCTGCATCCTTCCATCTTTCTGCCCCTTTGGACACTTCCTGAGAGCTGCATCTCCAAACTGACACCGCCTCCCCCCCATCGATCTATCCCTAAGCATTTCAGAGTGTGGGGTCCGAGCTGGCCCCGGAGGCCCACCCCAACCCCACCCCGCTCCCCAGGCGAAGCAAGGAGACCCAAAGCAATCCCAGCAGGACTTGTTGCCAGCGATACCAAAACAGACTTCCCAAGCAGTGCCTCACACGTCTGCTGGTGTAGCTTTGAGGTCCTCCTTCCCAACTCCCAGGGGGTCCCTCAGGCCTCAGGAAAGAGGAGGCGGGATCCAACAGGAATATGGGCTCCAGGAGAGGAAGACCCATTCCCCCCCAAACTCCCGCCCTTCACACCACCTGGCTAGGAGGAGATCCACTGGAAAGGGGCCAGGAGCTACCCAGGCCCCCTCCGGTTGTGAGCCCCCAAAGCTCACTCCCTAAGTGCATCAACACCCCAGCCTCCCATCTTGGATCCCAGCCAGGCCCCCTGAAACCAAAGTCCCTTCCAGTCCAGGGGTCCTGGCCCCTACCCCCAATTTCTCACCCTCTCACCCTTGCCAGCGCCACACATGGGGGGTGGGAGGGCAAGACAGCAGGGTGTCTGAGGGACAGAACACGTGTTGTCGGGGGGAGGCAACAGGGAGAAAGGAGGGAAACTCATTTTCTCTCTGAATTTTCTTTCTTTCTCTATTTTTTTCTCTCACATTTTTTGGTGGTGTTGCTGTTTCATTTCCTGTCGCCTCTGAGATATTTTTTGAGTTTTTTCCCCCATTTTGTATTTTACCAATATTACCAGGATAGTTTACTGTGTTTCTCGCTTTCTGCTTGCCACACATACCGGATCTCTCTCTCTTTCACACACACACACACAGACACACACACACACACAGACACACACACACACACACACAAACCATGCTCATGAACCTATGTCAGGAGAAGGTTGGTGCCAGGCCAGCCCACTGCCCATCTCCTCCCCCCTCTCCTCCCCCCGACGGCAGGGATGGGGGACAAGGAGCCGAACATCTGGGCAGACCTAGGCCCAGCCTTCTCCTTGCCTGTCTCCCCTGCCCCATGCCCCTGCATCATACTCCGTTCATAACCTTGTATATTACGCAGTCGTTTCAGTTTCCGCGGATGCGCCTACCTAAGTACCATTTACAGAAAGTGACTCTGGCTGTTATTTTGTTTGTTTGTTTCCCTATGCAAAAAAAAAAAAAAAAATGAAAAAGGGGGGTTCCATAAAAGATTCAATAAAAGGCAAAAAAAAAAGAAAAAAGAAAAAATGTATAAAAATTAAACAAGCTATGCTTCGACTCTTTCTAGCTGTCTTGGGTCCTCCTTTCTGTGTTGTGTTCGGGCTGTTCCAGGTTCTTGTCAAAGTGCAGGGATGAGGCTGGAGGGGGAGGTAGCCTCAGAAAAGCAGTCTTGGAATTCCTCAGAGCCTTTGATCAACAAGTTCCATGGGCATCTATGGAGCACCTGCTCTGTGCCAGCTCAGGTAATTCCACCTCCTGCCTGGCTCCAGGGACAAAGCCTGGCACACAGTCAGTGTTCCATAAATGTACAGACTGCCTTCCTTCCTTGTTTTCCCCCCACCTAGCAAAACTCCATTCATTCAGCAAAGATTCCCTGAGTACCTGGGTACCTAACCTTTGGGACACAGTGGAGAACAAAATGCCCTAAATGATCTGCCTTCATGGCACAGTTCAAAGTTGGTAAAACAGAAAATAAACAATAAAAATAAATGTATGTCAGAGGAGATAAATGCCAGGGAGACAAATAGAGCAGAGTACGGGATAGGAGAGTCGGCCGCACGTGAGGAAATAACCTTTCAACAGAAGTTTGAATGGAGAGAAGAAACAGCCCTCTGAAAATCTGACAGAAGAATTTTCCAGACAGAAGGCACACACCGTGCAAAGGCCCTGAGGCAGGATTGTGCTCGGTGTGTGGGGGGAACAGTGAGGAGGTCTGCGTGGCTTGAGCAGAGGGATGGAGGGGGAGAGAGGGGGGAGGGGAGGGCAGGAAGGAGACAAGGCAGGTCGTTCAGGGGTTTGTGGGTCACAGGAGGACTTGGGACTTTTAACCCCAGGGAGGTGGGAGCCCTGGAGGGCTGTGGGCAGAGGAGGGGATGGGGCTTGGCTTAGTTCCTCTACCCTTACCTCCAGGAGGTCCTACCCACCTGCCTAGATGGAGTCCATGCTTGCCCTCCCAGCACCCCAGCATCCCTGTCTCTCCCACCCCACCCCTGACCACTCAGAACCGTTCATGTCCAGCTCTCCCCAAAGCCACAGGGGGGTGGGGGTACGGAAGTATCATGCCTGTCAAAGTCGCTCAGTTGTGTCCAACTCTGCGACCCCATGGACTGTAGCCCACCAGGCTCCTCTGTCCATGGGGTTCTCCAGGCAAGAATAATGGAGTGGATAAACCATTCCCTTCTCCAGGGCATCTTCCCGACCCAGGGATTGAACCTGGTCTCCCGCATTGCGGGTGGATTCTTTACCATCTGAGCCATCAGGGAAGCTCGTCATGCCTGTGAGGGGCAGTCACTCCCCCTTCTTGAGGGGGGAGGTCCTCCGTCCTACCCCCCAGCAGCCCCACAGAGACCCCAAGACACGCAATCAAAGCTCCCCGGCTGCCCAGGCTCCTTCCGTCTTACCCACACGCCACCCCGCACTCCGGGGAAGGACGGTTCTCTTTTCACTGATGGGGAAACCGAGGCACAGAAAGACGGCAAGATGAGCGGAGAGGGACTCAGGTAGGCTGCCCCGACGCGGACACGCAGGAACGCAGCCCACCCCGCCGCCCGGTAACAGGAGCAGGAGACACACTGGTGAGGCAGGGACAAGGGCTCCCAGGACCCCCGGGTGGACGCGCACCTTCCCATGCCCATGGTGCATTCCCAGAAGGGATGGTCGCTTCTGCGCTCAGCGAAGAGGTTCTGGCGCCCCCTTGTGGTCAGACCTAGGACCTGCATCCAGAAACCAGGTCCAGGGTGGAGGAGTCAGCTGACCCCCAACCCCACAGTCCCGCTTGGGAGGAAGCGGGGGGCGGGAAGAAGGGAAGAGGGGATCTAGAAGGAGCTTCTTTTGCGGGGTGGGGCGCTCATCTCGGGTGAGGGGCTCAACTTGGTGGGGATTCAGCTGGGATGGAGGGTTCAGCCGGAGGCTGGAGGTTCATCCCAGGGTCGAGGCTCAGCCGGGATGGGGGGACTCAATCTGGCCTTTAATCTCAAGGAAAGCCGAGTCTTTTTCATCCATTGGCTCCTGGGGTAAAACAATTTGGGGGCTTTGAAAGGGCTGTCCCAGCACTGACTCCCCACTAAATGCCATAAAAGGGGAAGGCTTGCGACAACCAAAAAACACCCCCGAAATGCCCCCAGACGCCTCCTAGGAGGGAAGTCCCGCCCCTGCGGAAAGGGAGGAGCCCAGACAGCGCCTCCCTGCTCCCTTCCCGCTCCACCCTCCTCACGGCCACCCACGCGGAAGCCCCGGGCCTCGCACGGAGGAAACTGGAGGACTGAAAACTGCGCTCCCAGAACTGTCGTCTGAAAACACACCCTCTGACCTTTAGGGTCCCCCAAGTCTGAGGCGGCAGGCTCATTTGCTCCCACCCCCATCCTCACCATTTCAGCACACAGAAAGCTGATTTTTGTTAGATGCCTTTAGGTGCTGGGTCCTGCGCTCTGGAGTTTTGTAGACAGTATTTCATACAGTTCCTCATGACAACTTAAGAAGGATTTATTCTTTCCTTTTACAGAACTAGACTCGTGGGCACAGAGTGGTCAAGTTACTTGCTCCGGGAAACCCAGCAAAGAAGTGGGGACTCCAGCTCCTCCTTCTCTATGGAGCCGCCCCACCAGGAGTGCAGGACAGGAAGAGGGGGTAATGATCCTGTGTCACCCCCCTACTCCCACCCCTGCACCCTCACCCCACCCCCTGGGAGTGCTAGCGTGCAGGACAGAGTGCTGAAACTCAACATATGGTAGGAGAAGCCCTCATCTCCCAGGAAACGGCCCTGCGCGCTGAGCCAGCTCAAAGTTCGTGTTCAGGGACAGTGAACAGCAGCCAGGAGAGGGACTGGAACTCAAAGAAAGCTCTTGGAAGAGTTTACACCTGGGCAACAGGAGGACCTGCCTTCTCCGATGAAATCCAAAAGCTGACAGAAACTGGAGATGGGAAAAGAAATCAGGCACTGGGTAAAAAGATGCCTGTGATGGACTGGGTAAAGAGATATGAGACCGTGGCGTGTGTGTGTGGGGGGGGGGTCCTGGGGGGATGTGGGCGGCTCCTCCAGGGGTTCCCTCCAAGCTCAAGAAGAATCATCAGGTGGAGACCAAGTTTGGGAAGGGGTACGGGACCACCAGGTAACACACAGAGAGCCCTCTGAGAGGGATTTGGGGCGGGTTCTGAGACCTCTGAATCCCAGAGAGTCATCTTACTGGCCCCAGGACCAGGTCCTTTGCTGATAGGGTGTGGAGAAGGCATTGGGGCATCGTTGGAGGACTGCCTGGAGGAGATGAGTGGGAAGACTTCATGTGGAGGAACTTGCCATTGCTTCATGGTTTGGAGGCCTCTCTGTCTCCTCCAGTTCCAGCCCCCAGTCGTCCTCTCCCTTCTCCTTTCTCACAGTCTCCTCTTCCTTCTCTTCACTGCTGTGGAGACCAGAAGAGCCCAGATAATCCTAGTTAATAAGGACAGACAGTGCTCCAGGCCTCTGACAATTCTCCCAGAAGCTCTGAGTCCTGCAGGCACCCTTACTGTTCCCATGACACAGAAGGGGACGAGACTCAGGCAGCTTAGGACACTGGCCCCGTTAGAACACGAAGGAAGTTCAGGAGCTCGAACTGTATGAGCCAAAACTGAGCTCTTAATTTCTGGCCTCTTTGGCTTCCTGGGTTTCAGAAGTGTGGGTGAGTGGACGGGCAGAGAGATGAAGGGTTGGACCGAAGGATGGGTGGAGGGATTAATGAGTGTGTGGATAGATGAACGAATGGACTCATGGATGGGCGGTGGGGGAAAGGTGGGTGGATGGTTGGATGGACGACAGATAAGAGGGATGGATGATGGAGGGAGGGAAGGAGAGAGAAAAAGTAGGAGACAGGTCAGGAGGGATGATGGACAGGTGGATGGATAAATGGGTGGTGTTGGCATGGGGGTGATACTTTATAGACCCCCGCTATTGAAACACATCCTAGGGATGGGAGAGCTCTGTGAGGAAGCCACCCTCGTTTTGCAGGTAGGTAGGAAATGGCAACCCACTCCAGTGTTCTTGCCTGGAGAATCCCAGGGACGGCTGAGCCTGGTGGGCTGCCGTCTATGGGGTCACACAGAGTCGGACACGACTGAAGTGACTTAGCAGCAGCAGCAGCAGCAGCAGTCAGGGGAGAAGTCAGTGAAGTCCTGTGAGGCCCCCCTGGGGGCCTCTCAGAATCAGAGAATTACCCCGCTGATCCTGCCCTGTCTTGGAGGACGCTCGAGAGAGAAGGGGCTCCTAGAGGGGAGGGGCTTAGAGGGGCAGGACTCAGAGAGGGGAGGGGCTCAGAGAGGGGAGGGGCTCGGTGGGGGAGGAGCTTAGAGGGCGGGGCCGGCGAGGGCGGGGCTCATAGAGAAGAGGGACTAGTAAGGGAGAGGCTCGGCAAAACGGAGAGCTTAGAGGGGTGGGACTCAGAGAGGGGCGGAGCTGAGATGCTAAAGAGCAAGCGATGGGGAGGGGCTCAGAAGGATGAGAACCCACCTGTCCTGGGACTCCCGGCACCAGACGGCGTAGACCAAGGTGAGGACAAAGATGAGGAAGAGGAAGGCCAGCACAGCCCCCAGCCCCACCAGCCACGACTTCCGCTGGGCCACTGCGGGCGGGAGCAGGGCTGGGTCAGCGTTGGGGCCGCCAGGTTGGGACTCTCTTCCCTACCCCAGCCCCACTCCCTCCCAAGGCCTTACGGGGTTGGGCCTGCGCCAGCCTTGGGACCAGAGCTGCGAGAAGAGAGAGTTGACCGGGGGTCGTCCAGAATGTACCCATCCTGAGCTCTCTGTCCTCGCCCCTATCCAGCAGATTCTGGGGTTGCAGCCCCGGCGGGAGAAGGAAGTGGCCTGCCCAGCGCACCCCAGGGCAGGGTGTGGCCGGGGCCCCAGGAAGTAGGAGGTGGGGTCCCCTGCCTGAGTTCCGGGCACCATGGGGATGGGCTCAGGGTCCTGAGCTTCCGTGTCCCTGTCTCCCTGAGGCCCAGCCTGACCCTCACTCTCCACGGTCAGAGCCACAGTAGAGGAGGCTCCAGAAAGGTGGGGAACTCATTTCCTCACCACCAGGCATTGCACTGGCTCTGAAGTTTCAGCACCTCCGTCAAGTTTCACACTCTGGTGGTCAGAACTCTTGTCCTCACATTGCAAAAGAGGAGCCAACTCGAGGCTCAGAGAAGTTAGGCCACTTCCCTGGGGCCGCATAGCATCCCAAAGGAACACAGTTCTCCCAGCTAGGAACACCCGCTACCCCAACCCTCTCCCGTCCTAGGACATGAACCTCCAAATCTGACCTTAGCCAGCCCCTGCATGTGCCTGTCCTCTGGGCAGCCTAGGCTTCCATCCCAGCGCTGTCAACAACAGCCAGGGAGACCTGGGCTGGTGGCTACCTTCTTTCTAAGTCTCAGTAGTTTCAGCTGGAAAATGGGACGAATTGCAAGCCGACAGAGACTGAGACCATAAGAATGCTAGGTGTTCAGTGGAAGCATCTTTTAGGGGGGATTATGAAGCACAAGCTGGAATCAAGATTGCTGGGAGAAATATCAATAACCTCAGATATGCAGATGACACTACCCTTATGGCAGAAAGTGAAGAGGAACTCAAAAGCCTCTTGATGAAAGTGAAAGAGGAGAGTGAAAAGGTTGGCTTGAAGCTCAACATTCAGAAAACAAAGATCATGGCATCTGGTCCCATCACTTCATGGGAAATAGATGGAAAAACAGTGGAAACAGTGTCAGACTTTGTTTTTTTGGGCTCCAAAATCACTGCAGATGCTGACTGCAGCCATGAAATTAAAAGACGCTTGCTCCTTGGAAGGAAAGTTATGACCAATCTTGATAGTATATTAAAAAGCAGAGACATTACTTTGCCAACCAAGGTCCGTCTAGTCAAGGCAATGGTTTTTCCCGTGGTCATGTATGGATGTGAGAGTTGGACTGTGAAGAAGGCTGATCGCCAAAGAATCAATGCTTTTCAACTGTGGTGCTGGAGAAGACTCTTGAGAGTCCCTTATACTGCAAGGAGATCCAACCAGTCCATTCTAGAGGAGATCAATCCTGGATGTTCATTGGAGGGACTGATGCTAAAGCTGAAACTGCAATACTTTGGCCACCTCATGCGACGAGTTGACTCACTGGAAAAGACTCTGATGCTGGGAAAGGTTGGGGGTGGGAGGAGAAGGGGACGACAGAGAATGAGATGGCTGGATGGCATCACCGACTCTGTGAACATGAGTTTGAGTGTACTCTGGGAGTTGGTGATGGATAGGGAGGCCTGGCGTGCTGTGATTCATGGGGTCGCGGAGAGTCGGACACGACTGAGCGACTGAACTGAACTGAACTGAACTGATTGATTATATATTTTTACTTGCGACTTTTCTGCCCCCTGGTGGCCGATCCTGGGATAGTCTCAGAAGCTCCCCGCCTTCTGGGCTACCGCCCCAGCTACTGGCTCCACACATGAACGTGAAAGTCGCTCATTCATGTCCGACTCTTTGCGAACCCATGGACTATGCAGTCCATGGAATTCTCCAGGCCAGAATACTGGAGTCGGTAGCCTTTCCCTTCTCCAGGGGATCTTCCCAACCCAGGGATCGAACCCAGGTCTTCCATAGTGCAGGCGGATTCTTTACCTGCTGAGCTACAAGGGAAGCCCACTTGCTCCACAAGGGAGCCCTAATGCAGCTGCTGAAGCCTGCTTCGCAACAAGAGAAGCCAACGCAATGAGAAGCCTGCACAAGCGAGTAGCCCCCACTGACCACAACTAGAGAAAAACCTGCGCAGCAACGGAGACCTACCACAGCCAATAAATAAATAAAATGATAACCGCCAGCCTTTATCAGAGTTCTCATTAGGAAATGGTTAACATCCAGGGCAAGGTCCAGGGCCTGAAGAAAGTGAGGAGAGTGGAGGAGGCTTGTCTCCTCCCAAGATGGTGCACCCAGGGGCTCCCCACCCGTCAAGACCCAGTTTCTGGAAATGGAGTCATATGAGCCAAAAACCCCAGGGTGGGGGGAGCAAGGCTTTCCCAGGAGACAGCCCTCGGGGCTCAAAGTTCAGGGTTCAGGATGGCAGGATCAAGATTGCAAGGGGAGCGTCTGATCTGCCCAGCACCTGGGCATGGTGGAGTTTGGTCTCCCACAGCTGCCCGGGCGTTGCTCCCAGCCCCCAAAGCTGTCTCCTCCTGGGGAAACTGAGTCCCACAGGACAACAGAAGCCCTTCTGAAAGGCTCTCCCCCCAGAGGCAGTCCCTGGCCTATACTGGTCCTGACGCTGAACGGGAGGGAGGAGGTTTTGGCCAATAGATGTCAGGCAGTGGGGAGAAGCGGGTGGGGCGGTGAGATTGTGGGGGTTTGGGGTTTCTCGGGAGCCAGGGATGGTCTCCAAGTGCAAGAAGAGTCACCAGGCAGAACAAATCATAACAATATAGACTGCATAACACACAAAGAGCCCTCCCTGGTGGGGGGTGGGTAGGGTTCCAAGCCTCTTCACTCAGGGCGCTGTACTCTCAACCCCAGATGGAGTCACTGCAGTGGCTTCAGGTTCAGTTCATTGCTTCTAGGGTGTGGAAGGGGCACCTCTGGTGGGGTGCTTGGAGGAGGCGGCTGAATCTTCACATGGCCGTGTTCTTGACTTTCTCGTGGTCCCTGCGTTCTTCATTTTCCTCTAGCTCCAGCCCGAAGTTTCTCTTTCCTTTCTTCTTGGCCTTTTTCCCCTTCCCAGCTTTTTTCTCCTCGGCCTTTTCCTCCTTCTCTTCCTCCCCCATCTTGTCTTCTTTTCTGTAGGGACACAAAGGCCCCAAACCATGGTAACAAAACAGAGTCATTCCCATTTAACAGACCCTCACCTGTGCCAGGCCTTATGAAGAATGCTTTACAAAATGTCTTTGTTGAATCTCCAAAACAGCCCTTACAAGGCACCCTTGTGATTCCTATTTCACAAAGGCAGAAACTAAGGTTCATTTGTTTATTGGAAGAATGGATGAATGGATGATGTATAGATGGGACAATGGGTGGGTGGATGGGGAAATGGATGGATGGATGGATAGGTGGATGGACAGGAGAATGGATGGGAGGATTTGTGGGTGGGACTATAAGTGGATGGACAGGGAAGGAATGAACCTGGCAGGGAGCAAACTATGAATCAGGAGCACTTATTGGACCTGGAGCCCCCAGCACATCCTGAGAGCAGGAATCACACTTTACTGGGGCTGAGCTGGGTCTAAACAAAGCATAATCCAGCCCAGACCCCTCCCTCAGGCATCTTGGGCTCAGCTGAGAATCTTCCAGCCAGGATAGTCTCCTCCCAGCTCCCAGCTCCTACTCCTGTCCCCAGATCTTTGCCCAGGTTGGGGTGCTTTCTCCATAAGAGCCTCCAGCCCTGCCTGCATCCCTGAGCTCTCATCAGAGTCACATCTGGAAACAGGATCATGTGAGAGGCTGAATCCAGGAGAGTCACCCACACCAAATCACACGCTTGCACACAGTCCCTGCACTATCCCACACCACCGTCTTATTCAACAGGTATTTAGGAAGTGCCTACTGCATGCCAGGCCCTGGGCAGGGCCCTGGGGACACAGCCTGGGCCAAAGCTAAGTTCTGTTCACTTACTGGAAGCCAAAACCTAGTGTCAAGAAACCGGTAAATGACTTAGATAATTTCAGTTGGCAACACGTGCAAAGAAAGATGCAGGGCTGTGTCAGAGAGAGCATCAGGAAGCGTCGGTCAGGCTGGGCTTCTGTGTGGGGGACCATCTGAGCAGGGGCTGCGGAGACAGAGCCAGCCAGAAGACGGGGCAAAGGTGCACAAGTCAGAACAGACAGCAGGCGCTAAGGCCCTGGTGTGCTTGAGGAGTTCAAGGACAGAAAGAGGTCATCAGTGCACACCCACCCCGCCTGTCCCTGGGAGGGGCCTCACACAGACCCGCTGACCATACACACGCATGCCCACACAGCAGTACCTCAGATCCACTTCCGCATATGGGTTGGGATTCATCCTGAATGTGGGCCTCTCTTCATCCTCAGCTCTGCAGAAGAGATGGGAGGCAGAGGGGTGGGGATGGATAAAGGGCAGGAAGTGGAGGCAGCCTCAGTCTCCCCCAGATTGAAGGAACTCCAGGAAGCAAGAGCCAGCGGGGGGGAAATGCATGACTGTCCTGGATGGTGGGTGCAAGGGGAGCAGGGAAATGGGGAGACAAGGAAAGGGACCAGAGAGGGTCATGAAGTGGGAGGAGGTGCCCAGCACTTTGGGAGTAGGGAGGGGAAGGGGTGAGGGATGGGCTCCCACCTTGCTTTGGAACACCAGAGGCGGTTGGCCAACATGAGGATGAAGACAAGGAACAGGAGCCCCACGACCGCAGCCAGGCCCACCAGCCAGGGCTTCAGATGGCGCTCTGTGGGGAGGTGGGGGGAGTGGGGACTCAGAAACGGGGAGGGTGGAAAGTGGAGTGTTAATCCCTCAGTTGTGTCTGTCTCTGTGCAACCCCATGGACTGTAGCCCACCAGGCTCCCCTCTGTCCATGGGATTCTCCAGGCAAGAATACTGGAGTGGGTTGCCATGCCCTCCTCCAGGGGATCTTCCCAACCCAGGGATCAATCCCAGGTCTCCCTGCATTGCAGGTGGATTCTTGACCATCTGAGCCATGAGGGAAGCACCAGGGAAAGGTGGGGGCCCCGAAAGGACAGGGAAAGAAGAGTGCAGGAGATGCTCAGACATTAGCATGTGCAATCTAGTTCCCCAACCAGGATGGAACCCGTGCCCCGGGCTGTGGAAGCATGGAGTCCTAACCACTGGACTGCCAGGGAAGGCCTTTTAATTTGTTTGCTTGTTTTTGCGACACCGCAGCTTGTGGGATCTTAGTCCCCCAACCAGGGGTTGAACCCAGGCCTCCGGCAGTGAGAGAGCAGAGTCCTCAACACCGGACCACAGGGAAGTGCCTCAGAGATGGGGGTGCTCAGAGATGGGATGGGAAGCCCCGAGGGAGTGGGGGAGCTGGGGAGGGGACCTCCCTTCTCTTCTGCCTGTCCCCTCTCCTCTCAGGGTCATTGGTTTCTCCTCAAGTGGGGAGGGGGCGAGCCCATGTCCGAGCCCATCCCCCAATCCCTCCTCCCACCCCCCAAACCAGAGGTCAGAGCCTTACCCTTCTGGGCCTCAGCTGGCGACAGGAGCAGACCCATGAGCAGAAGCAGGATCCCTAAGGTCCCCATCGTGCAGAGGAGGCAGCAGCCCGGGTGCTGAAGTGTGCGGTACCCCCGTCAGGGTCAGGAGAGGCCCTGCCCAGCTCCTGATAAAGGGGCAGGCGGGTCTGGGGGCAGGGCAGGCCCCGAGTGAGGGCCCCTCCCTTTGCCCCACCTGGGTGGCATCCCACACCCTCTCCCCCGCCTTCCGGGAGGGCAGACTCTGGACCTGGTTGTAACAATTAACTCGGGAGTCCAGCCTCTCTGCCCTGCGTCCCACCCCGGACAGCCAGCCCGCGGGTCCCCCCGGGCCCGCCCCACAGGGGCCGAGCTGAGATGGCCCTGACCTTGCTTCCTGACTCAGTCCTTTTACACCTCATTACATTTCTCTGTCTGCACACACCACAGACTTTTGCCACCTGCATTTTACAGGGAGGCCAGCAGTGCCAGGCTGGGCAGAAACAGCCAGCACTGGGATGTGAACAGGGTCCCTCTCATCACCCGCTTATACTGCTTCAGTGTGGCTCCCTGACCCCGGGGCACCCACAGCCAACTCCAGGGAGAGCGCAGGAGCAAGAAGGGAGGGGCCACCGTCCACCCTCAAGCCTGGAGAATGGGGCCCCGGGGCAGCCGATGACTCAGACTCCAAGCTCTCCTGTGTGTCAGCCTCGATCACTAACTTGATTAGATAGATGGCCCTCTCAGAGAGAAGGGGGACCTTACCCCCCAGCTGCCATGGGACAGCCACGGCCCAGGCACGTGGCAGGAAGACTGGGGTGGGGAGGCCTGGCCCTTCTCCAGGCCACCAGCATCACTGCCCTCTCCCTTCCTGAGGTCTGACCATGGCCATGGTGTATGAGGGCTACTTGGTGGAGCCCAAGACAAGCCCAGTAACACCAGCCCATCAGACACACTTGAAGTCCGTACTGTGTGCCCTGCCCCATGCAAAGCTCAAGAGGGAAGGAGGCCCCTGTCCTCGGGGTGTCCTCAGGCTAGTCAGGAAGTCAGGACCCCCAGAGACAGACCACCTCACAATCTAGCTGAGAGGACCTGGAGATGGAGGAGCTCAGGGGGTATGCCTCTGCTTCCCCAGGCAGGTCGCTGACTGGGCTGGCCTCATCCCGCAAAAATTCCTCTCCGTTCCAACCAAGTCATGTCTGGGCTGTATGCCTCCGTTTTCCCATCTGATAAATGGGTGGATAAGTCCCACCTCAGAGGATTGAATGAAATGAAATACAGAAAGGCCTTGCTTAGCATCCCACAGCTCTAGCTAAGGGTTGGCCGCTATTGTTGGTAGATTTTTTTTTTTAATCTCCTTAGTGTTTTTGGTTTACAGGTTGCCCAGGGCTTGGTGGAAACTGGGCTGGGTTAGGTTCTGGCAGAATGGGGGAAGCCAGAGCATGCAAATAAACCAGTGTCCAACTACTGGAGCCTGCCAGCCAAGAAAGACCATGTTTTCTCTGTCAAGACAGAGCAGATCAGCGGAGAAAGGCTCCGATGGGCATGAGTCCACAACCGCCAAAGGGACTGGAGCCAGCCTCCTGGGCCCCAGGGCAGGGCCCAGTTCAGCCCAGCTTCCAAAAGGAGCTCCGGACTGGTGGATCTTTGAAGGCAATGGAGGGACGGCGGGGGGCCCGGTTGGGGGCTTCTGCGGGGGCCCCCTCGCCACCCCCACCCGCGTCCTCCTCGCCCCGCCAGGCCAGAGCCAGCTGCAGGTCCAGTTCTTCCAGGTCCTCGCCCTCGGGGCTCTCGGGCAGCTCCCGGGGGGCGTCCTCCTGATCCGGCTTCGGGCCAAAAGCCCAGTCTGTGACAGGAAGGTGATGAGGAGCGTCCCCAGGCATGGCCACCTTCTGCCCTCTTCCCTGGCTACAGGAGACTCTTGGGACCTCCCTCCGCCCATCATCCAGCCCTAGCCCATGCCAGGTGTGGTGGATAGTGGCTCACCAGCCAGATCGTGGGCAAGGTCCTTGATGAGATGGCCCACAATGGCGTAGGCCACGGCCACCACCAGGAACGCAGCCAGCAGCAGGTACAGCACGTACCTGGGCAGGCGGATGGTGTCCAGTGGTGGCGGGCGGTACTCCTCATAGAGTGGCGGGGCCGGGCTCCCGTCGTCCATCCCCTCCTCGGCCGCCAGCCCCGGCATGACAGCCACCCGGAGCAGGAGAGGCCCGGAGGTGACCTGCCTGGCGGAAGTATTAAGGAGCTTTGCGTAAGAGGATTGGGGCTCCCCTGCAGCCACCATCTGCCTGGGTGATCACATTGCAAATCACTTCCGCCCACTGCCCCCCTTCCTCACTCGGCAACAGCCACTGCCAGGTGGTACCCTGCACATCCATCACCCCCCACTGGGCCTTAGCACAGCTTGCTCCTTCTGGCAAAATCCCTGCCCTCCTGGAGCTGAAGGTCAAGATGGGGAGCTAGGGGGTTTCCCAAGTGACTCAATGGTAAAGAATCCACCTGCACTTCGGGAAATCCAGGAGATGTGGGTTCAATCCTGGTCGGGAAGGTCCCCTGGGAGGAGGGCATGGCAACCCACTCTAGTATTCTTGCCTGGAGAACCCCATGGACAGAGGAGCCTGGCGGGCTACAGTCCACAGGGTTGCAGAGAGTCAGACGTGACTGGAGTGACTTAGCATGTGTGCATGCACGCACATGATGAGACAGACTCTGAGAAAAGCAGAACCTTAGAGTAATGATTGTGTTGTGTTGAAAAGTGAACAGAGGGGCGGCCCTGGTGGTCCAGTGGTTACGAATCCTCTGGCAAATGCAGGGGACACAGGTTCAGTCCCTGGTCTAAGGAGATTCTACATGCCACAGGGCAACTGAGCCCATGCTAGTGCCTGCAAGCTGCAACTAATGAACCCATGTGCCCCAAGTACCAAAGCCCATACGCCCTAAAGCCCGTGCTCTGCGGCTAGAAGCCTCTGTTCACCACAACTAGAAAAGCTCCTGTGTGTAGCAACGAAGACCCAGTGCAGCCAAAATAAATGACATTAAATTAAAAAAAAAAGAGAAAGTTAACAGTGGTTTGAGGGTGGGATGGGTGGGAAGACCACCTGCCCTCAGTGGTTTGAGGGCAGCGTGGGGCTGCTAGGAGGGAAGTTAAAGTTTGCAATAGGGCAGCCAAGGTCGTGTTCAGCTGATATTTGACCAGAGACCCAAAGGAGGAAAGGACCAGCCATGGCAGTGCCAGAGGGAAGAAGTTTATTGGATGCAAAAGCCCTGGAGCAGGACCGACTTGGACTCGTTGGACATGACCGGACTCGGGTGCTTACAAGCGCCCTCCGGTGGCTGCTGTGGGGAAGACAGACTGTGGAGGTGAGGGTGGGAATCTCACTCAGGTGCTCACAGGCGCCCTCCGGTGGCTGTTGTGGGGAGGACAGATCCTGGAGGTGAGGTTGGGAGCCAGGGGATGGATGGGCCAGAGGGATTGCGCCCGTTCAGATGGGCATTAATGAGGCTGGACCAGGTTCAGGCAGAAAAGTGGGGCGGAGTAGGCAGAGCTGGGGCAGATTTTAGACTGATCAAACCCTGGTGTTGGCAGGCTGAACACCTGGAATGACAGGAGTTTCCATTTCCTGGAGGAGGAGCCACTGTGGGAGGTAATAAGTCTAAGGACTGCTAAGTCTGGGAAGCCTCATCAGCTAATGGGAGATATCCAGACTGGACCTGGGTCAAGAGCTCCGAGGACGTTCCCCCACCCCCACCCAACGGCTGGAATCAGGACGGTGGGTATCACTGAAGCATAGATGGGATTTAAGCCCCAATAGTGGATGAAGCTGCCCGGCTGGGATGTGGGTGGGGCTTGAGGACCAGCCCTCGGCCAGTGAAGGATAGGAAGGGGAGACGAAGGCGGACCGGAGGCGGGGTCCCTGACAAATTCCCAGGAGCAGAGGGGCTGGGCGGTCAGAGGCTGCCCCGAGGGGGTGAGTGAAGACTGTGATGTGACAACCAGATTTGGACACTGGGAGGCCACCTGTGGGCTTCCCCCTTGGCTCAGCAGTAAAGAATCCGCCTGCAGAGCAGGAACTGCAGGAGACCTGGGTTCAATCCCTGGGTCAGGAAGATCCCCTGGAGGAGGGCATGGCAACCCATTCCAGTATTCTTGCCTGGAGAATCCTCATGGACAAGGAAGCCTGGAAGGCTACAGTCCATAGGGTCGCAAATACGCGGACACGATGAAGGGACTTAGCACGCACTCACAGGTCATCTATGGGAAAGGACGGTTCTGGGGACTTGAGAGGCAGTCCTAGTTGGTGCCGATTTGGGAGAGAACCGGCTGGTGAGGGTCTGACAACTTCCTAGGGATTATGGGGGCGAGAGCTGGAAGGCATGGGGTCAGGACTGTGTGTGATGGTGGTTGTTTTTTCTGCTTTTAAATTACAGGGACTTCCCTGGTGGTCCAGAGGTTGGGAATTTGCCTTGCAATGTGGTGGACATGGGTTTGATCCCTGGTCAAGGTACTAAGCGGAGAAGGCAATGGCATACCACTCTAGTACTCTTGCCTGGAAAATCCCATGGACAGAGGAGCCTGGTGGGCTGCAGTCCATGGGGTCGCTAAGAGTCGGACACGACTGAGCGACTTCACTTTCACGCATCGGAGAAGGAAATGGCAACCCACTCCAGTGTTCTTGCCTGGAGAATCCCAGGGACAGGGGAGCTGGTGGGCTTCCGTCTATGGGGTCGCAGAGTCGGACACGACTGAAGCGACTTAGCAGCAGCAGCAGCAAGGTACTAAAATCCCACATGCCATAGAGCCAAGTTGATGAGACGGGCTGGGGTCCGGGGAAAAATGGGGGAGGGGGTTCGCAGCCAGCACCCGAGGGTGACGCTGTAGGATAACAGGAAATCTGTTCTTCATCCTGGCACGTGACTCGGAGCTCCCAAGAACCTGTAACTGCCCGAGTGATGGGATGAAGGAAGCCTCCTTTGTGGTTCATCAGCCTCTTTCCACCACACCTGTGTGTCAGCTGATGCAGACGGGGTGGGGCAGCTTTGGGTTGGGGGGCCCCAGTGGCATGGGGAACCGACTCTGGGATAGTGGGATGGAACTTTCAGCTCCACCACCCCAGGGAGAGGGCTTCCGGGTGGCTCAGATGGTAAAGAATCTGCCTCCAATGCAAGAGACCCGGGTTCGATCCCTGGGTCAAGATGCCCCGGAGGAGAGCATGGCAACCCACTCCAGTATTCTTGCCTGGAGAATTCCATGGACAGAGGAGCCTGGCCGGTTACAGTCCACGGGGTCGCAGAGTCAGGTACGACTGAGACATAACTGAGTGTACCCCGGGAGAGGGGCTGGGAACTGAGCTAATTGCCAATGGCGAATGATTTAACAGACCGTGCCCATGTTGAAAACCCTACCAGAAGGGGCTTGGAGAGCTTCCGGGCGGGTGAGAGCATCCGCCCCAAACTCCACGAGGACAGATGATCCTGTGCTGGGGAACCTCCTGGACTTCGTGCCTCTTCATCTGGCTGTTCATTTGCCTCCTTTATGATAAATAGGTAAGTAAATTGTTTTCTTGACTTGAGGGGATGGTGGGAGCCCCAAATTATAACCAGTCGATCAGAAGTATGGGAGGTCCAGACTCGAGACCAGCGTCTGAAGTGGGGCAACTCTGCAGGTCTGACCCCGAACGTGGAGGGTCTGCACTTACTCTGGGCAGATGGTGTCAGCACTGAACTGAGTTGTAAGACACCCAGCTGATGCCAATGTAGAAATTGAAAATTTCTTGGTGTGAAAATGTGTCACACATGAAATGAGTTCTCTCGTTAACACCCATCTTACAAAGTGGTAAATGGGTTGCTAGAGACTGCAGGTGGAGGAAGTAGGGGAAGGAGGTGGGATGGGAACTCACAGCCCGAGCTCTTAGCCATACCACAAAACCCCTTCCCTTATGTCCCCAGTAAAGGCTGGGCAAGGGTGAGGTCTGGCTAGGAGTGAACTAGCTGGGCAGATTTTAATCCCGGGAATTGATGGTGAAACAGGAGCACGGGCTTGTGGTTGGTCACACAGTCTCTGGGGCGGGGCAGACGCCAGAGCTAAGCTCTCCACGTGCCTTTGTCCCCATCACTTAGATGTACCTTTAGAGCTGCCATCCCTCACCTCTGCCACCCCCCAACACACTCTGAGAGTCATCGCTTGGCAAAAATAATTTAATAGTCCATCTAGACTGTGTCCCTGGGACCTGCTTGCCCTCCCTAAGCCCTTAGCTCCAGGCCACCCCTCCCCACCCAGGGACCACCTCCCCACCCCCACAAAGGACAGCTCCAACACCCCCAACCCTGGGGGCGTGGGTTTCCCCCCTGTGCCTTCCCTGCACCCTTTCATTCCTAGAGACGCTGGGCCACCGCACCCTGACCCCCCCAGAACACAGCTTTGTTTCCACAACCCCTCAGTCCCTCTCCCCTCGTGCTCAGTGGCAGAAGTGACTTCCGCGTGGCCCCTGGGAGCCTGCAATCAAGATGCAAAAGGGGCCGGGAGACAGGGAAGCAAGATCCGATTCACTCCAACATGGTTTATACACTGAGTCCAAGAGGGAGACCGCCGGGCGGAGGCCCTAGGAAACAGGTGAGCACAGCCTCTCCAGCCCATCTGCATATTGGAAGGTCGACCCCGTCTCATACTCGTACATGTCCAGGGCCACCTCGCAGCTCTCCCGCACCACACGCTCAGGGTCGGCCATGTGGGCCCGCAGGGCAGCCAGGCAGGCAGGCCGGGCGATGGCCCCCAGGGCTTCGGCGCACTCGTGTCGCACCATGGGGCTCTCAGTGGGCTGTGCCAGGGCCGCCGCCAGCTGGGGCACTGCCGCCTCGTGCTGCATCTGGCCCAGAACGTAGCCGATCTCGTGGCGGAAGAGGGCGCTGCCGCAGCGCAGGCCTACAGGGGAAGGAGGTCACGGGCTGGGGTCACCACAGAGCGAGGAGGGAGCCTGGTGCGGGGCACTGCGGGACAGAGGGACCGAGAGGGGTCGAAAGGGGGTTCCCGTATCTGGGAGCACTCCCCAGAACCCCCACCGCCAGTCATGGAGTTCAGAGGTGGGACCCAACGCCACCAGAGGGACTGGGGAAGCAGGGTAGGCCCATCTGGGCTCTGGAAACTCAGCCCTCCCTCCCCCTCCCCGGAGGCCAGACTCGGCATGGCCTCCTCCTTCCCATCCTGTCCCCCTGCACCCCCAACTCCGTGTTGTGCCCACACTGCCCAGTGCGATTTGCAGGCGTCTTATACATTTGCGCTTCTGGGTCGTTTCCTGCATGATCCCCACACTACATAGAGTCTTAGTGACCCTGACAGGCAGAGTCCCAGGCTTTGCACCAGCACAGCCACACAGAAGGGCCACACTTCTGATAAGGCCCCAGCCTTGGAGCCAGGAGTGACCTCCCTGGGATCCGATGTCCTCCGGAGGCAGAGCTGGGGTTTGAGGCCAGCCCGCCTGACTGTGCAGCGGCTGCTCCAGGCAGCCACCCAGGACAAACCCACACCTGCCCGCTCTGCGCTCCCGCCCCGGGCCCATATGGTGGTGTTGCCCCAGCATCTCCCTGGCTGGCCAGGAAGCTCCAGGCAGGCAGAGGGGCTCTGAGCGCTCTGTGGACCAGAAGCAGCCACCTCAGGCACGGGGGAGGGGAGCAAGGGACCCCAGAGCTCCCGGAGGCCCTCCTCTCCTTTTTTGCTGGAGGAGCCACAGCCCCTCAGACCTGCCCAAGGCTCGCTGCAGAGCTGAGATGAACATGCCACCAGTAACGGTAACGGGGGCCCCTGGGGTCAAACCCAAACTCTGCAGCTGAGACTGCTGTGTGACCTTGGACAAGTCCCTCTGCCTCTCTGGGCCTAGGCTCCCACCATGGAGAAGTAGGGGTAATAAGGATGCTATGCAGCTCTGTGCGACAGATATGGCCGCGGCGGCCAAGGGGCCCCGACCCTGACCCCCGAAGCCCCTCCTTACCTTCAGCCAGCGCCAGGGCAGCCTCCTTGCCTCCGGCATTGCGCAGGGCAAACATGGCTCGGTATCGGTCGAAGAGTGGCCGGGACTCATCCAGCAGCGCCTCCCGCAGCTGCCCCAGGTCGCGCTCCTCAGCAGGTGGGGCCGGGTCCACAGAGAGGTAGGGCCCCCGGACTGTTGACTCCCCACTCTGCTGTTGCAGCCACTCCAGCCGCTGGACAGCCAGCTGGCATGTCTCAGCCACCTGCAGGGAGAGGGGTGCATAGGTGGTCGCTGGGGATGGAAGGGAAGGAAGTGGACATGCCAGGTCCCCTTCCCGCCCAGGGCTCCCGGTTTAGCAGGGACAGAGCCCACAGACTCTGGACTAGTTGATCCTTCCAGGCTGGAAACAAGCGGCAGGGACTGCTGTGATCAGGGAGTGATAGGGGACAGTGGGTCAGGAGGAGTCACTCAGAGGCGACCAGTAAGAAAGGCATCGGGTGGGATCAGCCAGTGCAAAGGCCCCGAGGCAGGACTGTCAGCAGGGTGCCAGCAACAGACATGACCTGAGGAGGCCAGGCCAGACTGCTTAAGACTACTGTCCTACTGGAGAAGCGGAGTAAGAGGGAGCAGTATGTCTGCGGAAGTCCCCGAGGCAGCCTCCGCGGAGGAGCAGAAGGAAATGGAAGATAAAGTGACTAGTCCAGAGAAAGCTGAAGAAGCAAAATTAAAAGCAAGGTATCCTCATCTAGGACAAAAGCCTGGAGGTTCCGATTTTTTAAGGAAACGATTGCAGAAAGGGCAAAAATATTTTGATTCTGGGGATTACAACATGGCTAAAGCAAAAATGAAGAACAAGCTACTTCCTACTGCAACCCCGGATAAGACAGAGGTCACTGGTGACCACATTCCCACTCCACAGGACCTTCCTCAGCGGAAACCATCCCTTGTTGCTAGCAAACTGGCTGGCTGATTAAAAAGAGCTGAACTGCATGAATCTTCTAATTCCCATTATTTCTCCTTAATATGTTACTCCTCTGCTTTTTATTTCCTTTTACTCCCTGTGTCATTTGAGAGTGATGGCTTTGCAGGTAGCGGTAGTATGTGCTGCTATTTTAAGGGAATATACATGTGTAGAGTTTTTGATTAGTTTAACAGTGGGGCCTGGAGAATCCCAGAAACGGGGGAGCCTGGTGGGCTTCCGTCTATGGGGTCACACAGAGTCGGACACGACTGAAGTGACTTAGCAGCAGCAGCAGCAGCACTGATGAAAAGAACGTGTTAGAGCAACATAAAGTGATCTACTTGAAAATAATTGTATAATATTACCTAACTCCTAGTGTAGGGCTGGATCCAACAAGTAACAAACAAGTTTTGCAGTTTTAATGTTGGCTTTCTTTAATTCATCTTAATTATAGCTTTGTATGTTACTCTTATTTAATATAACCTCTACTGTTGATTTCTTCTGGATTTTCCTTTTGGGTTTTGTAAAACAAGTTTAAGACCACAAGTTAGAAGAAAGGTCACATATTTCAAACACAAATAAATGGGGCTCCAAAAGATTTGTATCCTGTGCTTGAACTTGAATGGCCTTAAATCTGTTTCAGCTTTAACAATAGAATTTTACTTGGGCAATATTTGCCCATTCTGGTGTAACTTACGTGACTCTATTGCTTAACAGCTGCTGTTGAAGCTAGTATTCTTATTCAGTTCTACAGTGTTCAGAATACCTTTTGTCATTGCAGATGTGAATGAAGTGTGCGTGTGCATTGACTGTTGAATTCACTTTTGTGCCATTTTCGTAAATACAATAGTTTTGCACAACCTCTCACAACTGTCTGTATTACTTTCACATATTAAAGAGTAGATAATGTGCCAACCAGAAGCACAAGAGTTCCTACAAAAAACTCTGTATGTCATTAGAGCTTTTGTATAGTAAGAGTAGTTTACAGTCTTGGGGTTATAGAACACCAAACTGAAATCTTTGCTCAGCCTGCCATAGACTTAAGCTTTTTCATTTGTTAGTAGTACCCATGACATTCAGTGGCCTTGTGCAAATATGGTATGTTGCTTAGGCATATCTTTTGTCCTATGCAGAATGTTTCATTTTTACTTTTATGAAAATTACTATTCATATAATTTATATAAACTTTTTTAATGTAGAAACTTTTTACTTCCACAGTCAATTTGGGGGACACTAGAATAAAATACTTTGCCTCTTGTGAAAAAAAAAAAAAAAAAGACTACTGTCCTAAAAGTGATGACAAACCATGAGTCTCGAGGCACAGAATAGCTTAATAGATGGATAAATAAATGTGATCCCTCCACACACAGGAGCATCACTCAGCCCTGAAAAGGGAAGCCCGGACACCCACTACCACGTGGATGGACCCTGAGAACACGGAGCTCAGTGAGAGACGCAGACACAGAAGGACACACAGGGTGTGACTCCACTGCTGGGAAACGAGCAGAGCAGGCAGGTCCACAGACACAGGGAGTGGGTTCCTGGTGGTCAAGGGCTGGGGGAGGGGATGGAGGAGTGACTGCTGATGGGATGGGGCTTCCTTTTGGGGGGATGGACTGTTCTGGGAATCAGAACCACTGTGATGGTTTTATAACTCTATGGACGTACGAAGTGAAAGTCAAAATCGCTCAGTCGTGTCCGACTCTCTGAGACACCATGGACTATACAGTCCATGGAGTTCTCCAGGCCAGAATACTGGAGTGGGTAGCCTTTCCCTTCTCCAGGGGATCTTCCCAACCCAGGGTTCAAACCCAGGTCTCCCGCATTACAGGTGGATTCTTTACCAGCTGAGCCACAAGGGAAGACCGTGGATGTACTAAAAACCACCCAAATGCACACTTTCAGGGAGTGGGTTTTATGGTATGTGACATATCTCAATAAAGCTGTTGTTTAAAGAAAAAATAGGGTGACTTCCCTGGTGGTCCAGTAGTTAAGACTCCACACTTCCATTGCAGGAGGCACAGGTTTGATCCCTGGTGAAGGAACTAAGATCCCACATGCCAGTTAGGTTAAAAAAAAAAAAAATAGGGACGGCAGCAGGGAGACACTGGATGAGGCCGGGTAGAGGTGGAGAGGTGGGGTTGGGAGATCTACAGGATGCAGGGACTGCCCGTGGGAGGCTAGGAGAGAGGCGAGTGGGGGCTGGGCTGGCGCCAGTGGAGCAGGGTGGGTGTTACGTGTGAATCAAGAGTTCAGTTTTTTAAAAGTGAAAAGAGTTCAGTTTGGCCCAAAGGGGCAGTGGCCAGCATCCATCCTGACTTCAGCCCTCTCTTGGCATCCCTGGGCCAAGTGGCAACCAGACACAGGGTCTGAGGCAAGTTCCTGGACCCGAGATGGGGGTGGGCATGGGGGTGCTGTGTTACCTCGACAACAGGGTCAGTAGAGTACTGCTTCAGGATCTCCAGCACCTCTGGGTCCCCAATGGCCCCCAGGGCCTCCCCTGAGAAGAACAGGGCAGAGAGAGTACATTGGCTGGTTAGGAAACACCCCAGATACCGTCCCCCTCACCGCCCCTGCCTGTGTCCTGTGGGTGGGCCACCCAGCCATGAGTTTTGGAGCAGGGACCAGTCCATCCCTGAATGAATCTGCACCAATGAGTGTCCCTTCCCCAGAAATCAGACTTTGCTGGAACCTGGCTCAGACCCCACACTGGCCCACACCCGTAGAGCTCATGGCCCAGTGGGGAGATGCAGATAAGCATGTCCTTACAACTTGGGGACATGGGTGGCGAGAGCCAAGAACAGTCCACTGAGTCGAGTCCATCATGGAGAGCCCTGAAAACCTGGAGGAGGTTTCTAAGCTGCAATGTGGGCAAGGAGGGTCAGCAGACAGGCACCATCCTGCCTCAGGGTCTTTGCACTGCCCAGAACTCCTTTCCCCAGACAACTACCTAGATTACTCCCTTAGTCCACTCGGATCTCTGTCAGCAATTAAAAACAGCAATGCTGGACTTCCCTGGTGGTTCAGTGGTTGAGACTCCGAGTTTCAAACGCACGGGGTGCAGGTTCAATTCCTGGTCAGGAAACTAGGATCCCACACATCCCATGGAAAGGCCAAAAAAAAAAAAGGCCACACCTCTGGTACCCCCCTTCAGGCTTTATTTTCCTCCTTAACACTTAAGTAAGCATTTGCACCATACATGATTGGGTGTTCCAGAAAATCACACACACAAAACAGAGGTTTGGGCTCGAACATTTCTCTGTAAGGAGAGCTCCCAGCGGAGTCAGTGGTTGGGATCCTGAGAGGAGTCCAAGGCAGGCTGGCAAAGCCGGAGATTATCTCAGGGAATATTCAAAAGGACCAAGAACAATCATAAATGGAAACACAGCCCCTCACTGGCTATGAGTCTCTTGTGAGACTAGCACCTGGCCCACAGTAGATGGTCCATGAACATTTGTCCAGGGAATTCCCTGGCAGTCCAGTGGTTAGGACTCCATGCTTTCGCTGAGGAGGGCACAGGTTTGATCACTGGTTGAGGAATTAAGATCCCACAAGCCATCTGGAGTGGCCATAAAAAAAAAAAAAAATTGTCCAGTAAGTGAAGTGACTGAGTAACCTGGCTATGGCCACTGCCTATCTTCATGTGAGCAAAGAATGGTATTTCCATTTTTAACTTTTTTTTTTTTTTAGTCACTCAGTTGTGTCTGACTCTTGGCAACCCCATGGACTGTAGCCCTCCAGGCTCCCCTGTTCATGGGATTCTCCAGGCAAGAATACTGGAGTGGGTTGTCATTTCCTTCCCCAGGAGATCAGGGACTTCCAGTGATCCAGTGGTAAAGACTCTGAGCTTCCAATGTGAGGGGTGCAGGTTCAATCCCTGGTGAAAGATCTGAGATACCACATGCCACATGGGGCAACCAAAAACATAAAAACAAAAAATGATCACAATTTATGACTCGTGAAATTCACATCTCAGGGCCCACAAAGCTGGACTGGCTCGAGGCAACACCCGTCTATTACCTGGGGTTTACTTGGCTCTCGTGCTTCGGTAGCAGAGCTGAGACGTGGGGCAGAGATGGTCGAAGGCACCCACCCCTTCCAGCGCTCGCCAGGTACAGCCCACACCCCGTCCCCGCTCACCTGCCTCGTGTCGCACCATGGGCTCCTGGCGGGTGTCCCGCAGCACGTCCAGCAGCACCGGGATGGCACGCCGGTCCTGCATCTGGCCCAGGCAGTAGGCCAGCTCATGCTTGAGCAGGGCTGAGTCATCATCGAAGGCCCGGCTGATCCAGGAGATGGCCACTGGACCCCCGAGCCCACGCAGTGTGAACAGTGCCCGGAAGCGGGCCTGCAGGGGCTGCCGGGGGTCAACCAGCGTCTGCCCCACTGCCTCCACTTCCTGCTCCGTCACCATGGCAATGCCGCCTTCCTCCCCACTTGGGCTAAACCAGGGTACCCTCAGCTTGAGACCCTGCTGGGAGGGGAAACCGAGATGCCAGGTTAAAAGTGCCGTTTGCTGCTAGGACCTCAGCGGGGCGGTCTCCAAACTGCTGAACAGCCTGGGTGCCTGGGTCCGGCCCTGCCTATCTGCTGTGTGGCCTTCCCCAAGGCACTTTTCCTCCCTGGGCCTGTGGCCTCTATCTACCTCACCAACAACCTCCGTGGGTCTGCTCGCCACACAGCAGCCAGAGGTGCTGTGGAGACTGGCCCCACATGGCCTTCAGGGACTGTCACCTCCTGGTGTCTGTGGACTGCGTGGACCTCACCCCCCACCCCACAGCGAACAGGGCTGACCCAGGTGAATAACGGGATATGGGAGAAACAGCACTGTGACATGGGAGCATCATAAGGGACCTTGTGGCTCCAGGGGCCCACATGGTGGAGAAACTGAAGCCTCCCACCAACAGCCAGGCGAGAGCGGTGGCTTGACAGCAGCTCCCCCAGCCCCAGTCCAGCCTTCAGATGATGTAGCCCAGCCAGGGTCTGCACGCAACCTCACGCGAGATCAGCCACAGCCCCCCAGCTAAACCAGGCCCGGATCCCTGACCCACAGAAGCTGGAAAATAGTGTTACTACTGTTTAGAGCTGCTGAGGACGTCCCTGGTGGTCTAGTGGTTAAGAATGTGTCTTCCAGTGCAGGGGACGCGGTTCCATCCCTGGTCAGGGAGCTAAGATCCTGCATTATTGCTGTTGTTCAGTTGCTAAAACTCTGAAAGCAGGGACTGAGTGCTGGTCACCCCAGTACTCCCAGCACACAATGCCTTAATAAGAACAATGGCCATGGACTTCCCTGGCGGTCCAGTGGTCAAGACTCTGCCTGCCAATGCAAGGGACACTGATGTGATCCCTGCTCCGGTAAGATTTCACATGCTGTGGGGCAACCAAGCCTGCAAGCCACAACTGTTGAGCCAGAGTGCTGCCATACTGAAGCCCACGAGCGCCCTAGAGCCTGTGCTCCACAACAAGAGAAGCCACCGCAATGAGAAGCCCACACACTGCAACTAGAGAGAGCCTGCACGCAGCAACGAAGACCCAGCACAGCCAAAAAATAAGTAATAAATTAAAAAAAAAAAAAAAAGAAAAGTAAGGGACTTCCCTGGCTGTCCCGTGGTTAAAAATTCACCTTCCAACGCACGGGGTGCAGGTTCCATCCTTAGTTGGAAAGTTGAGATTCCACATGCCTTGTGGCCAAAGCACCAAGACATAAAACAGAAGTAATATTGTAACAAACTCAACAAAGACTTTAAAAATGATCTACATCCAAAAAAAAAACTTAAAAAAAAATTTAAAAAGAACAATGACCATAACAATAACAGCAGCTGACAGTTACACAGGATGTGCCGCGTCATCCACTCTAAGCCCTTACATTCCCAATCTCGCCCCATCCTTTCCATAACCCTTTGAGACAAGCACCATGGTCAGTGTTTTACAGGAGGGGCCACCAAGCACCGCGATGTGAAGCACTTGCCTAGGAACCCAGTGAAGAGTTAGAGGTCCCGGCAGCTGGGCTCCAGAGTCACGGTCTAAACCACAAACTCAGGGTTGAAAGGAAGGATTAAAATGAAAGGACGCAGCTGAGGCTGGTCTTCATCCTCTGGACCAGTGAGGACGCTTTGAGAACCTGACGAGCAGGCTGTGGCTCCCGGCGGAGTCAGCAGGGCCAACCTGGTATAATAAGGGAGGTGCAGTTGTCTGAGCACAGGTGACCATCAAAGGAGGTGGCACTCAAAACAGGGATCATCAGGGACTTCCCTGGTGGCCCGGTGGTGAAGTTTCTGAGCTCCCAGTGCAGGGCCTGGCTTTGAACCCTGGTCAGGGAACTAGATCCCTTACGCCACAACTAAGATTCGGTGCAGCCAAATGAATAAATGAATATATAAATAAACACAAAAGAGGGACCATCAGAAACTGCAGAAGCCAGAGGTGAGCAAGCTCATCAGGGACCATCCAAATTCGACTCACTGTTCTAGAACAGATGAGCTGTGACCTGTCTGGGGTCACACAGCCAAGTCAGGACTCCCGACTCCCAGTCTGTGCAGGGCCTCCTTCAAGACACAAAGGAGAAACACTATTTTGTTTCCTGCTGTGTCCCCAAGGCCTAGCACAGTGTCTGTCACCACAGCAGCAAGCACTTAAGTATTGTTGAATGAATTGATTATCCACTGTGTGCCTTATACACAGTATAAATCTGTATCATCTGTAAAACGGGTGTAAAGGGGCACAGGGAACTCACTGAGTTGCTGTGAATAGAATTAGGCCCACAGAGCACTTAATACCACCGCGGGTACTTACTATGCATTTGATAAAACAGAGCTGGTGTTAAGTTATTTCTGCATGTAGCCCAACATCCACTTCTGTGCTCAGGAGCGTAAGGTGCGTGTGTCGCGAGGTACACCTGGCCACCTGGACGCCCACTACTCATACTTCTAGGTCCATTTTTTTTCAGTGGGAAGAGGGACAAGGGTGTGAACGTGGGGTTACAGGGATCAGTCCCCAACCAAGGCACAGGGGAATCCGCTCGCCGCTGCGAAGGTGTGTCTGAGAGACAGACTTCAAGGAAGACTGAGTAAGGGATGGAAGAAGGGAAGTTTGGAATTCCCCAAATCCGCCCCCTCTAAACCAAGAATTCCCAACAAAAAGACCTCCGATAACTAACCCGCCCCCCCAACCCCCGCCGCTGCCGCTAAGAGGCAGGTCGCTCCAACACGGCATCCCTCGGGGCTGCTCCCAGGATCCCCCAGCGACGACCGGCTCCCCAAAGCTCCTTCGAAGAGACTCCCAGAAACTGATGTCTCACGGCATCATTGACTCAATGGACATGAGTTTGAGCGAACTCCGGGAGATGGTGAAGGAAAGTCTGACAGGCGGCAATCCATGGGGCAGCAAAGTGTCAGACACAACTGAGCGACTGAACAGCAAGACCCGTTTACGTGTGTCCTCCAGTACCTGATCCTTCACAGTTTGGTTCTCCCAGAACCCCGAGAAAGAGGTCACCCAACATGGGGCCTTCCCCCGCGCCCCGCGTGCTGATTCTTCACTGCGCGCATCCCCGGAGACAGGGTCTGCAGAACTGGAGCGAAATAGTTCGCCAGGGCCTCTCAGAGGGAGGCCTTTCTACTCCCCAGCGAAAGAATCCCAGCGCCGGGACCCCAGTGAGGCGTCCTCCCCGTCCCCCTCGCCGCCGGAACACCCCAGCGAGCTACCAGATCGGAGGACCTACCGGACCCGCCCGCTCCGCGGCCGCCTCCACCAACGCTTCACCAACCGCGACACTGCCGCAGCGCTCTGGGGGCCGCCATCTTGCCGCCCACGTGACCAGGCCGGACGGCACCAACGCAGCACTGAGGGAGGAGCCAATCTAGGGCTCCGCAGCCTGAGTGGGCCCGCAAGCGCGAGTTAGCAACGGTGCCGTAGCTCACACTCTCACGTCAGGAGGAATCTACGGGCATTTCTCAGGGAAAGGGAAGGGCAGCTTCCATCCTTTCCACGTAAGATTTTCTCTGCAGCCTCCCCACCCGATACGACGAATGGAAATGGTTTGTCCCGATTCAGCCGAGAGGTGGAGCCGGCAAGCGACGCAGCTTGCTTAGTGTTCCTGGGCGTGGTCAAGTCTCAGGGGCGTGGCCAATGGACTAGGTAAATGCTAGATAGGAAGGAATGAAAAAAGGGACTTGACCTAGTCATTCATTCATTCATTTATTTATTCATTTAACACACACTTTATGGGACTTCCCTGGTGGTCCGGTGATTAAGACACACTCCCAGTGCAGGGGGCACAGGTTTGCTCCCTGGTTAGGGAACTAAGATCCTACATGCTGTGTGGCGCTCCTCCCCACCAAAAAAAGACGGGAGGGACAGTGGAGGCAGAGAGAAGTATTCAGATTCTGAGTTAATTTTGAAGGTCGAACAAACAGGATTTGAAGCTGGATTGCATATGGCATTTGGGAGAGTTCCGATCAGGATAAGCACAAGGTTTCTGAAACCTAAAGTGGATGGAGCCACCATGAACCATCCAATTCAGTTCAGTCACTCAGTCGTGTGGGTCTCTTTGTGATCCCATGGATTGCGGCACGCCAGGCTTCCCTGTCCAACACCAGCTCCCAGAGCTTGCTCAAACTCATGTCCATCCAGTCAGTGATGCCATCCAACCATCTCATCCTCTGTTCTCCTCTTCTCCTCCTGCCTTCAATCTTTCCCAGCATCAAGGTCTTTTCCAAAGAGTCAGTTCTTTGCATCAGCTGGCCAAAGAATTGGAGCTTCAGCTTCAGCATCAGTCCTTCCAATGAATATTCAGGACTGATTTCCTTTAGGATGGACTGGTTGGATCTCCTTGCTGTCCAAGGGACTCTCAAGAGTCTTCTCCAACACCACAGTTCAAAAGTGTCAGTTCTTCAGCACTCAGCTTTCTTTATGGTCCAACTCTCACATCTATACATGACTACTGGAAAACCATAGCTTTGACTAGACCGACCTTTGTCGGTAAAGTAATGTCTCTGCTTTTTAATATACTGCCTAGGTTTGTTACAGCTTTTCTTCCAAGGAGCAAGCGCTATTAACCTCCCTATACTAACCATCCAGTTAACTCTACTTCTGAAATATGAAATAGAGTTGGACTTCAATCACTTCATTCATCTTACCGCTTTGTCTCCAGGATGCTGCCTACAAAGAAAAGAGAGCTTGTAAGGGATTATGTCAAAATAGTAGTTCCTCAAAAAGTTAAACATAGAATTAGCATAAAAAAAGTGAAAGTCGCTCAGTCCTGTCAGTCTCTTGTCTATTTGCGACCCCATAGACTGTAGCCTGCCAGGCTCCTCTGTCCATGGAATTCTCCAGGCCAGAATACTGAAATGGGTAGCCGTTCCCTTCTCCAGGGATCGAACCCAAGTCTCCTACATTGCAGGTAGATTCTTTACTGTCCTAAGCCACCAGGGAAGCTCAAGAATACTGGAGTGGGTAGCCTATCCTTTCTCCAACAGATCTTCCCGATCCAGGAATCGAACCAGGATCTTCAGCATGTGATCCAACAATTCCACTCCTAGAGAGAAATGAAAGCAGGGACTCCATAATTGTACACCCATGTTCATCACAGCATTATTCACAGTGACCTCAGACCTTGGTAACCTCTAGGATATTTTCTCTCTATGAATTTGACTACTCTCAGAACCTTAGCAAGTGGGATCAAACAATATTTGTCCTTTTGTGCCTGGTTTATTTTGCTGATCATAGTTATCCTCAGAGTTCATCCACACTGTAGCATGTGTCAGAACTTCCTTCCTTTTTAAATTTCCTTCCTATTGCATGAGTGGACCACATTTTGTTTATCTATTCATCCGTCAGTGGACATTTGGATTGTTTCCACTTTTTGGCTATTGTAAATAATGCTGCTATGAACATTGGTGTACAAAGAGGTGTACCTCTTTGATTCCCTATTTTCAAATCTTCTGGGCATATACCCAAGAGCGGAATTTCTAGATAATATAGTAGTTCCATGTTTAACTCTGAGGAACTACTGAACTGTTGTCTATAGTTGCACCATCTTACGTTCCCACCAGCAACAAACAAGTATTACAATTCTTCCACTTTCTCATAGAAATCCGTGTTATTTTCTGTTTTTTTTAAGTGTTTGTTTTTAATGTACACCATTTTTTAAATCTTCATTGAATTTGTTACAATATTGCTTCCATTTTATGTTCTGGGTTCTTTTTTTTTTTTTTTTTGGCTAAGAGGCATCTGGCATCTTTCTTTCTCAGGAATCAAACCCATACCCTCTGAATTGTCCATACCCTCTGAATTGGAAGGCAAAGTTGCAACCACTGGCCCACTAGGGAAGTGTTCAGTTCAGTTCAGTTCAGTCGCTCAGTCGTGTCCGCCTCCTTGCGACCCCATGAACCATAGCATGCCAGGCCTCCCTGTCCATCACCAACTCCCGGAGTTCACCCAAACTCATGTCCATCGAGTCGGTGATGCCATCCGGCCATCTCATTCTCTGTCGTCCCCTTCTCCTCCCGCCCCCAATCCCTCCCAGCATCAGAGTCTTTTCCAGTGAGTCAACTCTTCGCATGAGGTAGCCAAAGTATTGCAGTTTCAGCTTTAGCATCAGTCCTTCCAATGAACACCCAGGATTGATCTCCTTTAGAATGGACTGGTTGGATCTCCTTGCAGTCCAAGGGACTCTCAAGAGTCTTCTCCAGCACCACAGTTCAAAAGCATCAACTCTTCAGCGATCATCTTTCTTCACAGTCCAACGCTCACATCCATACATGACCACTGGAAAAACCATAGCCTTGACTAGATGGACCTTTGTTGGCAAAGTAATGTCTCTGCTTTTCAAGGGAAGTGTTAGGGAAATTAAAATGGAGGAAGTCCTGTTCAGACTTCAGAAGCAGGGGAGCAGGCCTCTGACCTGCTTCTGACCTGCCTAGACACTGCTGGGATTCTGTGCCTGACTGCAAGCCCAGCAAGCCAGGCAGCACTTTAGATAAGAAAGGAAGTGGGTCCTGGAATCTCTTAAGCTTCTGAGGATCTGGTCAACCCCCTGGGGTTTAAGAAGTCTTATGACTCATGAGGTGAAACAAACAGCATTGCAAAAATTCAAAGAAAAACTGGAGCTAACATTTTGCGCTCAAACTGATGATGATATCATTTTCTGCCTGGGATTAGAAGTGGGTGTGCCCGAAACTGCAATTTGAAATCTCACCAGTTGGTTGGACGCACCACCTGGGACCTATCCTGTTAACAAGGGACTTCCTAACGCTGTTCAAGTCTGGATGCTGGTCAGCCGAATCTGGTGATGTGTGTGCTATTACTTTTCCCTATTGTTTCTATTTCCTTTCTTTAAAAAAAAAAAAAAATCATTTACTTATTTCTGGCTGCCCTGGGTCTTTGCTGCTTTCGCGTGGGCTTTCTCTAGTTGCAGTGAGCAGGGACTACTCTTTCTTGTGGTACTCAGGCTTCCCATTGCAATGACTTCTCTTGTTGCAGAGCTTTAGGCATACAGGCTTCAGTAGGTGCAGTTCCTGGGCTCTAGAGTTGTGGTGGACAGGTTTAGTTGCTCTGAGGCATGTGGGATCTTCCAAGATCAGGGATTGAATCATGTCCTCTGCATTGGCAGACAGATTCTTTACCACTGAGCCACCAGCAAAGCCCTCTATTTCCCTTTTTTAATGTCTGCATCTTGAAATTAAATCAAATAATCCTCTATTAAATATTGGAATTGTTTATTGTGTGTTTGACAAGTGGTTTCTTTTCTTAAGGACTCCTTTGAACATAAAAGGAAAGTAAATCTTTTGACAAACAGGAAGTCCTGTTATTTTCTTTTTGATAGTAGCCATCCTAATGGATGTGACGTATGCAACTTGTTTGGAGATGCATTAAAAAGTAAGATATACTGGTGAATGGATAAAAGGCTGGATAAATACAGAACAGAGCAAAAATAGCAAAGTGTTCATTGAGAAAGTGGACGGTAGGCATATGACAATTCATTGTAAAAGTCTTTCAATTTTTCTGTGTACTTGAAAGTTTTCATTATAAACTGTTCGAAAAATAGGTGGTGGGGGAAAGGAGGGCAATTTCTATTCTCCATGTTTCAGCATTTCAACTTTAAATATTTGAAAAGTGTTTTAACTATTAAATGAGTAATCTTTGAGTCTGCAAATCCATTTTCAGAAATTTCACTAACAGTAAAAAAAACTGAAAAAAGAAGCATTCGTTTCCACATTATTTGAAATGGCAAACAAACAAACAAACAAACCCACTAAGTTCCTCCTCTGCCTCCCTCAGCGTTCAGTTCTCATCATCACTCACTTGGACCAGTAAAGGCGCCTCCGCCCTGGACACCCCCGCCCCACCTCTCTTCATTCCCCCACATTCTGTCCTCCCCGAGGAGGCCACCTGAGGGCGCCTGTGAGCGCCCACCCTCACCACCACCGTCTGTCTTCCCCGCACTAGCCACTAGAGGGAGCGTGTGAGCGCCTGAGTCAGGCACCGCCTTTGCTCCCACCTCCCTGAGTAAAAACCTGAGTCCTCTTGCAGCCCTCAAGGCCCTCACGACCTGCCCGTCCTCTCCCAGCCCTCTTATCCCCCCTCTCTCCCCCGTGCCCACTCTGCTGCAGAAACACGGCCTCCTCGCTGTTCCTCCAACACACCAGACACAGTCCAGCCCCAAGGCCTTTGTGTAAGTTGTGCCCTCTGCCTGGAGGACATGTTCCTCCAAACATGTTTGTTCCTTCCTTCTTTCACTCGAGTGCAACTGTTTGCTCCTTTGCGCAAACATTACTTCCTCCCGGAAGCCTACCTGAGCATTTTAATTACCTCAGCCTCTGCAGTCCTTTACCCAGTCCCCTGATTTATTCTTCTCCACAGCATCTATATTTTACTGTGTGTGGGTGCTCACTCACTTTAGTCGTGTCCAACTCTTTTCGACCCCATGGACTGTAGCCAGCCAGGTTCCTCTGTCCATGAGGATTCTCCAGGCAAGAACCCTGGAGTGGGTTGCCATGCCCTCCTCCAGGGGATCTTTCCAACCCAGGGGTCAAACCCACGTCTCCTGCATTGGCAGGTGGATTCTTACCACTGAGCCACCCAGGAAGCCCATATTTTACTGTACATCTTATTTAATTGCTTTGTTTACTGCGTTCGCTACTAGGACACACTAGGATATAAGTGCCATGAGAGCAGGGATTTATGTCTAATTTGTTCTCTGTGATGAGATACAATGGTGTGCTGGTTAACGAACAACCTGGAAAAAATAATTTTAAACCCTGATTTGCAGTGCTTGCCAATTCCTGGGGTGTAAATATTCCCATCGTGGCCCGGTCGCAAAATTCCTGATAGTGTCTCTTGTGAGTCAATTGATTCACTAAGTGGATCCCCAACTGCTATTCCATGCTTGGCACAAAATAGATGCTGAAGGACTTCCTTTATGGTCCAGTGGTTGAGAATCTGCCTGCCAATGCAGCGGACACAGGTTTGATCCCTGGTCTAGGAAGATTTCACATGCTGAGGGGCAACTAAGCCCATGTGCCACAACTACTGAAGCCGGAGGACCCTAGAGCCCGTGCTCTGTAACAAGAGAAGCCACCACAATGAGAATCCCAGGCACTGAAACTGGAGAATAGCCCCCGATCACCACAACTAGAGGAAAACCCATGTAGCAACGAAGTCACAGCACAGCCAAAAGTAAATAAATAAATACAGGACTGAATTTAAAAAAAAAACAAACGAAGAAAGCAAGGCACTGACTCAATGTGGTCTCATTTATGTCATGTGAGAGTTGGAAACAAATTTTCAGACGAGACACAGAAGGAAAGAGAATAGAATTTATTAGAGTTTAGAGTTTATTATTAGAGTTAAGAGTTTATTAGAGTTTAATAGAGTTTATTAGTCGCAGTTGGAGCAGCAGGCCAGCTTCCAGAGAGCCAGGGAGAGGTAATGCTGAACAAGGATTGTCTGTTTTTATAGCTGGGGAGCAAACAAATTGGTGAGAAGGGCCTGGTACTTTCTGTTCCCTGTTCTGAAGCCCTTCGGGCTTATCTTGTTCCTGTGTCCCTTGAAAAGTGAAAGTATTAGTTGCTCAGTTGTTTCTGACTCTTTGTAACCCCATGGACTGTAGCCCACCAGGCTCCTCTGTCCATGGGATTCTCCAGGCAAGAATACTGGAGTGGGTTGCCATTCCTTTCTCCCAACTCAGAGACTGAACCTGGGTCTCCTGCATTGCAGGCAGATTCTTTACCACCTGAGCCTTTGCCCCTTGAACACCACAATTTAGATAAATGGACTTAGATATGTAAATTACATATGGGCTTCCCACAGGGCTCAGTGATAAAGAATCTGCCTGCATGTGCATGAGATGGGTTGGATTCCAGATGCCCTGGAGCAATTAAGCCACATCTTTGAGGCTTTGCTCTAGATCCGCAAGTCACAACTGGAGCCCACGCTCTGCAACAAGAGAAGCTATTGCAATGAGAAGCCCGTGCACCTCAACTAGAGAGCAGCCCCCTCTCACTGCAACTAAAAAAAACCCGCACAGCAAGGAAGACCCAGCACAGTCAAAAGTAAATAAATAAAATTATTTAAAAAACAAGCAAACAAACAAGCATGAGGACCATGAATGAAAAACATCAACATCCCATGCACAGCAGAGAAGTCTCTTTGATAGGCCAACGGCTGATGTAAACATTCAGTCATTCATTTTGCAAGTATTTATTATCTGCTGCATGGCAGGCACTGAGAACGAGCAGTCTCTGGCCTCCTGGAGCTGATATCCCAATTGTTGTTACTTTTCTTTTCATTTTTTAAGTTTTATTGGAGTGTAGTTGATTTACAATGTTGTGTTCGTTTCAGGTGTAGAGCAAAGTGATTCAGTTACACATATGCATGTTTTCATGCTTTTTAAGATTCTTTTCCCTTACAGGTTATTACAAATATTGAGTAGAGCTCCCTGTGCTGTATAGTTGATATTTTTTGGTTATCTTAAAAAAAAAAAAGCTGGCATTAAAAAACTAATTTATTTATTTTCATCTGTGCTGGGTCTTCCTTGCTGTTTGGGCTTTCTCTAGTTGATGTGAGTGGCGGCTACTCTCCAGCTGGAGTATGTAGACTTATTGTGGTGACTTCTCCTGTGGAGCACTGGCTCTAGGGCTTGTGGGCTTCAGGGGTTGTGGCACACAGGCTTAGTTGCTCTGAGGCATGTGGGTTCTTCCTGGATCAGGGATCGAATCTATGTCTCCTGCACTGCAGGCGGATTCTTTACCACTGAGCCACCAGGGATGCCCTTTTTTTTTTTTTTTGGTTGTACCTTGGGGCTTATGGGATCTTAGTTCCCAGAGAAGCAGGGATTGAACCTTGGCATGTGTATGTGTGCTAAGTCACTTCAGTCGTTTCCGACTGTTTTCGACCCTATGAACTATAGCCCTCCAGGTTCCTATGTCCATGGGATATCCCAGGCAAGAACACTGGAGTGGGTTGCCATGCCCTCCTCCAGGAGATCTTCTGACCCAGGGATGGAACCCACATCTCCTGTGGCTCCTGTATGGCAGGTGGATTCTTTACCACTGAGCTTCCGGGAAGTCCCATCTTATACACAGTAGTGTATAAATACATAGTACTTTTCCATTGTCCTCCTGTGTGTTCAAAAGCTGATCCCAGAGAGCTGGCTTAACAGCAGACCTGCCTGGCTTGCAGGGCCACCATCAACAACCACGTTGGGTGGCTTGGGCTTATATCCACACTGAGCTTCCCCATGGGCCAGGCCTTGTGTTGACTCCAGAAGACTTGGGACTGTGTGTGAGGTGTGAGCAGCCCCAGGGAAGCTCTAGGAGTGAGAGGAGATAGACCTAGGGCTGAAGGAAGCAGATAACGGATGCCACGCCCAAAAGCTGGGCCTATGTACCTCTGTGAACTTGGAATCTAGAACATGCAGGTTTGTGGGGAGACTGATAGCCAGGGGGCAGTCTGTGCTGAGTTGGACCCAACTCACTTTCAGCTCTGAGGGTCCTTTTTTTTTTTTTTTAATAATTGAAGTACAATTGATTTACAATGTTGTATTAGTTTCCAGTCTACAACAAAGTGAGTCAGTTATTTGGATGTATTAAAAGTTAAGTTAGTCACTTAGTCATGTCTGACTCTGCAACACCATGGACTGTATGCCACCCAGCTCCTCTGTGGATGGAATTCTCCAGGCAAGAATCCTGGAGTGGGTTGCCATGCCCTTCTCCAGGGCAACTTCCCAACCCAGGGATCAAACCCAGGTCTCCTGCATTGCAGGAGGATTCTTAACCATCTGAGCCACCAGGGAAGTCCATCTGTATGTATGAATATATCTATAACTCTTTTTCCAGTTATACATATGTATTTTTTCAGATTCTTTTCCATTATAGATCATTACAAAATATTGAATATCTTGTGCTACATAGTAGGTCTTTATTGGTTATCTTTTTAAAAATTTTTTATTTTTGGCTGCACTGAGTGTTCATTGCTGCCTGGACTTTCTCTAGTTGCAGTGAGTGGGGGCTACTCTTTGTTGCAATGTGAGGAACCCTCATTTCAGTGGCTTCTCTTGTTGCAGGGCACAGGCTCTAGGCACTCAGGCTTTAGTAATTTCAGATTCAATCCCCGGTGAGGGAACTAAGGTCCCACAAGCAGCAGTGTGTGGTCACTTTTTTTTTTTTTAGTTTTTTAAAAATAGACATTTACATTGAGATGACTGTAGAGTCATATGCAGTTGTAAGAAATACAGAAGATTGCAGTATACCCTTCACCCAGTTTTCCCTGATGGTAACTGCATGCAAAACACACAGAGAAGGGCTTCCCTGGTGGCCCTGTGGTTAAGAATCTGCCTTGCAATGCGAGGGACATGGGTTCGATCCCTGGTCCGGGATGATCCCACATGCCACAGGACAATTGAGCGGGGCGCCACAAGTCCTGAGCCTACGTGCTGTAGCGACTGAAGCCGCCCGCCTAGAGCCTGTGCTGCACAGTGGGAAGCCACCACGGTGAGAAGCCTAGCACTGCGACGGAAAGTAGCCCCTACCTGTTGCAATTAGAGAAAGCCTGAACACAGCAACAAAAACCCAGCACAGCCCAAAAGAAAATGAATAAATAAATCTTAAACACACACACACACACACACAAGGAGGCTATGCCCAAGGAAGTTGAAGATTCCTGCCAGAGGACTTGAATCTCAGCCAAACGACAGGATTCCGGTTATTGAGTTTCCAGCAAGTGGACTTTTTGAAAGTCATGATATTCTTCCACAGGGTTTTCCTTGTGTGAAAAAATGAACTTTTGCCTGGTTATCCTCTTGAATGGCCAGAAAAAACTTTCCAGCCCAACCGAGATAAAATGAACTTTTCCACACTAAGAAACATCCAGAGGCCCTTTGTTCCACTAAAACTGCAGATGGAATTCTAAGCAGCACAGGCTCAGCATCTTCCATTCCAAGCTCAAACCTTTCACCGGATATTATGAGAGGTAACAATCAGATGACTGCATTTGACGATATCCCTTTTTAAAATTTTTTTTTTTAATTTATGTTAGATGTGGTGGGTCTTTGTTGCTATGTATGGGCTTCTCTTATTGCTAAGCATGGGCTCTAGGGCATGGGCTCAGTTCTTGTGGCGCTCAGGTCTGCAGCATGTGGAATCTTCCCGGAGCAGGTATCGAACCCATGTCCCCTGTGTTGGCAGGCAGATTCTTAACCACTGGGCTACCAGGGAAGTCCGGATTTGAAAAGATACTCTTAATGACCTGTCACACAGTGAAGTACTGGAAGAGCCCCACTTGATGGTTGGAGATAAACTTGGTTGGCTATAATGCAGTGTGCTGCTGATGGAAATAGAGGGGCTGTGTTTTGTTTAAGGGGCTTCCCAGGTGACTCAGATGGTAAAGAATCTGCCTGCTAAGGCAGGAGACCCAGGTTTGATCTCCGAGTCAGGAAGATCCCCTGGAGGAGGGAATGGCTACTCACTCCAGTATTCTTGCCTGGGGAATCCCAAGAATGGAGGAGCCTGGTGGGCTATAGGGTCGCAGAGTTGAGCAGGACTGGAGTGACTGAGCACAGATGCATCTTGTTTACAGTCAGCTTTTTCCCATAATTTGATGTGCATAATATTAAATGTGCCGACATGTGAGAACACACACATACAAAGCACTAGTGTAATACCGTCACTGGACATTGACAACAACATACCAACTTAATCCAGATTTCACTAGTTTTACTTGTACTCATTGATGCGTGGGTATATGAGTTCTATACAAATTTATCACTGTGTAAATTTGTGTATCTGCCCACTGCAATCATAATACAAAACAGTGCCAAAATCAAAAACGTGGCAGGTTGAATAACGCCCCCTCCCAAAGTCATCCTGGAATAGGAAATGGCAACTTCCTCCAGTATTCTTGCCTGGAAAATCCCATGGACAGAGGAACCTTGAAGGCTACGGTCCATGAGGTTACCAAAAAATAGCACACAACTGACCGACTAACACTTTCACTTTCACTCACATCCATACACGACTATTGGAAAGACCATAACTTTGATTATACGGATCTTTGTCGGCAAAGTGATGTCTCTGCTTTTTAATACACTGTCTAGGTTTGTCATTTTCCTCCCGAGAAGCATGAGTCTTCTAATTTCATGCCTGCAGTCACCATCCGCAGAGATTCTGGAGCCCAAGAAGAGAAAATCTGTCACTGCTTCCACTATTATCCCTTCTATTTGCCATGAAGTGATGGGACCGGATGCCATGATCTTAGTTTTTTGAATACTGAGTTTTAAACCAGCTTTCCATTCGCCTCTTCCCCCGTCATCAAGAAGCTCTTTAGTTCCTCTTTGCTTTCTGCCAGTAAAGTGGGATCATCTGCATATCTGAGGTTTTTTATATTTCTCCTGGCAATCTTGATTCCAGCTTGTAACTCACCCAGCCCAGCATTTCGCTTCATGTACTCTGCATATAAGTTAAATAAACAGGGTGACAATATACAGCCTTGTCATACTCAGTTCCCAATTTTGAACCAGTCCTTTGTTCCATGTAAGGTTCTAACTGTTGCTTCTTGACCTGCATACAGATTTCTCAGGAGGCAGGTAAGGTGGTCTGGTATCCCCACCTCTTTAAGAGTTTTCCACAGTTTGTTGTGATCCACATAATCAAAAGCTTTTGTGTAGTCAATGAAACAAAAGTAGATGTTTTTCTGCAATTCCCTTGCTTTCTTTATCATTCAAGAAATGTTGGCAATTTGATCTCTGGTTCCTCTGCCTTTTCTAAACCCAGCTTGTACATCTGAAGTTCTCAATTCAAGTACTGCTGGAGCTTAGCTTGAAGGATTTTGAGCATAACCTTACTAGCATGTGAAATAAGTGCACTTGTATGGTAATTTTAACATTCTTTAGCACTGCTCTTCTTTGGAATTGGATTAAAACTAACCTTTTTCAGTCCTGTGGCCACTGCTGGGTTTTCTAAATTTGTTGACATATTGAGTGCAGCACTTTGACAGCATCATCTTTTTGGATTTGAAATAGTTTAGCTGGAATTCCATCACCTCCACTAGCTTTGTTGGTAACGCTTCCTAAGGCCCGCTTGACTTCACACTCCAGGATGTCTGGCTCTAGGTGAGCGATCACACCATTGTGGTTGTCCAGATCGTGAAGATCTTGTTTGTACAGTTCTTCTGTGTATTCTTGGCTCCTCTTCTTAATCTCCCCTGCCTCTGTTAGGTCCTTACTCTTTCTGTCTTTATCATGCCCATCCTTGAATGAAATATTCCTTTGATATCTCCAATTTTTGTGAAGACATCGCTAGTCTTTCCTATTCTGTTGTTTTTCTCTATTTCTTTGCATTGTTCATTGAAGAAGGCCTTCTTATCTCTCCTTGCTATTCTCTGGAACTCTGAATTCAGTTGGGTATATCTTTCCTTGACTTTAATGTCTAAATTAATATTATTTTGTGTTGCTTGACTGTTTTCCTTTCTTTCTGCACTTTCTCACTTCTCTGATAAAATTTGGGCTTCCCTTGTGGCTCAGCTGGTGAAGAATCCGCCTGCAATGTGGGAGACCTGGATTCGATCCCTGGGTTGGGAAGATGCCCTGGAGAAGGGAAAGGCTACCCACTCCAGTATTCTGGCCAGGAGAATAGAATGGACTATATAGACCATGGGGTTGCAAACAGTTGGACACAACTGAGCGACTTTCACTTTCACTGATAAAATGTATCCTTTGGAATTTGAGGAAGACTAGGAGTCTAAGGGAGAAGGCAATGGCAAGCCACTCCAGTACTCTTGCCTAGAAAATCCCATGGACAGAGGAGCCTGGTGGGCTACAGTCCTTGGGGTCGCTACTAGTCGGACACGACTGAGCGACTTCACTTTCACTTTTCACTTTCACGCATTGGAGAAGGAAATGGCAACCCACTCCAGTGTTCTCGCCTGGAGAATCCCAGGGACGGGGGAGCCTGGTAGGCTGCCGTCTATGGGGTCGCACAGAGTCGGACACTACTGAAGCGACTTAGCAGCAGCAGCAGCAGGAGTCTAAAGTTTTTCTTTGGACAAGAGGCTGTTGAAGGACATGGGGTGGGGTGGGGCCTGGTTCCTGGAAGGCTCCATAGGGTCATATTCAGTTACAATAAGATTGAAGAATGCTGTTCTGGGACTTCCCTGGTGGTCCAATGGTTAAGAACATACCTGCCAATATAAGAGACCTGGGTTTGATCCCTGATCCGGGAAAATTTCATATGGCATGGGGAAACTAAGCCTGTGAGCCACTGCTATTGAACCTGAGCTCTAGAGCCCTGCTCTGCAAGAGAAGCCACTGCAATTAAAAAAAAAAAAATGCACTGCAACAAAGGTAGCCCCTGCTTGCCGCAACTAGAGAAAGCCTACAAGCAGCAATGAAGTAAGACCAGTGCAGCCAAAAAGAAACAAAGAAAGCAGGCCGAGTTCTGGCTTTCTGATTCATTTTTCTCGGGTTTTTTTTTTTTTGGTTTGCAGGATCTTAGCTACCCTACGAGGCATTGAACCCAGCTGGCCACAGCAGTGAAAACATTGAGTCTTAACTACTGGACTGCCAAGGAACTCCCTAACTCCATTTTAAATGAAGCTTCTGTTTATTAATTTTCACACAGATCTCCAATTCTAGGAGTGGACTTGCTGGGTCATCTGGTAATTCTACATATAACTTTATGGGCACTGGCTGAAATGTTCCCACAGTGGCTGCCCCATTTTACAATCCCACCAGCAATGTATGAGGGTTCTATGCCTTTGCCAACATTCCATTTCCTGGGCGGTGGCGGGGGGAGGGAGTGTTTTACTATTTTATTAAAATCACAGCCATCCAGTAGGCTGAAGTGGTAGTTTTGTGATCTGATTTGCATTTCTCCCTGTACTATCAGTTCAGTTCAGTTCAGTCGCTCAGTCGTGTCCGACTCTCCGCGACCCCATGAATCACAGCACGCCAGGCCTCCCTGTCCATCACCAACTCCCAGAGTACACTCAAACCCATGTCCACAGAGTCGGTGATGCCATCCAGCCATCTCATTCTCCGTCGTCCCCTTCTCCTCCCGCCCCCAACCTTTCCCAGCATCAGAGTCTTTTCCAGTGAGTCAACCCGTCGCATGAGGTGGCCAAAGTATTGCAGTTTCAGCTTCAGCATCAGTCCCTCCAATGAACATCCAGGATTGATCTCCTTTAGAATGGACTGGTTGGATCTCCTTGCAGTATAAGGGTCTCTCAAGAGTCTTCTCCAACACCACAGTTCAAAAGCATCGATTCTTCAGCGATCAGCCTTCTTCACAGTCCAACTCTCACATTCATACATGACCACGGGAAAAACCATTGCCTTGACTAGACGGACCTTGGTTGGCAAATTAATGTCTCTGCTTTTTAATATACTATCAAGGTTGGTCATAACTTTCCTTCCAAGGAGCAAGCGTCTTTTAATTTCATGGCTGCAATCAGCATCTGCAGTGATTTTGGAGCCCCAAAAAATAAAGTCTGACACTGTTTCCACTGTTTTTCCATCTATTTCCCATGAAGTGATGGGACCAGATGCCATGATCTTTGTTTTCTGAATGTTGAGCTTCAAGCCAACCTTTTCACTCTCCTCTTTCACTTTCATCAAGAGGCTTTTGAGTTCCTCTTCACTTTCTGCCATAAGGGTAGTGTCATCTGTACTATAGGTGGTGAGTATTTTTTTTCATGGGTTGGCCATTTATTTCTTTTCTTTGGAGAAGCGTACATTTGGATCCTTTGCCCATTTTTTGAACAGAGATTTTTATCTGTTTTGTCGACTGAAAAAAAAAATACAAGTGACCTAGAGGTTGAGAGTTATGTTTTATTTGGAGGAAATTTTTAGGACTTAAGTCCAGGAGGCAGCATCTCAAGTAACCCTGAAAGAACTGCTCAGAGGAGAGAGAGAGTGTGTGTGTGTGTGTGTTTGTGGTGGGGGGTGTATGTGTGTGTTTGTGTAGGAGTCAGGTTACATAGAAGTTTTGCAACAAAAGGCAAGTAGTCTGATCCAAAGTAATTTTGTGAATTTGGATGGCATCACCGACTCGATGGACATGAGTTTGAGTGAACTCCAGGAGTTGGTGATGGACAGGGAGGCCTGGCGTACTGTGATTCATGAGGTCGCGGGAAGTCGGACACGACTGAGCGACTGAACTGAACTGAACTGAACTGAAAGAAAACCAGATAACCCAAGTTAAGGAATTTAGTGCTTTTCTCTGTGTGAGAAGATGCTAGAGTCTGGGCTCAGTGAAATCATTGCTTTGATATGCACCTCAGCTATCTGGGGACCATATCCTGTTTTCACACCCTGAGTTCCTCTGGGCTCACCAGAGGGAGTGACTGTAGTCTGAGGGCTGATAGAGGGCAGATATTCTTCTCCTTCCCAAGTTCCCTCAGGTTCACTGGCTCATACTGGAGGGCTACAATTGCTGATGACTGTGACATCCTTGGTTATTGACACCACAGGAAATACTACATTTCTTAGTTCCCTGCTTGGAGGATCTGGAAGAGCACCCAGAGTACTATAATATGGAATTGAATGAATGAGTGAGTAAACGTGTTTCAACAGGCAGTGGGGTTTGCACAACCAGCAAAGCGCACCCACCCGCGCTTCTCTGGGGGTGTGACTGCGTCATTCATTGCGATGGTGGGTCTGCCCAGGGGGTACCTGTTTCTGCGTGGTCCTCTAAGAACCACGCCCTAAACTGAACCGGGTCACTACCCCAGATTCCCACGTAGCCGCCTCCCCAGGGCCGCAGATCCGGTTCAGGTGCGGTTGCCCTGGGCAACCTGTCGCGCCACGCTTCCTGTATTGATTCGAATCGCAACTTACGTCACGTCCTCCCGAGATGCCCGAGGCGCGCAGGCGCAACCGCACGAACTGGGCGGGGCGTGATGGGGCGCGGGCGCGATGCTCGGGCACGCGGGGGCGTGGCGGGGCGGGGCGGCGGCACGCAGCGCGCCGGCGCGGGGGCGTGGCCGGCCGCGGGAGCGCGCGCGGCGGAGGAGGGCGCCGGAGGCCGCGGAGCAGTGGCAGACGCCATATTAAGGATCGCGGAGCCCGGGATCCCGTCAGCTGCGGCCGCGGCCGGACGCGGCGAAGCTGCGCGCAGCGCAGGTGGGCGCGTCGCGGCGCCGGGAGAGGCGGGGCCGGTGGAGCCAGCGGGCGAACGGGAGCGAGCCAGGTGAGGCGGCTGAGGTCTGGGGACCCGCCCCCTGGACCCGAGCTGCGACCCTGGAGCCGGGTCGGGCCTGGCAGCGGCGTGGGTCTGTCCCGGGCCCCCGAAAACGAGCCGGCGATCCGGCCCACCACTCCCATCCCCTCCGGGAGCCGGCCAGACCCCCGAGCGCCGCCCCCCAATCTGAGCTAGGCCCGAGTGACCTCAGCATCCCACCTCCCGTCCGAACCCCCATGTCCGAGCCTTCCCCCAGACCAGGCCCTGGGTGACCTCCCCAACCCGAGCCACCTGCAGCCCGCCATCTCCCCGCGAGGTCAGCGTCCCTGTTCTAATTATGAGGTTGAGCTCTGACCACCCCTAAACCGGAGGACTCCCCACTCCGCCCACCAAAACGGCCGGCGGACGCCCTAATCCGTACTCTGCATCTCTGGCCTGTCAACCTCGGGTCTCCAGAGCTCGGGCCCGGCCCAAATTGAAACTGCCCCCACTCCCGCCCCCGAGCTGTCACGACTCACCCAGGCCTGAACCAACCCCCGCCCCGCCCGGATAAAACACAATCCAAGCCTTGTGGACCCTGGAACAACCGGGCTGAGGGTGCGGAGACCCTGTCCGTCGGCGCTCCCCATTGTACTCCCCGCGCCCCTCTCTGCTCCTGGCACACGGAAGCAGTTAGACGACGAGTTTTGAATACTTAAGTGCCCCTCTGGCTCCCGGCCCCTCTGCTTTCTGCTCCTGCCTCCCTCCCTCCCAGTTTGTCCCGTTCTGACCACGACCCACCCAGAATCCACCTCTCCATTTCGCCGCTGACTCCACCAAAATCTGAGGCCGCTTGGTTGTGCCCAAGCGCCCTCCAGCCCGGGATCATTCTGGTCTGCCTCCAAGCACAAGCGCAGCCACTTGGGAAAGGCCACAGTCACCCCATCACAGCCATCTTCCCCAACTAAAAACTGACCCCCGCCTTCCATTGGCCTTGCCTATTCTGACCTGCCCCCAATTAAAAGCCTGAGTTCCACTGTTGTGTCTATGTCCAGCCTAAACCCGTTTTGTTTTCCCCCATCATATCATCTCTGGGTTCAAGGGGCCTTTCCGATTGGGGACTAGATTCCCCCGCCCCCATCCTGGTACACTGAACAATGACCTCATTCCTCTGGCTGTTGAGGCAACACCCCATCCTCTGTGCCCCTCCACCCCACTTCTTACCATCCCTTGAGTGAGGACAATTTACCTAAAGAAAAACCATCCACTAAGACCTCATGCAGCCAGATCCCTCCCCCAGATGGGACTTGGTGGGAATGTCTGTAATGAAGACCTTTGAGGGGGTCTCTCCTGATGGTAGGGGCTGGGTCTGTCCTCTGGAAGCTGATGAGATGTGGGGATTAGGGGGGCTGTCCCCAGAGTGGTGCACATTGTCGCTTGGAACACCTCCCAGCCTGTTTATGGGCAGACTATCTCGTGTGTCCCCGTAGCCTGTGATGTGGAGTTTTGGCCATGCCAGGCTCGTGTTTCTTCTGAACCTGAGAGTGGAGGCAGGTGTGCTGGCCACTCGCTGGTGCTTTGTGTCGTGAATGAGGTTTGATTGCTCCCAGAGGGTTCCATTAAGGATGCAGGCCCTGCCTCTCCAAAACCCAGAGCCCTGGTCCTCGGACAATGCTTGGCTCAAAGGACACTTGCTTTGCTGTGGTGGGGGGCAGCGTCTCCCGTGACTGCGCTGGCCAGCTTGCTGCCAGGACTGTTGCCCAGGAAGGTCTCAGAGTCTGTGCCTGGGCCGGTGGCGTCTGTCTGGGGCTGGGCACGGGGGACCTTGAAGCCTCACGAGGCTTCAGAAGCAGATCTGCATAGATGCTTACACTGGGCCCTCTGTTCCGGCAGGAAGTCTCCTGCCATTCATATTTACTGGGGCTGCTGACTGGGGCAGGTTTTGTGTACCAGGAACTTCTGCCTTTGGGGAGGTCCATGGTGGCATTGGCTGTGGGAACCTTTGGCTCAGCGTTACTGAGAGGGATGAGGATCAGAAGCCAATCGGTCTTCCAATCTGTCTGGGACTCTGGGCTGACTTGGAGATTGAGGGACTTGTTCTTAAAGAAAGAAACCAGCCGACTTGGAGCACCCTGTAATCCTTCTCCTCTGGAGATTTTTATCTGGGACACTGGCGATGTCTGGGGACATGTATGGTTGTCATGACTGGGGAGGTTCCTAACATTGAAGGGGTGGGAGCAGAGATGGGGCTCCATACCCCATGGCACCCAGGATGGTCCCCCACCGAGAGTGATCTGGCCCTGATCCTGAAAGTCCACGGTGCAGAAGTTGGAGGCCTGGGACCAGAGCACCAACCAAAGCCTGTGAGTGCAGAGTCTCCGTGTCAGTGCCCTGTGACGCTGGGGCTGGAGAGTCCTGGCTGGAGCGGATAGAGGGTGGGCAGTCCATCTTGGGGATAGGCACAGGGAGCCAGTGGCCTTCAGAGCTGGGAAAGGGGTATTCAGCCTTTCTCTTCTGCCCCAATAGCTCCCAGTGCTGCTGGGAGCAGTGCTGCTGCTTCCTTGTATCAGCCAGCCCCACTGGTCTTGGCCTGCCTGCCCCTCACTGCCTCCCCAAGTCTTTGGCTGCTGCGGAGCCTGCCCAGTGCATGCAGGGAGTGTTTAAATCAGGGGACAGGCGCAGGGCCCAAGCCCCCACTGACAGTCTCCATGGGACGTTGGTGGCCCCGACTGCCATGTCCTGTGTCCTTGGCAAGTGACTGCCTTCTCCTGCCTCAGTGTCCTCAGGTGTGAAGGGAACAAGAGCACGCACTGTGCCCCCTCTCGGCCCGGCCTCCTTTAGTCATCCCACCACCACTCTCTTGGCCGCCTGCACCTTCCCCTCTGTCCTCAGTCTCCTCCACTGTTGTTCACTCATTAAGTCGTGTCCGACTCTTTGAGACCCCACGGACTGCCGCACACCAGGCCTCCCTGTCCTTCACCATCTCCCGCAGTTTGCTCAAACTCAAGTCCATTGAGTCAGTGATGCCCTCCAACCATCTCATCTTCCACCCCTTTCTCCTCCTGCCCTCAATCTTTCCCAGCGAGTCAGCTCTTCGCATCAGGTGGCCAAAGTATTGGAGCTTCAGCATTAGTCCTTCCAGTGAATATTCAGGGTTGATTTCCTTTAGGATTAACTGCTCCACTGATGTTTCTCTTAATATCTTATTTTTGTGGGTAGCAGCTTTACTGAGATAAAACCGTCGTGCCCCGCAATTCACTCACTTAAATTGTGCAGTTGGGTGGTTTTCAGTATGTTGATGTGGTGTGTGCATCTGTCACCATGTAGTTCCAGAGCATTTCCATCAGCATTCACTCCAGTCCCTTCTCTCGCTGGCGACCACTAACCCACTCTTGGTCTCTGGACTCACCTCTTGCTGGCATTTTGTATGAATGGCATCACACAACATGTGGCCTTTCGTGTTTGGCTTTTCTCACTGAGCATCATGTCTTTGGGGTTCGTTCATGCTGTAGCATGTCCTCTTGTTTGTGGCTGGATAAATCTGTCGTGTGGATGGGCTCTGTCATGATGTCTCTGCACCAGCTGGCAGGGCCCTGGGCTGTTGGCACTTTCTGTCTGTTGTGAAGAGAGCTGCTGGGGACAGCTGGGGCGCCCTCCTGTTCCATTTCAGCTGGGACACCTCTGCCCGCTCTTCTGGCCTCCCCTCACCCTCATTTGCTGTCCTCATTTGCTGCTGGTGCCCAGACCTGGCTCCTGACTGCAGGCCCATGTGGCCAGCGGCCCGTCATCCTCCCCCAGGTGTCATGTGGCGTGTCCAGAAAAGGCGGCCCTTTGCTCAGACCTGCCCACCCCCTCCCTTATGTCCCCCAGCCTCACCTGGGACTCCTCCTCTGCACCCCCTGTCTTGTTAGGACCACCTGCTTTCTCACCTGAGCAAGCAGATCCCAGCTCCCCACCAGCCCACTAAACCACCTCTCATCAAGCCCCTGCCCCATCCTTCCCCACCCCTGCCACCAGCCGCCCCAAGGCACAGCCCAGGAGATTGCGACAGCCTCGTCACCTTTCCCTCTTCCTGCTCCCAGTGTGCTCCCTCCAGACCATGCCTTCCAACCCACCGCTTTTCCCCAGATCAGAACTAGCCTGGGAGTCATAGGGTTGTGACCCTCAGTGAGAGTGTCATCTCTACCAGGCCTGAAGCTGCTGCGGGAGGCAGGGTCAGGCTGCCCTCGTGACGGGGAGGCCGCTTGAGGAGGTGGGCGGAATAGATGGGGGGTAGGCATGAGTGTCTGTCTCTCTGCATTCATAGAAGGGCTGACCACTGAGAGGTCAGTGCTAGTCTTCAGAACCAGAGGAGGCAACTTTTCCCCCTAAAGAGTTCCCTAGACCAGAGGGTCTCCATCAGAACTGGGGGTGCAACATCAGTGAGTGGGGCCAGAGATGCTGCTTAACCCCACAGTGCCCAGAAGAGTCCCCACAGGGAACGACCTGGCTGCATATCAGTATGTGTGGAGGGGGCTGCCCTCAACATGCTAGGCTTTTCCTTCTGCCACTCCCGTCCTGGACCCGTGGGTGGGAACCACAGTGAGGAGACAGAGGAAGTACCGACACTCGTGGCTGCCTGTGAGAGGTGAGGTCCCTGTGCCCGGGTGTGCAGGCAGACACAGAGCTCTGTGAAGGCTCTGGGGTCCTGGTGGGACACGATCAGCAGTTGTGATCGTATAGATGGTCATGAGTCACTGCTGTGGCGCTCAAGTCCTTCTTCCTTTCTGTAGGCTTGAATCCTTTGAGCTGCTGCAGACCCAGATGCCCTTAAGGCCTGAAAGCTTCACCCAGTCGGGAAGGGGTGCCCTGTAAGCCAAGAGGCGAGGGTGAGGGTTAGAGTGGCAATTTCACCTGGAAGTGAGACTTTCTGGGGGCTGTGGTCATGGGCAGGAGAGCTGTGTTGACAAGGCTCTCCACGCCTCCAGGCTGTGAATCCTGGGGCAGCACGACTCCCAGCAGACTCCCTGCTTGGCGGCTCGTACACCTGCCCTCACACGGGGCTGTAAGCCTCTGCTGAGTGAGTGAGTGAGTGAATGACAAGAAGAGGCTCCTCCGGTGCGCCGCCGGGCCGCCCCACCCAGTGATTCTCCTCAGTCAGGGGAAGACGCTCTGTCCCCTACTGGGCACAGCCCTTTCTGCCTCTGGCCATCCTCAGCTTGTCCTTTTTTGTCCTTAGACGTGAGGAGCTGCTAGCTGGTTGGGTGCCCCCTGCAGGTGCAGCCACTCCCTTCTCAGGGCCCTGTCTGTGCCTCCGCTGTGGCAAGGCCCAGAGCCCAGGTCCTGGTCAGGAGTCAGTGCCTGTACAGCCGCGGCCAGCCCTCTTGCCGGCGGGAATCCCACTCCTCTCGTGTTCTCAGGACGATCCTCCCTTGTCCAAGGGGAGACCAGTCCTTGTCACCTCTGGGGACAGTAGGGGAGAAGATGGGGCCCTGCCCTGTACCCCCCACATGCCGCACAGCCTGCATCGCTGGGCGGTGGAGGGGCAGGAAGCAGGTGCGCCTGGGACCTGTCATGCGCCCCTCACTGAGCCTGGGAGACCAGCTGCACTCCCTAGCGTCCCCTTTGGGTCAGACTCCCTACCAGTGCTCCATGGAAGTTGCACCCGGTTTCACCTCTGCACTTGTGGTGTTACTCCATCATCCCTACTTTTAAGATGAAGAGACAGGTTCTGAGAGGAGAAGTTGCTTGCCCGAGCCAGTTTGCCAGTAAGGGTTGAAGCCCAGACTCACAGCCAGCTCTGTCCGCCTCCACAGTCCACCCTGGGACTGTTGATGATCACAAGAAGGGGCTCTGCCAGGGCTGGCCAGCCTGCACCCACGTGGAAAAGGCAAAAGCAGAGACTCTGCTGGGAGCAGAAAATTGGAAGACCCCCCATTTCTGGTTGGGTCTCTCTCTGTGGGACTTGTCCCCTACCCTTCCTCAGAGTCTGTCTGGAATAAGACATCCAGTTACCCTGTCTTCTCAGGGGCTGATGGTCAGGAAGCCGTGGACTGGCACCAGAGCTACCACAGTCTTTAGGTTCTTCACCTGCACGCTTCATGGGCCGGGAGGGTGCCTCCTGGAGGGTTAGGGACCCCCCTCGGAGTCTGTGCCCCAAGATGATGGTTCTCAGGGAGCCCCAGGTATTGGTCACCATGACCCCTAATTGGATAGCTCCCACTGGTGCCAGCTGGTGCTGCTGCACCCTGGCTGTAATGACCAGTCCCAAGTGGGCCTGGGAGCTTTAGATGTCTGGCCTGTTGGTGCCAGGGTGCCCACCAGCCTCCTGAGCCCCAGGGTCCCTCTTTTGTGGAACAGAGATAGAATTGAGCCTGGGGACTGCATTGAGTCATGCACTTGGACTGTCTGGTGCTTCGCTGGCTACTGGAGGGGCACAGGTGGGCTTCGTCTCCCTGCCCTCAGCCGTGTCCTGACGGCCTCCCCGCAGGGCTGGGAGCAGAGTCCCATCCCCCGGGATGCAGTGCCCATGGGCTCTGCTGGCTTGTGTCCTCAGAGAGCCTTTGGGGAGCCTGTGTGACCTCCCTCCCAGAGGCTAGATTTACCCTCTCTGGGGTGATGCTGCGCCTCCACCACCCCCACCTCAGGGGGCACTGAACTGTGTCTGGGGACATCAGTGATCCACACAACTGGGGGATCCTCCTAGCATGAGACAGGTGGGGGCATGGGGGGCTGCTCTACACCCACAGTGCCCTGGATGGCTGGGAGGTCAGCAGTGCCTTGGAGATAGGGGAGGCCGGCAGCTGCCTGGAGGCCTGAGTCATGAGCCACGTCACGGGGTGTCTCCTTGGCCTCAGAGCCCCACAGCTGGAAAACAGCGGGAGTGGTTCTCAAGATAAGCAAGGCCCCAAAGGACCTGCAGTTGGTCTGAGCACTGCTGGAAGCGGGGCACGGCCCTGTAGGCCTGGCATGAACTCGCCGGGGGGATGCCCAGGATGCCACTCTCACCTGAGGAGGCCTCAGCAGTGACAGTGGAGGGGCTCACTATCCTGGGTCCTGCCCCACAGGCCGCTGTCTGAGCTCATTTCCTCTGTGCGCTCAGGGAGGGGTGGTTCCTGCTCACCCTTGGGGCTGCAGTGACTGGAGGCAAGCGCCTGCCCTTGTGTTCTTCCTCGGGTGAGACCCCGGCTGTCAGGAGGGCTCTTGGGGCTTGGACACTGGGTTATCTTCTGGCCCCTGGGTCCCTGCTAACCCAGGGCCAGCCCATGCTCTGTCATTTCACTGGCCTGGCCCTGTAGGGCCTTCCCCCAGCTCTGCATCGGATCATCTTCTCTGGGGGGCATTGACAGCCACTGGGGTGTGGAGTGGCATCTCTGGCACCCACAGTCATGACAAGCACAGATGTCCCCAGACTCAGCCCGGTGTCCCCAGGACAGAACCACCCTGGTGAAGATCACTAGGTTGTACTGAGTGCCTGGTAACTGGAAATCCTGTGGGCTGGAGGGCTGGGCGAGGTCAGGGGTTAGTGAGAAACTGCAGGGGAAGCCTCCTCCAGTGGGACAGCGGCTGGAAAGCCAGGAGTTGTTAGGAAACAAGCAAAGGGGGCAGAGTGTTCCTGTGCACAGCTGGCCGTGCCCCTACCATGGAGACTCTTCCGGTTTCATGCCGGGTGTGCATGACCCCCGCTGTGTCTGGCTGCTTATTTCTGTGAATGGCTGGTGAGTTCCCGAGACACAGAGTCCAAGAAACACAAAGTGACAAGGCAGGAGACCAGGGCTTCCTTCCTCACTAGACCCCGTCTTCTGGTTCCTCTTCCCAGAGCTGACCGTCTAAACCTTCTGAAAATAGCTTGTACTGCACAGCGTGTTGTGTGTGTGGTGGGTCCCCCAGACCCCCACCCCTTTACCGCAATGCCTCTGGCAGCGGGGTAAAAAGGCCAGGCCCCCCAGGTAGACATCTGAACTCTGTCCCCTGCTTTCCTGAGCAGCCTGCATACAGCAGCTTTCCTGTACACGTGGGTTTGCACACATGTGCCAGCGTTTCTAAGGGGAAATTCTTAGAAGTCACAAAGGATGTGCGTTTTTAGATTTTGAAAGCTGTTGCCAGATTCCGGCTTCTGCCAGCAGCGGGTGGGAGCGTCTCCTCCGCAGGCAAGGGTGTGTCCTCTTATCCTGGAGCTCTGCAGTGTGAGGTGGGAGTTAGCATCTCCCGTCTCTGCTTCTGATCCTCCCCCTCCCTCTTATAAGGACCCTGTGATGACACTGGGCCTCCCAGGGAATCCTGGGTCGTCCCCATCTCAGGGTCCTTAACCGTGTCTGCAGAGCCCGTTTTGCTATATAAGGAACACGGCCACGATCAGGGACTGGGGACCTCTCTGATCCTCAGCAGCCACACCTGTCAGCAGTGAGTTGCCTACCTGCCACACAGCCTTCTGCAGACTGTCCTGTCGGGATGTAGCCCACGGATGGCGAAGGGCGCTTCATGTGGGCGTGCTGACTGGATTCAAATTTAGTGCACACCCGGTGCCTGGACACTCGGCGTCTTAGCAGCAGCTCCTTTGCGCATCCCAGAAAACCAGTCTCCACGCACTGTGACCTCAGTGCTTTGGGCTCTGAACTTCTGGTGTGTGGGCTGCATCTGCACTGCTCTCTGGGCCCCGCCATCTGACCACACAAGGAGCCGCTTGGGGCATGGACATGGTGGTGACTTTGGTCTGTGAGTGGAGAGGCCATGGTTTCCATCAGCCCTGTAGGCAGCCCCCTCGCCGTTCCTGAGCACATGGGCCCAGGGAGCCTCCTGCCCGCCAGGTGGCAGCTGAGGCCCTGTTGAGGTCTGCGGAGCACATTCAGTGTGTCGGGTCTCCGTGTCTGCCAGGCAGGGACAGCCACTGACCTAACTCGGACGCTGCAACAGAGCTCAGTGGCTCCTCTCAGTGTCCTGCCTGCTCATAGCCTGCTCACGGGCCCCTTGGGGGAGGAGGAGTAGAGGGCCAGAGAGGGAGATGACTGGCAGTCATTTCAGAGGCTTTGTCTTGTGGCCACAGTGGACAAAATGTGTCCAGGGACCTCTGCCAGACAGGATGCCAGTGGCCACGAAGGGGTGGCTTCTCTCACAGATTCACCTGAGATGGGAGTGGGGGTTGGCGGTGTTGCAACCCCGTTTCTCTCAGCAGGAAGTCCATGACAGGGATGTGGGCCAGCACGGGCTCAGAAGAGCCCCAGGCCAAGTGAGGGGGTGCTGGGGGCCTGGGGTGGGGGAAGGAGGGCAGGCGGACCTCCAGGCAGGAACCCTGTTTGCCCCACCTGACCCCTGACCCCTTGCCCAGCCTTGCCGCCCTCAGCTTTGAAAGAGGGTGCAGGCAGCCAATTCACAGGTGACTGGTGGCTGTGTTACGGTCCCTCAGGGTCGAACCCCACTGGCTTTGCTTTGGCCAAGTGTCTGCCTCTGGGCCAAAGCCACACTGGGGAGGCCCTGTGCGTGGCACAGTCCCAGTGAGGGACGAGGACCTGACAGGCTCATGCCAGTGCCAGCGCCTCAGCCTAGGGTTAGGCCCAGGAACTCGGGGAGTGTGTCTGAGGTGTGGAAGTAGGGCGTAGGCAGATCCGCCTGAGCGTCTTGAAGTCTCGTGGTCACATGTAAGAGCAAACGTTCTTTGATTTCCTTTCTGTCTGCATGGATTTGACGACTTGGGGCCCGCCTAAGAGTGGAATGACACAGTATGTGACCTTTTCAGTATGGCTTCTCTCGCTGAGCATCATGTCCTCAAGGCCCACCTGTGGTGTGGCAGGTGTCGGACCTCCTTCCTTTTTTAAGGCTGAGTGATACTCCACTGTGTAGAGGGAGTCGACGCCTCTTGGGTTCCTCTTCTTGGTTTTCGTGAATAGTGTACGCAAAGGCACTTGGATACTGGCTTCTCTGTGGGTCTGTTTCCTTTCTCCTGGCTGTATCTCTGAGTATGTCTCGCAGTGCACTTGCTGGGCCACATGACTGTGTATATTTTATTTCGTGAAGGGTTAACGGGGGCAGGGGGCTGGGGGGTCAATGTTCAACAGGTACAGAATGGGGAGTGAGTGTTTCATGGGCTCAGAGCTTCAGTTTGGGAAGATGGGACAGTTCTGGAGATGATGGGAGGATAGTTGCACAACAGTGTGCATGTGTTTAGTGCCATTCAGCTGTGCACTTAGAAGCGGTGACGATGGTGAATTTTATGTTATGTGCACTTTACCATATATATTTTTTAAGGCAGGAGTGGACTTCGCCGGGGCACTGCATCTAGGAATTTGTATTAGTAAACTTAACTTCTGGCCAGGCTTTGCTTTCTTAGTTGATATTTGGTCTGTCACCAGCTGTGTGCTGGCCTGGAGGCTCAGGGGCTGGAGCTAGCCTGGCCCCACCTGCACACGGCCCTCCAACTGAAGGAGTAGAGTGACAGTGGCGGGGAGAGGTGGCGGGGTCTGGGGATGCCGTGCTTGGCTCCCTCCCGAGCCTCATGCTGCCCTCCATCAGGGGAGGCGACAGGCTAGAGTGTGGTCATGGGCACCCCGAACCCAGGTCTGCTGTCCCCCTGGAAAGGGTGCGCTGCTCTCTGAGGCGTCCTGTCCTGGAAGGTGCACAGCCCTCCTGCCTCAGGCCTCTCTCATCCCTCCCCCAGGCAGGCCTCATGCCCAGTCAGCTCTATGGGGAAGGCCAGGCAACTGATGGACCCCCTCCCCACTCCTGCACCCTATTCTATGCTTTGGGACCAAAGCTGCTCTGCTTAGAGGAAGAGGGATCAGCACCACCCCTCCTCTCTCTAGGGGTCCTAGGAGCGAGGACGTGGTCTGGAGGTGGCGAGACCTGGGTCTGTGCGGGAAGAGGAGGGTGCCTGGGGGCAGGTTCCCCACAGGACAACCAGGGAGGAGCCTGTCTGCCCCATCAGGGCCCTCCAGGCTCCTAGGAGGAAGGCCCCACCCACATGGCGGGGGGACTCGGCTGTCGCCCAGGGTACCCCATGGTCACCAGTGCCCAGGGTGCCGCTGTCTGCCAGTGCTGACCTCTCGCCCTCTCCCCCCTGCCATCCAGGGCCGCTGAGCACGGCTGGCGGGCCGTGCCTGCCCGCCACACCATGGACCAGGACTATGAGCGGCGTCTCCTACGGCAGATCGTCATCCAGAACGAGAACACGATGCCGTGTGTGAGTGCTGGGGCTGGCGCGCCAGCGCCATCCTGCCCAGTGGAGCCTGTGGGGTGGGGCTGGTGGGGGCCCAGGTGTGCTCAGCCGCTGGGCTTTGTCCCTTGAGAACAGAGGTGCCCAACAGGTGACACACACGTTCTCCCCCACGGTGGCAGCATGGTCACACCCAGGTGTGAACCCCGCAGCACCTCTCCACACTTCCTCTGCTGCTGGGGCCACAGACCCCTCATTCTCTGGGCGACTGGGACAGAGGAATAGGGGGAGCTGTTTTGCTCTTTGCCAAGCTCCTACCCGCTCCACCATGTTGTAGGCTCCTAGCACGTGGCAGGCTGTGCCCACTGCTTCTCAGCACTCTTGGCTCTGCGCAGGCTGTCCAGAGTGGGCTCCTTCCTGCCTCTTCCAGTGTCTGGGGTTGTTGGCACTCCTGGGCGCACAGACCTGTCCTCCCCCCCCGCCTTGTCTCTGCACCCCCTTCCTCTGTGTGCTGTCTGTGTCTCCTCTGAGGACACAGGCCTTAGGTTTGGTGCCGTTCTGCTCCAGTGTGAGCTCATTTTGAGAACACTTGCAGAGACCCCATTTCCAGTTAAGGTTGCTCCCCAGGTCCCAGGGGCGGGACCTCAGCATATCTCTCTGGGGAGCACAGTTGAACCTCCCTTACAGGAGAAAGGACATTCCTGGGACATTCCCGCTGCCTGATGCCGGGACCGGGGAAGAGACTGTGTGGGGATGTGGGTGGTGGGACCACAGGCTGGATGCTCTGTGTTCTGTGCCGTCAACTCTCATGTCCGTGTGTGACCCTGGGAAATGGATTGCAGCTTGTGGCAGTGCCCACACTTGGGCTCTCGCTCTCTGGCCACTTCCTGTCCAAGGAGTGGGACACATGAACTGAGCCTCAGACGTGGTGCCACTCACAGGCGCCAGTACATGGATTACTCCCAAGATCAAACCCTCAGCCAGAGGCCACAGACAAGGAGACATAGCAGGCGGGGCCTCAGTCAGGGAGGGACACTGGCCTTGGGGGCTCTGAGGCACCCAGCCCACCCTGCCGTCCTTCCAGGTGGCGGAGATGCGGCGAACCCTGACCCCTGCCAACTCCCCCGTGTCTTCCCCCAGCAAGCACGGAGACCGCTTCATCCCCTCGCGAGCTGGTGCCAACTGGAGCGTGAATTTCCACAGGATCAACGTGAGGGGCTGCCGGAGGGCGGAGGGTGAGACCCTGACTGTGCAGCCTGGGGGCAGGGGCCCATCCTTCCCACTCACTCTTCCTTCCCCTCTCCACCCACAGGAAAATGAGAAATCCCCCAGCCAGAACCGGAAAGCCAAGGACGCCACCTCGGACAATGGCAAAGGTCAGCACTCAGGTCCCCCCGGCCCCAGCCCCCTACCCCCGGCCTGGCCTCACGGAGCTTGGTGCCCACAGATGGCCTGGCCTACTCGGCACTGCTCAAGAACGAGCTGCTGGGCGCTGGCATTGAGAAGGTTCAGGACCCACAGACAGAGGACCGCCGGCTGCAACCCTCCACGCCTGAGAGGAAGGGCCTCTTCACGGTGAGCCCACTGGCCGCCACCGCCTCCTGCTCGGCCCTGCTGGGGGCTGGAGTCCCAGAGGGTGGGGGCCCCCTTTAACCCCTGCCTCACGCCAGGCTCACTTCAAGCCGCCCAGCACCCCTTTCACGTGTGAGCCCCAGGGCAGCATCAGAGGCCCAGCTTGGGACCCCCCTGACACTCAGTTGAGGGGCTGGTGGCTATGGGGGCAGGATAGATGGGAGGACACCAGCAAGCCTGTGGGAGAACTCCCCGGGGGCCAGGCCTGGTTTGCTGGGGACACGCGTCTCTAGTCAGAGCGCTTCTGGTTTGGCGCCCTGTGTGCTCTCCCACCAGGGGCTCAGGGCACTGGGGCTTTGGGGCACAGCATCCGCTCAGAGGTATCTCCCACCTGCAGTACTCCCTCAGCACCAAGCGCTCTAGCCCCGACGATGGCAATGACGTGTCCCCGTACTCCCTGTCCCCCGTCAGCAATAAGAGGTGAGTCCAGACCCACATGGGGTGGGGAGGGGGCAGTGCTGGGGGCTGTACACAGATCAGGGAGGCTCCTGGAGGAGGCTCCAGGCAGAGGGGAAGTGGGTTGTCGGCGCACAGGGTGGCTGAGCACCCCGGCAGAGGGTCGGTGGCCATGGGGTCACCCACAGGTGTGGAGTCACAGAGTGTCAGTCAGGATGAGCCCAAAACACCGGGGGCTGCTGGAAAGGGAGACTGAGGTCCGTGCAGTCACTGCAAAGCCACTACCCCACCCCCTCCCTGCAGTCAGAAGTTATTGCGGTCTCCACGGAAACCCACACGCAAGATCTCCAAGATCCCCTTCAAGGTGCTGGATGCTCCCGAGCTGCAGGACGACTTCTACCTGAACCTGGTGGACTGGTCCTCCCTCAACGTGCTCAGCGTGGGGCTGGGGACCTGCGTGTACCTGTGGAGTGCCTGCACCAGCCAGGTGGGTGCCGCTGAGCTTGTGTGCATGTGTGTGTTGCAGAGGGTGGTTCTAGGGAACGGCCAAGCCAGGCTGGGCCCTGTGTGAGCGATGGGGGAGCTGCTGGGGCCTGGAGAGTTCCCAGCCACCCCCTTCTACCCCGTCTCCTCAGGGTGCAGACCATCCCTGCCCCGGGCTGGCTTCCAGTAGTTAGTCTTTGCTCCAAGCTTGAGCACAGGGCCCCCCACCCAGCAGTAACTCCCCCTCCTCTGAGTGGCTGCTGGCCCCCAGGGTGGCATGTTTGAGGGACAGAGAAAGCAAGTGGAGCCCCTCACAGGGACACCGGCACACCCGCATACACATCCCCTATAGCCCGTGGCCGATGCCTGCCGCAGGGCCCCCCGGCTTTGATGCCAGTGCCCCTCCAGTCTGTGCAGTCAGCACCCCTGTGCTTGTGTGTGTCCCCGAACCCCCAGCTGCCTCCTGGGGCCCACAGTGAGGCTGTTGCTCACAGGCCTGAGGTGTGAGGGAATGAGAGAGTGAAAGGGAGGGTGGATGGATGGCTAGACAATCTGGGCCTTAAAGGAGGAGTGGGCCCCACGTCTGTCACACCAACATTATGCCTTCCACCAGGTGACCCGGCTCTGTGACCTCTCTGTGGAAGGGGACTCAGTGACCTCCGTGGGCTGGTCCGAGAGGGTCAGTACACCAGCTCCATCCCCTTGCTGGGCAGGGTAGGCACAGGGGAGGTCTGACTGGACTTCACTGGAAGGGACTTCCACAGTGGTGGGGCCCTTGCACACCCAGAAGGAGCCTTATGGTCACTTGTCTAGCCCCAGTGACATCTGCGCCCTGGCTGTCCCCAGCCTGGGGCAGGTGGTTAGATGACAGACACGGGGGCGGGCAAGTTTGCTCCACACGCTGATGCATGTGGATCTCTGCGCATGTCATGTGGGTTTTAACAAACCTAAGCTCCATGTGACTTATCTGCCCGGGTTCCTGGGAGGGGGAATCCTGTGGCAAAGGCTTTAAGAGACTTTGGAGGGAGGGGGAGGGCCCATGGTGGGCCTGACACCCGCCCATGTTGCCATCCTAGGGGAACCTGGTGGCTGTCGGCACACATAAGGGCTTCGTGCAGATCTGGGACGCCGCTGCGGGAAAGAAGCTGTCCATGCTGGAAGGCCACACGGCGCGTGTCGGTGAGGAGCCACCTGGGGGCAAGGGTGGGGGTGTGCTGTGGGGCCAGGCCGCATCCTCAGCCTGCCCTCCACCTGGCCGCAGGGGCGCTGGCCTGGAATGCCGACCAGCTCTCATCCGGGAGCCGGGACCGCATGATCCTGCAGAGGGATATCCGCACGCCCCCCCTGCAGTCGGAGCGGCGGCTGCAGGGCCACCGGCAAGAGGTGTGCGGGCTCAAGTGGTCCACTGACCACCAGCTCCTCGCCTCGGGGGGCAACGACAACAAGGTAGGCCAGCCCCTCGCTCCCTGCAGCCCCCTCTCTGGAGCAGGGGTGGCAGGGGTGCCAAGGGACGCCAGCCTCACCGCCCCGTCCCCGCAGCTATTGGTGTGGAACCACTCGAGCCTGAGCCCCGTGCAGCAGTACACAGAGCACCTGGCCGCCGTCAAGGCTATCGCCTGGTCCCCCCACCAGCACGGGCTGCTGGCGTCCGGTGGCGGCACGGCTGACCGCTGTATCCGCTTCTGGAACACGCTCACAGGGCAGCCGCTACAGTGCATTGACACTGGCTCCCAGGTGTGCAATCTAGCCTGGTCCAAGCACGCCAACGAGCTGGTGAGTGTTGGGGTATAGGACGGGTGGGCGGCAGGGGGGCAGGCGGTCAGACCCCGGCCAGCCAGGTCTGGCAGAACCTCACCCAGGCGCCCACACGCAGTGACCCCCAGGGAGGCCCAAGAGCTCTCATGGGCAATGTGGTCCCCGTGTCAGTCCAACTGTGGACCAGGGAGCCGGGCTGGGGGCTGTCATCTGCTGGTCTCTGCACACTTCAGGCAGGCCCTAGTGTTCTTGTGCCCTGTGGATACGTCTGGGGGCCTGGGACCCCGGCACAGTGCCCTTTCTGTCCCCTAGGTGAGCACGCACGGCTACTCACAGAACCAGATCCTGGTCTGGAAGTATCCCTCTCTGACACAGGTGGCCAAGCTGACCGGGCACTCCTATCGGGTCCTGTACCTGGTGAGTCTCCCTGCCAGGCCCAAGAGGCAGTACGCCCTGCTGCCCAGGTCTGTCCTCCCATCTGGGCCAGCTCCAGGCCCCGGGACCTAGTGACAGGTTGTGGCATTGTCACTCTCAGTCTGTTTCACCAGCTCCCTGCCCTGTGAGCAAGGTGTGATCTCCAGGTGTCTGCTTCCACATGGAAGTGAAAGATGCTGTAGAGAACCCCTGTGTACTTGCTCAGGGCATCTCTAGATGGTTCACTAAGCACCCATTCTCACGTGTCTGGAGATAGGAGCTCCTCTTCTCAACTCACATGCTCTCGTCAACATTTTAGTGTTTTCAAAAAAAAACTTTTGTCCTTAAGCCAGCAAGTCCTTTGCCGAATTGCACAGCGAGATCGTCTCTCGTCACTGCAGGCAGGGTGTCCTTTGTGTTTTCCCTGGGTGCCTGCAGCTGTGGGGACAGTGGCCTCTCTCTCCTTCCGTAGGCCATGTCCCCCGATGGAGAGGCCATCGTCACCGGTGCTGGAGACGAGACACTGAGGTTCTGGAATGTCTTTAGCAAAACCCGTTCAACAAAGGTAAAGTGGGTCGGTATCAGCGCCAGATGTTCCCAATTGTGTGTCCCCAGCATGTCCTGGCCCCCCCCGCCCTGCCAGCCGGGATCTCTCCAGGACCCCCACCCCTCTCTGCTTCTGCATCGCCTGGCCCCCTTGCACATCCTGGGGCGCTCACCATGCCAGGTGCCCGCACAGGCCCTTCCTCTGGCCCAGAGCTTCCGCGTCCCTCTGGGCAGAGCTTCCCTCCCACGCTTGAGCGGCGGGGCTGGGCTGCGGGCTCAGCATTGCCCCTGTGTGTCCTGCAGGAGTCCGTGTCCGTCCTCAACCTCTTCACTAGGATCCGGTAAACCCACAGCTGCCGGCTGTCCTGGTCGCAGAGCAACACCTTGTCAACGTGCATGGCCCCTACACAGGCCCAAGATCAGCAGTGGGGTGGGGCGGGAGCCGGGCCTGGAGAGACCCTGAAGATTCCATTAAATCCTGATTGCGAACCCTGTTGGCCAGTGTTTGGGGCAGGGCCAGCGCGGGCAGCAGCAGGAGTGGGGCTCTGGCTCCCCACCCTGGGCAGCCCCGGCTTGGACAGTGTGCCCAGCACAGGACGACTCCTGGACTGGCCGCTTCCATCATCCGTCACCACCACTGCCTCATCAGGGCTGCATGCTACGCCTGGAAGCATGTGCCCGCTGCCACCCACGCCTGCCACAGGACAGCTGGACACCATGCCGGTCATCCGGGAGGGATCACAGGGACGTGCGCTCTTGAGAGGTCTTTCTGCAGCCGCCTCTGCTCTCCCTGACCCAGCCGCCCCCTGCTGACTCTGAGTGCACGACATTGGGAGCAGGCCCCAAGCAGGCTACATGCCAGAGGTCATCTCAAGGTGGACTTGTTATCTGAGAACTCTAGGGGGATCTGTCCACTGTCATGTGTTCACCCCAACTGAGCCCTCCTTGTTGCTCATGGGGTCACAGGCAACTGTGATTCTTGGCGCTTGCAGGGTGACCAGTCAGGGTAACCTGAGGGCAGAATCGATCCCAAGGGTCAGGTCCTGTGGGTGCCTGGCCCTCCCAGCCCTTCCTTCCAGGCTACCCTAGTGGGTCCTCTCTGCGCCTTCAGCCAGGGCAGGGGGCACCCCAGGGTCCCCCAGAAGCTTCTTGAGCTTCCCCTGGCTCTGGGCCCGCCTCCCTGTCATGCTCCACCGTGTTTCTGCTGCACCTGGAGGAGACGGAGGAGGGAGGCTAGGCAGGTGTGGCCAGGGGCCCGAGCAGCTGCCTCCCTCTCCCCTTCCGAGGTGGGAGGACGTGGATGGGCATGGACAGGGTGGGGTGGGCCCGCAGGAGCCCCGCTCTTGGTTCTGAGTACCTTTGCCCCTCAGCAGCCAGCGTGTGCATGTGTACATACGTATTTGTGACTTTCCTTTGGATTTGTTTTTGTGTTTCTGTAAATTGGTCCCTAAATGTTAAGGCTTGCTGGCAGGGAGCAGTGACCCGCCCCCACCCCTGGGGAAGACAGGGGTCACAGCTCTTAAAGCCCTAGCATTCAGAGGGTGGGCGGGTGGCTGAACTTGGGGAAGGGTGGGCCTGCCCCCAGCTGCTTGCAGGGAGCAGAGGGACTGTATATAGACATGTGTATGCCCATTGGTCCAGGTCTTATTTTTGTTTGAGTCATTTTTCTTTTAATAAGAAAACAATCCTGTGTCTACCGCACCCGCCCTGGCTCTGCTTGTGGGTCCCGCACCTGAGGGCACAGACAGGGCAGAAATGATGAAGCCCGTGTTGTTTTCCGATTCAGTGGTGGGGCTGGGCATGGGAGTAGGCGGCTGCTGGGAGAGCCAACCACGTGGTCTTGCCCAGTGGGGCTGTTAGTCTGTCGATTTTTGTCACTGGTGGTCTGCACTCACCATAATCCCAGAGCAGCCTGAATGTCACAAGCAGGTGGCGACAGGCTGAGGAGGCCACTTGCAGGTGGTCAACAGGGAGTGCCAGTGTTCCTGAATGCCTGGATCCCTGATCCATGCCAGTCCTTGCAGCCCAGCTTGTGGCAGGTTCTGTGGGAGTGAGAGGGTGGGCCCAGGGGTGGTGGTGGGCTGGCTGAGTCCCCTGGGCTTGGGGGGGCGCTGGGGAGGGGGGCAGGACTTGTTTCCATCGCTCCTAGACTGACAGAGGGGAAGGGTGTTAGTGACAGCTGAGGGTGAGACAGGGAGGAAAGCAGCCAGGCTGGAGGGGCTGCGACACTGGATGGGCCCCCAGGTGGAGACCCCAGAGGGTCCTGAGAAGAAATGAGGTGAGGCCCCTGCAGTGAGCAGATGCCCACGACTGGTGGTACATCCTGTGAAGATCCCTATCCTAGGCAGCGGGGATGAGGGAGGCCAGAGTCCAGACCTGCCCTTGAGCAGCTTTTGTCGTGCAGGTGAGTGGGCAGTAAAGTGTTAAATGATTGTGGCGGGTGTTGGGAAGAGGCAGCTCTGAGCCCAGGGCTGAGGTGGGAGCAAGGGTCCAGTGTGGGGCACAGACAGCCAGGCTGAAGTGGTGCCCCAAGCTGAGGGCATAGCTGTGCAAAGGCCCTGGGGCAGGACCATGTTGGAGGAACAGAGGAAGGAGACCTGTGTGTGTGGAGCAGAATGAGCAAGGCGGGGCGGGGGGCGAGGAAGGGAGGGGACTGGGGAGGTCAGGCAGGGCCTAGTGGGCCGAGGAGAGGATTTAGGCTTTTACCCCCCGGGAAGTGGAACAGGACCAGGTTGCTGTGTGGAGACCTGGACACAGGTAGGAAGGGGCCAGGGAGGAAGTTGTGCCCTGGCAGGTGCTGGCAGGACTACGCCCACAAGCCACTGGAGATGGTAAAAGACAGCCAGGTTCTAGATTGGCTAATCTTTTTGCGTGTGTTGACATGTGCGTAACATATCAAGGTGTATAATTCAGTATGTGTTTAGTATGTATACTGTGTTGTGCTACTATTATCACTGTTCAGTTCCAGAACTTTTCATCCCTGAAAAGCAGCCCCATCCCTATCAGTCACCCCCGCTCCCCCCTCCCCAGCCCCTGACAACCAGAAACCCACTCTTTGTGGATAGGCCTGCTCTGTACATTTCCCATCAGTGGAATCAACCCTGTGTGTCCTGCTTCTCACTGGGTGTCGTGTCCTCAGGGTCGCGTCAGTGTGTCCATCCATCCTGTGCTGAGAAATGCTCCCCAGCGTGGAGGGACCCTGCTTGGGGTTTCTGTTCTGCCGTTGGTGGGTGTTTGGTTGCTTCTTCTCTGCCTGTGGTGGCGTGTGCTGTTGTGAACAGACGTGTGCAGACTCTCAAACTGGGTAAAGGACTGGATGCGGGGAGGAGGGGAGCTGAGACTGGAAGGGAAATTCAGAAAGTTGGTTCTGTTCCAAGATGCCCCTGAGGGGGTGTTGGGGGAAAGAGAAGAGGCTGGTGGACCAAGCCCCAGGCCGGCCCCACCTGGAAGCTCCACCATGGGCCCCTCTCCTGAGGGAGGGAGGCAGTGGCTTGGATGGGGGCCAGTAGGCCCAGCTGTTGCCAGGACACTGGGGTGGCCTTTGTCGCTGTCAACAATGGCCCCACAGGACTTGGAGGCAGGAGCCCCCAAGCACGCAGAGGCAGACATGCAGAACCTGAGGCGGCAGGCTGCCTGGCCCTATGTCCCCCGGGGGACCCTGGAAGTGGATTTCCCTCCACCTCTGTACAGGTGAGCATGTGCTGCCCTGTGCCGCTCCCCGGGTTTGCTTCCCACCAGCCTCAGTCTTCCATAAAGGCTCCCCTGTCCTAACCTGGCTGCTCCCTGCACCCATCCCCACCCACCTGTGCCTAGCTCAGGACCTGGCAGGAGTTGGTGCAGGTCACATGGTGTTTCATGCCTGCACAACAAACAGCGTGCACGTGCTCACGCGTGTGCACACACAGCTGGCAGAGCAGAGGGTCCTGTGAACCCCACGCTGCTGGACCAGTCTCCACAAGGGGCACAGAATACACCCTCTCCCCTCTCCGGGGGCCGGAAGTCCAAGACCAAGCTGTCTGTCTGCAGGGTTGGGGCCTCTTGAGGCCACGAGGGGGCGCCTGTCCCCTGACCCTCTGTGCTCTGGGGGTGTGGGCAGTCTGTGGCGTCCCTTGGCTTGAAAAGGCATCACCCACACTGCCTCTACATCATGTGACCTCCCCTGCCTGTCCAGATCCCCTGCCTTACTGGGAGTCTGCATCAGGGTCATGTTAGGGCCTCCCTGACCCAGCGTGACCCTTTTTTGGACTGTGCTGGGTCTTTGTTGCTGCACGGGCTTCTCATTACAGCAGATTTATTAGTTGGGATTCCTGGGCTTGAAGGCACAGTCTCAGTAGGCACACGGGCTTTAGTTGCCTCACAGCATGTAGGATCTTTCTGGACCAGGGATCGCACACATGTCTTCTACATTGGCACAGGTGGATTCTTTACCACTGAGCCCCCAGGGAAGCCCCGCCCACTAGAGTTATATCTGCTAAGACCATATCTCCAAATAAAGTCACATTCTGAGATTCCAGGTGGACAGGAACTTGGGGGACACTTCAACCCACTAGAGGATCCATTAATCATTAATAGACTACAATGGAATACTATGCAGCTTTACAAAAAAAGGAGCGAGCACCTTGGGCTACAGTTCCAAGAAAATTAAGAAAAGCTGTGCCACCTCACTTGAAGCAGGGTCCTGCAGGTGTACAGTGGGACACAGGTGCGTGCAGTCACTGCTGCTGCGAGGGGATGGACAGCACCAAGTACAGGACAGCAGTGAGGGTTGGGGGGACAGGGAGGGGGTCAGGGCTGGCAGCTGGGATGGGAGATGGACTTTTTTCAGTGCTTTATTTAAACGCTGGCTTCCCTGGTGACTGAGGTGGTAAAGAATACACCTGCAATGCAAGAGACCTGGGTTCCATCCCTGGGTTAGGAAGATTCCCTGGAGGGCATGGCAACCCACTCCAATATTCTTGCCTTGGAGAACCCCATGGACAGAAGAGCCTGGCGAGCTATAGTCCATGGGGTCACAGAGTCAGACACGACTGAGCAACTAAGCACAACACATTTATTTAAATGCCAGTAGGTCTCTCGATTCTAGACCGAGAAGGCTTCATTTATTAGGAAACAAACATTTTTCTTTAAGCTGTAATGCAATGATTTTATTTTTTGAGGTAATAATTGACACACACACTTTCATTGTGTGTTGTTTTAGACTGTTTAAATTCCTTTCTACAAACCACGTGCACTTTGTGGTTTCAGTTCATTTTGTAGCTCAAAAGGGTAGGGCCCATCAGAGGGTCCTGCAACTCTCCTCCTTGCAAGCAGCAAACCCAGCCCATGGCCACTTCCCAAGACCTGTGCCCCAGACACAGCAGGCCACGCTCTTCTCTTTCTGGTTCGCCCTGCAGGGGTGAGAACCCCAAGCAGGCACATAGGAGATGGTTTAGTCAGCAGCCCTGCTGGCACCATCTTGGGGTCACAGCCTCATTCCCTGGGGCACCCATGTCCCTGGAGCTATATTGCCAGGTCACCACACGTGCCCACCTCTGTCCCTCGAGTAGTGGTGCTGCCAGGATGTCTGGAAGGGGAGCTTTAATTTTAATGACGCCTCCTTGAGGTTTTAGTGTCACCATCAGTATATTTCTACTTCCCTCCGCTCTGCCAGCCTTAGTTCTTACATCTTCCCCCGCTGCCCCACGAACTTTGCACGAGCTGTTCGCTTCACATCACTGTTAGCTCCTCCTCCGGGAAGCCCTCCTGAGGTGCTCAGCCTGGGAGAGGCTCTGGTACCAGAGGCCCCTGGAACAGGAGGCATAGATGTTTCTTTAAATGTGAGCCAGTCTTAGCGCCTAGGTGCTGCTGGGGACTTGGAGGAATGGTGAGGGCACTTCCAGGGAGCCTGGGCCCCTCCACACACTTTCCCTGGATCCCCAGCCCATGGCTCCCAGGCCAGGGTGGCTTCCTGGAGGAAAGGGCCTATAGATCTGTGAGGTTGAACAAGGTACTTAGTAGAGGCAAGGAAAGCAGAAAAGGGGAAGAATCATTTAAGAGGCTCCTGGGGATCGGGGAGGATGGGGTAAAGAGGAGAGGCTACAGGGGGCAGCCTCCCGCACTTCTGGCCGGGCCTCTGTGCTTGCACCCGGATGCCACCAAAGGACAGAGAGGCCCGGGGGGTGCTGCAAGCTCAGTCTCTCTCCTCCCGCCCCCCGCCCACAGCGATGACTACCTGTCCCAGGAGGGGCCCCGCTGGACTCCGGTCATCAAGCAGGCCACGCGCTGGAAGTACACGCCCATGGGACGCGATGCGGCCGGCCAGCTGTGGTACACGGGCCTGACCAACTCGGACTCCCGGGAAGCCTGGTACACGCTCCCGCGGGCTCCGGACAGCCCGTACCGTGAGGCTTATGGCCGCTGGCACGGGTGCTATGGCCACTGGGAGCGCAGCCTGCCCTCGGGTGAGCGCCCGTCCCCTCCCGGCCCTACCTTGCCCCACCGTCCCCAGGCCTGGAAAACAGGTGGGGCCGGAGGTGCGGAGCTGACCCCAACCCCCACCCCGCAGCCTACACCCAGCGTCTGCGAGAGACGGCCTGGTACGACCCCATCATCCCCGCCCAGTACACAGACCCCAGCACTCGGTGGGGAAGCGTGCTGTGGAAGGACAGGCCCATCAGGGGCAAAGAATTCGGTGAGGCCGGGGACAGGGGGCGGGGCTCGAGGCGGGACCGCCCGGGGGCGGGGCCAGCCGTGACCCGGGTCCTGGCCCCGCCCCGCAGCCATCAACAGGCACCGTTTTGGGGTGGAACCGCTATGGCGGGCATCTGACTACGTGCGGTACCTGTCAGCGCCCCAGCGCCCGCGCTACACCGCCCAGAACTACCGGCAGTGGGGCCTGGAACCATACTGTCCCGCCACCAACCAGCGGCCCCCGCCCGTCTATACACCCAATCACTGATAAATACCGTGCTGCTGCCCGACGCGGCTGTGCAGGGGCGCAGGCGCCACCACTCCCACCCGCCTGGGCGTCCGTCCACCTCTGGGGCCGGGGTCTGGGGGCAGTCAGATAAAGGGAGACCCTGGTGACCAAGCTCGAGGCAGAGGCAGACAGACGCCCACTCCGGCCCCGCCCCGGGCCCCAGGCAAATCGCCAAGGCACCACAGTCCTGGCCCCAGGCAGCTCTTTATTCATGGTCAGCAGTGGCCTGGACGCCAGGGACTGCACTCGGGACCCCAGCCAGGCACGCTGAGCCTCGCTGCCTCCACGGCCAAGGTTTGGGCCCGGCCCCCCAACCCCGAGGTTGCAGCTCCTGGCAGGCTCAGTGACAGCTCTGTCCTCCAGGACCTTGCCGCACCCGGAAAACCCTTGGCTGGTCAGGGCTGAGCTCCATGCAGCTCCTGGGCCCAGGACCCTCATATCTGGCCCCACATAACACAAAGCACCCCCATCATCCAACCGTGTGGGGTGGGTCAGAGTTGACACTGGAGTACACCAACCACAAGAATCCCGCCAGCTCGGTATCCTCCCCTTACCCCAGCAGGGATAAGCTGCTGGGACTTCACCCATCCTGACCTCTACCCACAGCCAAGCAGAGACAGGACAACGCAGGGGAGGGAGCGGAGGGGCTGCTCCAGACCTCTGGGCATCAGATGTTCACAGTCGAGGTTAATTTACAAAGGGCAAGGGACCATGGGGTGGGGTCAGGGCTAGGCTCCAGGGTCCCCTGCAAGAGAAGGGGTGGAAGTGGGGTTGGGGGGATGGGCCAGCCAGTTCTGGCCCTGCTGTCCCAGACCTACCACCACCCAGGACTGGTTGGGGCTTTTGTGGGGTGGGGGTGCCTACGACTCACATCTCCGAAGGCGGATGGGCCAGACCAGGAGACTGCACAGAGCCAGGGTGGCGGCCACGCCCACACCGCCTGTCACGACCACCATCACCCAGTGGTAGAAAGCCACACAGGCTTTGCAGCAGAGCTCCAAGCTGGGGAGGGGCAAGAGGGAGTGAGAGCTCTCACAAGGCACCTTCTGCCCCAGGCTGGACCTCCTGCTCCTCTCAGCTGGTGCCCAAGCTTTCCCGGCACTCAGGCCAGGGCCAGGGGTCACCGTCCACCCCCTTATCCCCTCCAGCAGCTGACACCTCGCCCAGTAAGGTCATCTCTGCCTTCAAAGTCTATCCCAGACTCCCCATTTGCCCTCCCTTGGGAGCCCCAACCCATTCCAGCCCAGCACCACCCTACACCCTAGTCCCCTCCGGATGTTCCCACCTTCACTGCCCCATCTGTCCTTCCAGCAGCCACTAGAGGGCGCAGGGAGCAAATGAGTCAGGCCCTCCACTAGTCTGCCCATAGGGCTCTGAGCCACCCCCACCCCAGCCCCCAACCCCTGCAGTCATCCTCCTGATGTTGCCCCTGCATGACTTGTGCCATCCCCTCCCTGCCCTGGCCTCCTCACTCTCCAGACACCCAGGCCTTCTCCACTGTTCTTTCAACACACCAGGCCTGCCTGCCCCAGGGCCTTTGCACAGGCTCTTCCTCTCCATTTACCTAGAAATCCCTGACATCCCCCAGGTCTCGGATCCCATGTCACCTCAAGGAAGCCCTTCCTGACCTCTTGCCCTAGTCAGGCCTTCCTAAGTGGTGTCCTTCACGCCCTCATACACATTTATTCATGGGATATTAATGTGCCTGGAACCCTAAGGTCTAAGGGTCTGAATGACAGGGATTCCAGGCTTCCCCACTGCCCTGTCCACTCCCGTCACCCAACCCATCTTTGTGTCGTCAGCACCCAGCACAGGACACACTGTCCACTCTGAATAAATGGGTGCTGGAAGTGGGGAATAACCTGATCTCCCTGACTCTAAGGCCACCACCGTGTTGGGATCTTGTCAGTCATGGAATCCATAGAACTGTGGGCGGTGCCTGGCATACAGCACAGGCTTGGCATACCTTACTAGACATGACAACGCCTGGATGGGGTACTCACGAGCAGGGGTGCAGGCTCTGGATGGCCATAACTGCCAGCCCATTGGCTACCTTGTCCGAGAAACTCATGGCGCCGTACACGAAGGCTCCACTGTGCTGGGGGGACACAGGCAGCGGGGTCAGCACCCCAGGCCTCGGCCCTGGTCCCCAACCTTGACTTGGCCCCACTCGGCAGCCCTACCGTGTGAGGGCCAATGAGGTCAGCTGTCATGGCCAAAGAGGTGACCAGGATGGTGGCACAGCCCATGCCCAGCAACACAGCCGCCACATACACAGCCACGCCCAGCTCCTCTGCCAGCGCCACCCAGGCTGCAAAGGCCAGGATCACCAGGAGGCCCATGAAGTAGGTCATCTGCAGAGCACCCAGCCCGGCGTCAGGCCCACCTCATTAGGCAGGCCTGAGCCGGACACCAGCCCTTTCTGGTCTCCAATCCGGCCCCAAGCCCCAGCAAACAAGAGGACTGAGTTGGGTCATCCCTAAGGAGCCCCCAGCTCTGACCTTGGAGAATTCCAAGGTTCTGAGCCTGCTGATACTAAGTGATCCATGGAGCGCATGTTCTACTGCTAAGCTGTCTGTCGTGGCTGCCACTAGAGACTGGTGGCTACTCATGTCTCAACACGAGTTAATAAAGGAAATCAAGTGAAGTGTTTGGTTTCTCAATCATACCCGCCACCCCCACTCCTGACCTCTAGAGGGCTATGGGTGGTCACAGGGTGCTCAAAGCCCAGGTTCTACAACTCATTTCCCATCCTGGGGTTCATGTGGGTGCCCTGTCCAGAGTTGCCCAGGTTCTGGGGGAACCCCCCTCCCCACCTGCCCACTCACATTCCTCCCAATGCACTTGTTCACTGGCTTCATGAGGAAGGAGGAACAGAGACCGCTAAGGTACATCACCAGCGGGATGGTGGCGATGAACCTCTGTGGGGTGGAGAGGGCGCAAGCACATCAGGCCTGGCTCAGCAGGCTCAGGGACGCCTGCCCCAGCCTGCCCACCCGGCTCACCTTGGGCAGGTGGAGGGAGTAGGTGAGGTACATGGCTATGTACGTCTGGGACAGGTTCACAATAAGCCTCGTGCTCATGTACAGCAGGCCAACCTAGGAACACACAGAGGGAGCATGGGGCCGGGGGGCAGGGTGGCAAGTCAGGATGAGTCACCCTGCAGCTTGCCACCCTGCAGCTGGCAGCTGACCATTAGTAGTGACTGCCTAGCTGGTCAGGTGGAGAAGATGGCAGGGACCTATCAGTAATGTCTGTCCTGGGTGTAGACTGGGGAAGGGGTACATTTGCTCTAGTGTCTGCCACCTCTGCCTGCAGCCCCGCACAGTGAGGGCCCTGGTGGGGAAGGAGCATCAACCCCAACCTTGTTTGACCCCCTTCTCCCTGCTGTCATACCTGATAAAAGGCTGGCTCCCGAAGCCAGTGTTTCCAGAGCAGCAAGGGCTGGGCGGTAGAGGGAGCCAACAGAGGGCTGTGTTCACCGGGCTCCTCCACCTGCCGCCGGCGCCCCTCCCTGGTGCCCAGGTGGAACAGCAGTGAGAAGACAGCTCCGACACCCACCACCAGCAGGGAGAGGTTCTGGGGACCAGGTAGGAGAGGGGTCAGCAGTGACACTGGGCCCCAACCCTGAGTTCAGGACCTTGGGAGCACCCCTCCCGGCCCCACCAGCTCACCCGGAACACTGGCACATCCTGGACCCCCAGTTGGTCGCTGACATCCTCGGCGGGGCCAGTGTGGGGAGAGCCCTGCAGGTGTAGAAGAAGCCAGGCAGCTCCATAGACGGTGATGTTGGCCACCACAGTGAAGGCATACCTGTGCGACAGTCAGGCCTCAGAGAGGCCACCCAGAAGCCACACAACCGCTTCCTTCCCAGGCGGTCACCCAGTCAGAGATGCTGGCCATGCCTGGGGAGGTCCTGGCCACATGATGTCAGCCACCAACACATCGGGTAGTCCCCGGAAAGCTTCTGCTGGCCTCAGTTTCCCCAGCCTCCACATTATCAGACTTCCTGCTCTGAACCAAGACTCCACCACAAGGTCCTGCCTGCCCAGAGCCCGGAGTGCAGAGAGTCCACGAAGCAGGGCCGAGTCAGGGCTGCAACCCAGAGACCTGAGAAGCTGAGGTACTCAGAAACCCTGGGCTTCAGCTGGGCAGAGTCACCCAGGCCCGCACCTGCCTGTAGCCCCTGAGCCCTGTACCCCAGGGCCTCACCAGATAAGGAGCCTCTGGGTCTCACTGGGATTCTGTTTCCCTTTCTGAAAGTGAAAACAAGAACACCCCAGTCACGAGGCAGGCTTGGTAAAGCTCTTGTGGGTAGAAAGCACCCAGCGCTTGACTTCTATGAGCCCAGCCCGCCCCCCTCAGCTGGGGCCTTTGGGGGCCCCAGTCATTGGGCAATCCCCTGATGCCGTTAGTGCCTGCAGCTCCCAGCCCTAATGGGGAACTGGGTCGCGGACAGGCGGGGCCTCATGACCAGCGTTCATGCCTGAACGGCCACCTGCAGGAGCAAAATCCCTCCTGCCTAACAGTCACCTCCTGATCCCCGTTCCCCTGACACAGGCCCCGCTCTGCTCAAACCCTCTCCCTGGGCACATGTCAATCAACCTCCCGGGCTTGTCATGAGAATGAAAGATGGTCTGCTGTGCTCACACACAGCAAATGTTCTAAAGGACTCCTGCTACTACCACACCTAGAATCCCCACTTTTAAGCAAGTCAGTGGATGAGCTGGGGGCCAGCTGTACCCCCATGTGACAGGCAGGATGTTAAGATGCCCGGAGATCTCCCTGCCCTGCTTCCTCTCCGGCTAACCTCCTCCCCTCGCGGAACCTATGAATACAATGGGATGTCAGGCCTTGTTAAGGTAACATCCTAAGGCAAAGATCAAGGGATTTTGCAGATGTAATTAAGACAGACTATCCTTGGTGGGATTCCTGGAGAAGGAAATGGCAACCCACTCCAGTATTCTCGCCTGGAAAATCCCATGGACAGAGGCGTCTGGTGGGCTACAGTTCATGGGGTCACAAAGAGCTGGACACGACTGAGTGACTGAGCACATCCTGGGTGGGCCTGACCTAATCAAGTGACCCTCAGAAAGAAGGCTCACACTGTCCCTGAGATCAGAGACTCTCATGCTGGCCACAAAGAAGCAGCAAACCCCAGGACTTCTAAAAGGAAGCAAACACAGCAAATGATGACAACGTAATTGGGGCAGAGGGACCCGAAAACTCAGCCAACACCTCAACTGCAGCCTCAAGCCTGAAGCTGAGAACCCAGCTAAGCTAAGCCAGACTCCTCACCTGCCAGAACTGTGAGGCAGTCCATATGTGCTGTCTGAAGCTGCTGATGTGGTGCTATTTGTTACTCAGCAACAGCTGAATGATACACTGATTGACGGATGTCCATTCTGGGGCTGAGACCCAGAGCCAGCCAAGCAGAGCTCAGAAGTGGTAGGTTGCCCTGGGCCCCCTGCCCCACCCTGCCCTGCCCCGCCCCAAAGGTGGTACCTCAGAGCTGTGAGCTCCACCTTCTCGTGGTCGCTGGTGACAAGCTCTGGGATGAGGCTGAGGTGGGCGATTTGTGTAGCAGCCCAGCCGAACTGGAAGATCACAATGAAGGGCCCGTAGTAGAGGAGGGCGGCCCACTCAGGCGTGGCAGCCCCGCAGCCCAGGCAGGGGCTAAAGATGAAGGGGAAGGACAGCAGGACACAGACGGTGCCTGTGGACAAGCAGAGTGGGGAGGGCACATTGCAGAGCCTTCCCACGCTGGCCCTGGGCTCCCCAGGCGACTGGGTGGGGCCAAAACCCAGACACAGACAAGGTTACACAGTGAGTGAGGGTCAGAGGCCCAGGGTTCCCTGGGCTTACAGCCCTGTGACAGATAGGGAAACTAAGGCAGAGAGATCTAGGGGTCCCCCTGAGGACATACACCCAAACAGGACAGAGGAGCTGGGCCTCCCCATCCAGGCTACCTGCCCCTTGTGTGTGGCGGGGAAACACACAGAGCAGGTCACATGCCGTACCCACGAGGGGGCAGCATCAGGTGATGAGGGGCAGGAATGCGGGGTCCCATGCCAGTTCAGGACTCCCCAAGCTTGCCCCCTAGGTGACAGCTCGAGAAACTGAAGCACAGCTTGAGGCCATGCAGCAGGTTGAAAGAGCGCTGCGGGGTCCCCTGGGGAAGTGCCCACCACTTCCCCTTTCTGCCTCCCCACCAAGAAGGACTTTTCCTCCCAGTTCCTACCAGGTGACGCTGGGTAGGGCTGGTTGGACCCTGCCCTCACTGAACCCTAGTGTCCCCATCAGCCCATGAGGGGGCCTCTTCCTGGAAAAATACCCTAATTCCTCAGAACAAGCACAGGTCCTTCTCGAGGCCTCAAAGGCCCTGCCCGACCTGCCCCGTACTCTCCCTGCCCTCCCCTCCTCCCCCTTTCTCCCCTCAGCTCACTCTGCTCCAGGTACTGAGGCCTCTAGCTGTTCCTCCTGCCCCAGGGCCTTTGCACCATCTGTGCCTTCTGCCTGGAATGCTTCTCCCTAAGATCTGAGCAAGACCCACTCCTCTCCATCCCTTGGGACTCAACTCAAATGTCACCTTCTCCAAAAAGCTCCCCCGCCCACCAGCTCCATTGCCAGCAGTCCCCTCCCCACCCTGACACTGTCTGAACTCTGCTTTCTCTTCTTCCCGTCCCTTAGCACTCACAGGAATTCTTCGTCTGTCTGTCTGTCTATCTGAGGGTGGATAACAGGTCTCTCCAAGTCACTTCTGTGTCCCTGGCACCCATTATAGAGCCTGGCACACCAAGATCTTTTCAATGAGTGAATAATAACAGTGGCCTCTGTTTACAGCCCAAAGCAGTACATGTTATTATTAACCCCATTTCCTGATGAGGAAACTGAGGCCCACAGAGTGAGCTATGGAACTAAGAGTCTGGCCCTCCTCCCTTCTCCTCCCATCCCCGGAGGGCCTGGAGTCAGACTTCTGTTCTTCCTCTTTCCTGTCCTGGCTCGGCTCTGGAGGTGACCTCATCCCCCAGACCCTGGGCCCGCCCCCACAGTCCAGGGATTGGGAACTGAAACCAAAATCACCCTTGCTATTTCTCTGGAACTGGTGCCTGGGAGGGGCACCCCGGGCAGATGCCTGGAGGTCTGGTGGCCACTCAGGGCCAGACAGGAACTGCAGACTCTGGTCAGAAGAATGTGCTGCCGTGGCCGGACTCTACCCTGCCACTGCTCAGGTAGTTAACCATTGTCAACGCCCCAGGCTGCCTGGCAGCGGGACTTTGGGCAAGTGACTTTACATCTCTGGGCCTTTGCCTCCAGAAAAGGGAGCTAATGAAAATACCCCACAAGATGGATGTGAGGATTAAGAGTTAATGTGTGAACCTGGGAGCTCCTACTACTCTGAGCCACTTCCTGTCTGAGCAACTTCAAAGCCATGAGACTTCACACCTTTGCAAATGCTGTTTCAACTACTTGGAATGCCACCCCATAAGCACACACTCCTATTCATCCTCCAAAACCCCAAAGCTAATGCCCCCTCCAGTGCTCTGCTTCTTCCTTATGAAGTCCAGTCTACCCACCTGCCCCAGCCTGGACCCCACAGGAGTATCCATGTCTTGCTCTCTGGGTCCTCCGTGGGCTAGAAGGGGAGCCCTGATGCTCATTAAGGTGAACATCGAGTCCATCCCCACTACCCATAGATTCAGGGGCAAAATAGAGTGGAAGTGGGCACTGTGGCCAAGGTGACCTTCATTCAAGTCACCTTATCAGGCCTCACAAGGGGCCACCCTGGCTTCCTCTCCGCACACATCTTCCTGGATCTTCCTATGTGCTAACCCCAAGGCAGGGGGAGGGTGTAGGATATCTGGCTGGGGCACCCATGCCCCACACCTGTTTTGCCTAAACACAAAGCCTTCAGTTTAGGGGACTTAGATTTTGGTTTGGGGTCAGGTGAGACCCTCACTGAAGCTCAGTCCTCTGATTACAAAAGGGGAAGTCAGGGCTGCTACTAGGTACCATCTCAGGGCCTTTGCACAGGCAGCATCCACTGCCAGGGCCACCTACCCACTGCAGGCTCCATCTCCTTAGAAGGGTCTCATCTGTCCATCCCAGAAAACAAAAAGAGTCTTCACACCTCTTTGGCCCAGGAACAACCTTTTTGGTGTGTGTGTCAACAAGTCTACCCAACTATTATGAACAAAATTGCATTCAAGATTGTGGGTTCGGCTCTGTAAGCAATCCCAATGTGAGCCCGCGGAGGGACACCTCAGTCTGCGGTCTGAGTCACCTGCCTCTACCTGCTCCCCTCCCTGGCTGCTTGTCTAACAGCCTGAGCGTGCTCAGTGTCTAAGAAACCTGAAATCCAGCCCCCAGCCATTGCAGACACAGCAATGCCGGCCACCTGCAGGCAACCTGGAGGTCTGCTGAACCTTGCAAATATGTCACTCCCAAGGGCCCGGGGCAAATAACTGCCTTTTCAGTCACTGTTCCCAGGGGCAGGGAGATACTAGTCGGCCCTCCTGGCTCTTGAAAACCTGCCACCCTGAATTCTCTTAATAAGTGGCAGGATTCCTGGCTTTGCTTCCTGAAATGCCTGGCGTGCCCCAAGTGCCAGGATGCAGCTAGCACTTCTGCCAGGGAGAGAACAGTAGACAAAGTGGCCTGCAGCTAATCTCAGGGCCCAGGGTCCAGGCGGGCAGAGGAGGGACTCCAGGAGCTGGGCCTTATCAGGGGTGTGCTCTGGGGAGGGTACTCCCGCCCCTGTGACACCTACCTCCTCCCCTCGCAGACAGCCCTCTAGTCCAGGCAACTACCCCAGAAGGAACCCAGGGTAACCCCATAACCTTCTCTGCAGAACCCCATCCCATCAGCTGGACAAGCACAGGACCCTGACCTTTCTGGCTCACCCAGCCCACAACCCAGTTCCCAGGTCAGCAGCTCCCCAAAGTCACCAATTGCCAGGTTGCCCAAGACGGGGCAGAAGACAGACGGAGAAAGTGCACTGGGGGGACAGAGAGCGACACGGGGTTCTAGGCAACCTAACTCAGAGCTGTCATTGGTGGTCACTCTCGTATAGACAGAGAGAAGTCAGGCCAGACCAGACTGACAGGGGAGGCACTGGCAGGAAGATCCAACCCAGAGAGGGGTCAGGGTGCCCCTGAGCGACAGACAGATGAAGAAAAACAGCACTAGAGGGTCACACCCAGAGTCACATGGAGGAGGCTCCACGGGTCACCCAGCAGCCATCAGACAGACAGACAGAGAAAGGGTACAGAGCAGTTAAGCGGACCGATGGGAAGGCTCATGGGCTGGGCAGATAGAGGACTGAGCGTGGGACAGAGGGGCCGGCAGTCGGATGAGGGAGGCCGGACAGGGGCTTACCGACCAGGTGCCAGGCCTTGCGCGGGCCGAAGCGGGCGCAGCGGCCTGCGGCGCGGTCAGCCTCGAAGCCCACCAGGGGTGTGCACAGCCCGTCGGCCACCTGGCCGAGCAGCAGCAGTAGGCCGGCGCCGCGCGAGCTGTAGGCGCGCACCGAGTGCAGGTAGAGCAGCAGGTAGGTGAACCACATGGACGCGCACAGGTCATTGAGGAAGTGACCCACAGCGTAGCTCAGCCGCGCGACAAGGGACAGCGGTCGCGGGGGCGCTCCAGCTCCGGCTCCGGCCCCGGCCGCGGGGGGCCCCGGGCCCATGGCGGCGCTCCGGGCTCGGCCCGTCCGTCCGGCGCTGGCAGACTGGACACCCGAGCCGGGCTGTCCGCGTCCAGTTCTCCCCGTGGCACCTCTCTCCTCCGCTCCACCCCGCCAAGCTCTTTTGCAGCTCCGGTGCTGGTGGACCCGGGACAACCTCGGGTGGGGCGGGGAATCTTGGGAGTGGCGTCCACTCTCGCCAATCGAAGCCGCACGCCGGAGAAGGCAAGCCAATCATCACGAAGAGGGGGCGTGGCCCGGGGGCAAATAGGTTCTCGACGCCGGGCGCCCGCGGGTTCAGCCCCGCCGGTGCTGCGGGGTCCTAGCGCCCACCGTTCCTATCATTGGTTTGCGGACCCCCTCCCATGCAGGTGGGGGACGACGCCAAGGGTGCCTCTAATCAGACACGCGCCTTAAGACCCACGCCGTTTCAGTCTGCCCGCAAGTTTACGAGGCCTCTTGTGGGCCAAGGAGGACGGGGTGGGCTGGGGACGCGGGTGGATGGAAGAGCGGTCCGAGTCCGACCTCGCCTGGGGCCCGGTGATTTCCTGGCCTGGAGAGACCCAGTCCGACGCAGAGAGGACAAATTAGTTCTAATTAATTAGTTATTAATGATAATGGGGATGATCAAAATATTAACAACAGCTGGCATTTATGAGCGCTGACCGTGCCAAGCGCCCACGTGGATTTTCTCCTCCCAGCAGAGCAGAAGGCGGAGCAAGTCTCCAATATCACAGGCGAGACACGGCCTTGGGGCTCATCGTGAGTCAGGTGCATGCGACTCTGAGGCCAGCGCTCTGGACCCCTCTCCATCCTCCTTCCAACGCCTCCCCCCACCCCCCACCCCCGCACCCCTCTCCACGATTGGGTCATCGCACACACAATTTCAAGTTCCTCCAAGCATTTGGTGCAGTTCCCCCCAGCCTCCGGGTCTCCACCAGCAGTGGTTTAAAACCTGCACTCTGACACCAGAGGCCGGGATCCAGGTCCAGCCCCATCCACTCAGAGCTCCTCCTGCTGGGAAGAGTCCCATCTCTTCCTGGGACTCCCCGGCTCTAGAATGGGTATAATGCATGTTTAAAAGGATCTAAGCATCATGGGACTTCCCTGGTGGTCCAGTGGCTAAGACTCCGCCCTCCCAATGCAGGGGGCCTGGGTTTGATCCCTGATCATAGAATCAGATGCTGCATGCCACAACTAGGATCTGGCCCAGCTAAATAGATAAAATAAAATATTTAAAAAAGGATATAAGCATCAGCACTTAATATTCTCAGCCAGAAAACCTTTTCAGCACCCTCTCCTCCCCACTCAGTTATTACTCTGGGTTCCACAGTATCCTGCCCCATCTGTAACCCTTTGTCTTCCCCACTGGACCATGAGCCCTGTGAATACACTCTCAGTCTCTGGATTGTCTCCAGTGATGCCTGGCACATAGTAGGAACTCAAGGAATATCTGTCAAATGATTGAATAGTGGACATATAGGCAAAGAATCAGAAATGCAGAAAAATGCAGACAGAAACTGGGAAACAGGGGGAAACCCATTTATAAACTTAAAGTTCAGGGGTCTTACCTGGTGGTCCAGTGGTTAAGACCCCGCGCTTCCACTACATAGGTTGTGGATTTGACCCCTGCTCAGGGAACTAGGATCCCTCATGCTGGAAAAAGAAGAAAAAGCAAGCGGTAAACTTGAGGTTCAAGCAAGCCAAGGGGTGCCCAGCCCAGACTTTGACACTGATAAGGACCAACTACTGCCACACACATTTTTTCATGGAGAGGAGCTGAAATGGGTGTGAATGGGAAATAGTGGCTTCAAGAGAGATAGCCTGGTAGAAAAAGAGAGGAGATAGGGGTAGACCCAGATCTCTGATAAACAGATAAGGAGAGATCAGAGAACCACATTTCCTCCCAGCCAAGGTTGCTTCCTTTCGATTTGGGTTTTTTTTTTCTCTCTACTTTTGGCCACCCTCTGAGGCATGTGGGATCTTGGTTCTCCAACAGGGATTGAACTCGAGCTCCCTGCATAGAAGTGGGAAATCTTAACCACTGGACCACCAGGGAAATCCCCAGAAGACGACTTTAACACTACTAGTGGACTTCTCTGGTGGTCCAATGGTTAAGACTCAGTACTTCCACTGCCGGGGTGTGCTCAGTCGCTCAGTCATGTTCCACTCTTTGTGACCCTGTTGACTGTAGCCCGCCAGGCTCCTCTGTCCATGGGATTTTTCAGGCAAGAATATATGAGTAGGCTGCCATTTCCTCCTCCAGGGGATCTTCCCAACCCAGGGATCGAACCCAAGTTTCCTGAGTCTTCTGCATTGGCAGGCAGATTCTTTAACACTGAGCCACCTGAGAAGCTCCACTGCAGGGGGCATGCGTTCAATCCTTGGTTGAGGGAATATCCCACATGCCATGTAGCACTGCCAAACAAATAAAATAAAAAATAAATACAACCCTATTAGCCTAAGCTTTTTATTTGCATTCCTCCTCTTTTTTCTTACCTCAACACTTCACACCCATTTTACAGATGAGAAAACTGAGGCTCAGACAGAAATTCCTTGCCAGAGGGCAAGCAGCTGACAAGAGGTGGATTCAAGACTCCAACTGAATTCCCTGTGACTTCCAATATCTTTAATTATTCACTTTCAGGAGAGGTCTCACCTGGTGGGTAGAAGATGGTTGAGTTTTCCCTCTTTTATCAGCCTCCTGTGTGGATCAGGAACCCAAGGCATCAACCTGGCAGCCCCTGGGGGCAGATCCAGCAGTGGGAGGAGGGGCTGTTTGGTGGAAGTAACAACACATCTCTCATCTCTGGGTTTTCGGTCTATTGAAGTAAGCTAGTACTTCTCGGAGAAGACAATGGCAACCCACTCCAGTACTCTTGCCTGGAAAATCCCATGGATGGAGGAGCCTGGTAGGCTACAGTCCATGGGGTTGCTAAGGGTTGGACACAACTGAGCAAATTCACTTTCACTTTTCACTTTCAAGCATTGGAGAAGGAAACGGCAACCCACTCCAGTATTCTTGCCTGGAGAATTCCAGGGACAGCGGAGCCTGGTGGGCTGCCGTCTCTGGAGTCTCACAGAGTTGGATACGACTGAAGCGAATTAGCAGCAGCAGCAGTACTTCTTGGCCCTGACTCTGGCAACTGTTAGTCGCTCAGTCGTGTCCGATTCTTTCTGACCTCATGGATTGTAGTCCACCAGGCTCCTCTGTCCATGGGATTCTCCAGGCAAGAATACTGGAGTGGGTTGCCATGCCCTTCTCCAAGGGATCTTCCCCACCCAGGGATCAAACCCGGTTTCCTGCATTGCAGGCAGATTCTTTTCTGTCTGAGCCACCAGGGAAGTTGACTCTGTGGGAATAGCGGAACAAAACTGAACCTGATGCTGGGGGAGCCAGGGAGCTGCCCCCAAGCATTGTCATTCATTCATTCATGAACTTATTAATTAATGAATGAACTCATTCACTCACTGGATGTGGTCTCAGCCTCAGTCTCAAAGATTCTGAAGCCCCTAGTTCTAAGTGAGGGCAGAGCTGCATCTTCCAAACCCCCATGATCAGTGCTGGGACTGGAAGAATCAGACCAGGAAGGATGACAGAATGTCAGAGGAGTTGGGACATTACTGAGCCACAGGAGAGTTTTGAAAAGGTGGGGAGAATCTGATAAAAAGTCTATGGGGGGACTTCCCTGGTGATCCAGTGGCTAAGAATCAGCCTGCCAACACAGGGGACATGGGTTTGATCCCTGGTCTGGGAAGATCCCACATGTTATGGGGCAACTAAGTTGATGTGCCACAACTACTGAGCCCATATGCTCTGGAGCCCAGGAGCCACTGCAATGAGAAGGCCACGCACAGCAACTAGAGAAAGTTCCCATGCAACAACAAAGGCCTAGCACGGCCAAAAAAAAAAACACCCTGTGGGGGTGGGAATGGAGGTGAAGGTGGTTTATCCCAAATCAGGCCTCAGCTGCCTGGGCGGATACCAGTGGGGGGCATGTGCTGCTACTTCAGTCGTGTCTGACTCTGTGTGACCCCATAGACGGAAGCCCACCAGGCTCCCCCCGTCCCTGGGATTCTCCAGGCAAGAACACTGAGTGGGTTGTAGGGCCCCCTAATAAGGAGGATGGGGTCAGATTTGCTGGGAAGATCAGAGAAGGCCATGCCTAGGGGAAGGGATGCCAGGAAGGACAGATCAAATGCTGAGCCCTTGGGTAGGACAAAAGGAAGGACAAACAGGCTTGTGTTCAGGAGAGATTCAGACATGCTTTGATGCCCCCAGAGCGTCCACAGCCGCCTCAGACGCCAGACCCGCGGCTCTCCTCCTCCAGCTGCAGATCGGATGACCTGGCAGCCCCCATCCAGCATCAGGAAGGTGCTTGCTTTGATCTCCTCTCTGACCTTTGATCTTCTTAGGTCAAAATGGATGGGGGGTGGGCGGACACTCAGGGTGGGGAAGGTTCCAACACTCAAAAAATATTTCCTTACATCCCAGGGCCCACAGCCAAGACCAAACCAGGCAGTTTTGTGCAAGCTATGGGGTCATAGTTTCCCCTTTCTATAAAATGGAGGTGAGAGTGTGTATGATGCTCAGTCGTGTCCGACTCATTGAGCCTGCCAGGCTCCTCTGTCCATGGGATTCTCCAGGCAAGAATACAGGAGTGCGTTGCCATGTCCTCCTCCAGGGTATCTTCTTGACCCAGGGATCGGCCCCCATTTCCTGCAGCTCCTGCAATGTAGGCAGATTCTTTACCACTGAGCCACCAGGGAAGAGGAGCAACTCTGATTAGAGTTGTTGGGAGACCTTAGGGGGATCAGGGAGATAGAGTACTTCCTGGGCCCTTGAACAGGGTTTCCCAATCCTGTTCACTGCTTTCACTTGGCACTGGATTGTTCTTTGTGGTGGGGGCTGTCCTGGGCATGACAGCACTTCTGGCCTTCACCGGGTAGATGCTAGGAGCAGCCCCACTCACCCCAGACATGACAACCAAAAATGTCTCTAGACCTCAGACCCCTGGGTGGGGGTGGGAGGGGCGCTGAATGGGTGGAAACCACGACACTAGAAAATTCTCTGCACCAGAGACTTCAGTCTCCGTGGACAGGAGTAATCAATGCTTTATGGAGCACTGACCAGCCACGCCTGGTCGCGAGCACTGCGCTTGAATTAAACTTGTTAAATACTTCCCACAACCTCATACAGGCAGACATGCTTATTAGCCCACTTTGCGGTGGGGGAAACTGAGGCACAGTGTTTGGAAAATTGCCCAAGTCACAGAGGTGGGCCTCAGCGCTGTCTCCCTGAGCCCAGGAGGGTCCAGCAGCAGCGATGTGTGTGTGTGTAGGGGGGTCCGCTCCCCAAAGGACTGAGACCCCGTCCCCACACCCCTTCCTTCCGACAGCGGTTGCCTCTGCGTTTTGCTTTTGCCTCCTTGGCCCTTCATTGCTCACGACAGCAATCCCCTGAATTAAATTCACTCTGTAAAAGAGCCTAAGGAAGACGGGGATATCACGAGAGCGCCGACCGCATCCTGATCCTACCTGGGGATGGAGAGAAATTGAACCGCCCGGTGCTGGCAAATAAGTATTAAAAGAGTAAACGCGGAGGCGTGGATTAGGGGGATGACGTCTCTGGTTGTCCAGTGGTTGACTCTGCTTCCATTGTAGGGAGTACGGGTTCTGTCCCTGGTCGAGGAACTAAGATCCCGCATGCTGCACAGCTCAGCCCCGCAAAACAAAAAGCCCCTCAAACCGTAACCCCGCCCCAACGCCTCCCTTGTCGATCAAGCCAAAGAGGCGGGGCTTGGAGGGCGGCGGTGGGAGGCACCACGCGTAACTTCAAGTTTTCCTAGCTACGCTGGAAAAGGGGTCCAGACAGCTTGTTCGGAACGTTTGAAACAAAGGCGGCAATACAGTCGTATGAGGAAGGACCAGAAGTTGCCAGAGCTCGTTCCACAGGCGGTGATGAGGTCCTGCTGTGGAAAATTACTTAGCCCCAGAAGCAGGGCTCTGGGCTTCACATATAAAGCCACTGGGCCAAAGGCTGCGGACTCAAGAGTTTACAGAGGATGTTCACGGCGTGATTGATCATATGATCACAGGAAGCAAGCTGTGGGACTCCGCTGGCTGTCCAGTGGGTGAGACTGCAGGCTTCCACTGCAGGGGGGCACAGGCTCACTCCCTGGTCAGGGAACTAAAATCCCACATGCTTCTTGGTGTGGCAAAAAAAAAAAAAAAGCAGGATGTGAGCTTACATTCCTTATAGGAGTGCATTCACACCCGTGTGTGTGTGTGTGTGTGTGTGTTGTGTTTTGCTTTGTGCCCCCCAACCTTCCCAGGTGAAAGTCCTAATCCCCAGGACCTCAAATGTCACCTTATTTGGAGATGGAATCATTACAGATGTAATGAGTTAAGATGAGTCACAATTGGAGCAGGGTGGTTCCCAGTATAATACAACCCATGACCTAATAAAAAAGGGGAAATTTGGAAATACACACAGGCACAGGAATGTCATGTAACCGTGAAGGTGGAGATGCAGTGATGCTTGTTCAAATCAAGGAAGGTTGCAGAGGGCTGGGAGATCCCCCAGAAACTGGGAGAGCTCAGAGAGATGGAACAGACTCACAGCCTCCGAAGGAAGCAGTCCTGACCAAGCCCTTGATCTTGAACTTCTGGTCCCCATAACTGTTTTGTTTTTTTCCCCCACACTACAGGGCATGCAGAGCTTCCCTGACCAGGGATCGAACCCATGCCTCCTGCAGTGGAAGCCCAGAGTTTTAACCACTGGACTGCCAGGGAAGTCCTTTTTACTTATTAGTTAATATTTTAACCATTTCAAAATTCTTTATTTCTGGCCGAGCTAGGTCTTCATTGCTGCCTGAGCTTTCCTCCGGTTTCCTCGAGTGAGGGCTGCCGTCTGTTGCTGTGCGCGGGCTTCTCGTTGCAGCGGCCTCTCGTGGGCTTTCGGGCATTCGGCTTCAGCAGTCGTGGCTCTCAGGCTCTAGAGCACAGGGTCCATAGTTGTGTCTCACCGGCTTAGTTGTTCTGAGATATGTGGGATCTTCCTGGACCAGGAATGGAACCCGTGTCTCCTGCATTGGTTGCGGATTCTTTACCACTAAGCCGCTGGGGAAGCCCCTATTATTATTTTTTTTAATAAATTTCAGCTGTTCAAGTCACCCAGTTTGTGGTGCCTTGTTCCTATAGCCCTAGGAGACTCACAGAGTATGTGTGTGTATAGGTAGTTAGGAAAAGTTTTGGTAAGTAATATAACAAGCTGATAAGGGGGATTATGGTATGGGTCTGGTAGCCTTCACACATGACTTTAATTTGTACAAATGAAATGAATTTGCACATTGCTTGCATCATGAAATTAATTTCATAAAGACAGTTAAGTCATCCTTAATGGATCTTATATTTCTCAGGCGACAAATTGGGGTCCTCTTCCTGGTTTCACACAATAAAAATTTCCAGGGACTTCCCTGGTGGTCCAGTGGTTAAGAGCTCTTCTTCCAGTGGCAGGGGATGCTGGTTTGATCCCTGGCTGGGGAACTAAGATTCCACATTGTGGAGCAACTGGGCCTGGATGCCACAACTAAGATCCAGTGCAGCCAAATAAATAAAAATACTTTTTTGAAAATTTACAAATGGGGCATAGAAATGAATGCAAAGAAACTAACATGAAATTATACGAGGTTAGACAGCTAGAGTTCCTGGTTTTATTGAGAGCAGGACTTGAGAGAATTTTGTGGCTAAGGAAAAACCTATTTATACTTTGGGGGGGGCAAAGTATCTGCTTATGGATCAAAGAATGAAAGATGTAAAGTCAGACAGTAGAAATGCTGCTTCTCACATGTTGCTTCTTGGGGATGGGTGTGTGTCTGGATCACATGCACTGGAGTGGATGCAATGCCATTTGGATTCAAGACACTTTTGTTTTTCCCAGAAAATACCCACGCAGCAAGGAATTTGTCCTGATGCCAAGGAGCTCCAAACTGCTTTCAAAATCGACATCAATAAGTTGGGAGATTGGGATTGATATATACACTGCTGCTGCTGCTGCTGCTAAGTCTCTTCAGTCGTGTCTGACTCTGTGTGACCCCATAGACGGCAGCCCACCAGGCTCCCCTGTCCCTGGGATTCTCCAGGCAAGAACACTGGAGTGTGTTGCCATTTCCTTCTCCAGATATATACACTAGTATATATAAAATAGATAACAATTAAGGACCTACTGTACAGCACAGGAAGCTCTACTCAATACTCTGTAACAGCCTATATGGGAGGGAAAGAATCTAAAAAAGAGTGGATATATGTATATGGATAACTGATTCAATTTGCTGTAAACCTGAAACTAACACAACATTGTAAATCAACTTTATGCCAATAAAAATTTTTTAAAAATCAACCTCAAGACCTTTCATTTCTTTTCCACGCACAGGAAGACCCCTGAATTCCTTGTGTGGTACCTTGGGAAGTAGAAGGACACGTTTCTATGGCAACATCAGCTTTGTCAATCAAGCCAAAGAGGCAGGGCCTGGAGGGTGGGTCTTTCCTATTCTCCTAGCTGGAATTCTCACCTAGATAGTTTCTAACCCAGCAGAGAGAGGCAAGCAGGTGTGGGAAGTCCCACATCTGATGAAGCAACAGAGCGGGGTATGGAATATGGGTCTGTCAAGATTCCAGGGCACAGCTTATCTTCCTCAGCTCTGGGGTGCCTCTTAGAGAAACAAGTTCATTGGGATTTAATTCACATTCCAGACAATGCACCTGTGTAAAGTGTACAATTGTGTGAGCTTTAGTACATTAATGGGGTTATGCAGCCATCAAAGCAGTCTAATTTTAGAACGTTTTGATCACCCCAAAAGAAGCCCTGTGACCTCCTTTGCCCCTGCCCACTGACTTTCTAGCCCCAGGCAACCACTAATCCACTTCCTGTCTCTCTGGAGCTGCCACTTCTGGAAAATTCATATAAACGGAACCATACACTGTGTGGCCTTTTGTGACTGGCATCTTTCACTGAGCCTGTTTTCAAGGCATATCCCTGTCCTAGCATGACATAGCAATTTATTCCTTTTTATAGCCAAGAATATTCTATTGGATGGCTGGCCCACATTATTTACCTATTCATCAACTGATAGACATTTGGGTTTGTTTCCACTTTTGCACTATTGTGAATCATGCTGCTGTGAACATTCATGTACAAGTTTCTGTGTGGATGTATGTTTTTAATTCTCCTGGATATGTCCCTAGGAGTGCAGTGGATGCATTGCATGGTGATTCCTGGATGCTGGTGGTTTAGTCTCTCAGTTCTGTCCGACTCTTCGCGACCCCATAGACTGTAGCTTGCCAGGCGCTTCTCTCTATTGGAGTGGGTTGCCATTTCCTTCTCCAGGGAATCATCCCGACCCAGGGATTGAACCTGGGTCTCCTGCACTGCAAGCCCATTCTTTAACTCCCGGGTACATCACATGGTAACTCTATGTTTTGTTTTTTTAACCTTTTGAAGAACTGCCAGACTGCTTTCCAAAGCTGCTGCACCTGCCTGTTAGAAATTTACATTATACATTTATTTGTTTATTCAATATATATGCATTGACAGCACCTGTGGGCACTGTTCTGGGTGCTGGCAATATAGCAATGAGCAAACAGGCAGCTTATAGGGAGGAAATGAACATATGGTGCAAAGATAAGATGGGGTGTACGGGGTGGGGTACAGCCTGGTCTCACTGGAAAGGGAGACATTTAATCTGGGGAAAGTGTATTAAGAGCAAGTGCAAGGGCCCAGAGGTGGGAATGAATGAAATGAACATATCTAAGGAGTTGAGGTCGCCAGAGTGAGGAGGAAAATGCAGGGAGGCGACAGCAGGAAGGTGCTGTGGGTAGATTGTTTGGGGTCTAATGGGCATCATGAGCATCCAGTGACCACAGATAGCCTGGGGTCAGAGGAAACACAGTCCAGGCTGTAAGAGGACCAGGCTGCTCCCTGAAGGTCCCCAAGATCCCAGATCAGGGTCTCCTGGCCCTCCATCTTCACGAGGTCTTCGCAGCTTTCTTGTCCCCACCACATTCTTCCTAGTTGTTTCCAGCCCAGCTCCTGGTCTCAGCTTCGCCGCATCCGGTCTTCTGGACGTGGACCCTGTGCAAAGCTTCCACTGCATAGGAGAGAAAGCTGAGGCCCTTTCACAGGAGGGAGGGTAGCCCCTGCATGCAGGGCGGGGCACAGCTCCGTTGGGGGCTTTAAATCCAGTCAATAAACGGGAAACTTCTCCACCCGGTCGGCTAAGAACAGGTCCCACCTTGCAGTGGGAAAAGGGACTGCTCCAAAAGACCTTAACCCCTTCCCTAGCAACCTACTACCGTCCCCATGACAACTAGGGCGGGGCCGGACTCGGCCTCATAGGTCTCCGGATCCAGCAGGGGCGGGGAGAATAGCCTTCAGCAGGGGAGGAGGAGTGTGAGCCGCGCCTGCTGGCCCTTTAAGAGGCTCCACCCGGCGAAACCTGAAAACATCCTGATTGGTCCCGAGAGCGGCCGAGCACAGCCGAACTTGACGCGTCCGCATGCAGCCTTCCCTACTTACCTCCCACGCGGCTCAGTGGCTACCGCAGCCAATCACCAACGGGCGCGCCGACCTTCATCTGCATGGTCACGCCCCAAGGGAAGGGTATACCCAATCCGATCGCTCGCCGAGTCGTTATTAGCATGTCGGGGGGCGGTGCAGGGCGGAGCGGGCGGCAGGGGCGGGCTCCCGGCGGTTGGTTGGAGCGTCGTAGCAGCCGAGAGGTCCGGGAAAGTTTCTTTGGAGGTGAAAACAGCCGCGGAACTCGGGGCCCTGAGAGGAGGCGGGGGCGCGGGGATCCCAGGGCCGGGGCGGGGACCCTCCTGGGCCGGGAGGGTGCGGACCCAGGCCGCCTGGGGGGCGATCGCCCAACAAAGGATCCCTGGGGCGCCCGCCCCCGAGGGCCTCCCCGCCCCCGGTTCCGGTCCCCCCAGGCGCCCCGGACCTGGCATTACGGGGCTCCCCAGCCCAGCCCCGCCATCGCTGGCTTGGGCAACCCTCACTTGGCCACGCATCTACGTTCCAGGTGCGGCCGGGAGTGGCCATGTCCCACGGCCCCAAGCAACCCAGCGCGGCCTCCGCGTGAGTGCGACATCCCCTCCCCCTCAGCCCACTCGGGGCTGTAGCCACCCCGTCCCGTTGGAGCTTCTCGACCCCCGCGCCCAGGGTCTTGACTCCTCCGACTTGGGACAGGAGCCCCCCACTTCGGGGTTCCCACGGGCTTCCCCCAAACCTCCGTACTCCAGTCCTTTTCAGGAGTGGCCTGCTGGCCTCCTCTAGTTGTCCTGCCCTAACCCCGGATCCTGACCTCCTCAGACGCCTGCTCTCAGAACTCAGGCCGCTAGCTGCCAGCGCTTTCGTCGTGGGGGAAGGGGTGGGTGACCCTGGCGTCCCGTAGTTCTAGTCTCTCCGAGGTCCCCTGTGGCTCCCCTGGTGCTTCAGTCTCAACCTCCGTATCCTGACCCTCTCAGAGCCCTCTTCTGAGGACTCAGGCCCCTTGCTGCCAAATCCGTCGTCGGGGGTGGGGAGTGGGAGTGACCCTGGCTTCCCGTGGCTCCAGGCCGGCGAGCGGCAAGGCTCCAGGACAGCATGGGGGCTTCGTGGTGGCTGTCAAGCAAGAGCGCGGCGAGGGCCCGCGGGCCGGAGAGAAGGGGTCCCACGAAGAGGAGGTGAGAGTCCCTGCACTGCCATGTCGGTGGCTTTTAGCCTTGAAGCTCCGCCCAGAGCGAAATTTGAATTTGCTGTGGCTCCGCCCACAGTCCAGATTTCCCTGTCCAAGCTGAGGCCCGCCCCATGTCAGATACCACGTCCCCAAGAGCTCCACTGCCACTGTCTAGGCCCCGCCCACTACCCGGGGAATCTCTGCTAGTAAGTCACGCCCATACAGGGGACACGCCCACAACACAGGCCAACTCCATTCTTGGGTTGATGCTCTGCCCCCAGTACCTCTCTGATCCCTTTACCCATTGCCAGGGGTTCCTTAACCCCACTCTCCCAATTCTGAACCTTGACCAGGCCATACTTACATACCTTCTGGGTCCCACCTCGTGGTTAGGCCCCACCCAAGTCTTCCAGGGTCCGGCCCCTTCCCCTCTGTACCGAGCCCCAGCCCTCCAGACCCCTCCCAACAGCGCGACTGGGTTCTGCAGCCGGTGAAGAAGCGCGGCTGGCCCAAGGGCAAGAAGCGGAAGAAGATTCTGCCGAATGGGCCCAAGGCACCTGTCACCGGCTACGTGCGTTTCCTGAACGAGCGGCGTGAGCAGATCCGGACGCGCCACCCGGATCTGCCCTTTCCCGAGATCACCAAGATGCTGGGTGCCGAGTGGAGCAAGCTGCAGCCGGCGGAGAAACAGGTGGGGACGGCCCGGGACCACTGACTGACCTGCCTTCACTCACTCAGACATCCATCGGCCATCACTTACCCCCAAGGAACAGGTGTGGCAGGCCCTTCGTTCTGCCGGGAGGACTGACCACCCATTAGCTCTCTCCAGCTTGTGGAAGGGAGGGGAGGGTGGCAGTTGGCTGGAATAGACATAAAAGTTAATAAACACCATTATAAAAGAAGTCGGGGGTAGATGCTGGATTTTTGTTAGAAACCTTACGGTTTTAAAGTTCTGGTAATTAAAATTTGCAAAAACATCAAGGAAATGTAACAAAATCACCAGCAGCTTGCACCCTCTACATGGGATTTCAACAGGCAAAATGGGTTCAGGAGGGCAGGTCAGCCCAGACGTGGGAGCCTGCAGACAGTCAGACACCAGGGAGTGGTTTAGAAAGGCTGGAATTGGGGTGAGGTAGTGAGGTCCGGGAGTTGGGAGGTGGCCTGAGCAGCAGAGTGAAGGGCGAAGTTTTGTCGGGAGGGCAGCAATCAGCGGGCTGAGTGATGGAGCCTGCGAGGCCTCCACTGCCACTGGGCCGAGCCTTCTCGCACTGCCCCCACCAGCGGTACTTGGACGAGGCTGAACGGGAGAAGCAGCAGTACATGAAGGAGCTGAGGGCCTACCAGCAGTCGGAAGCCTACAAGATGTGTGCGGAGAAGATCCAGGAAAAGAAGATCAAGAAAGGTGCGAAGGGCCTCAGCCCCCAGGCAGCTGAGTGCTTACTCTAAGACAGGTGACCCAGGCCTACGCCCCACCCCACCCCCGCCAAAGGGTCTCTCACGGTCATGTGGGAAGGAGGCACATGTAACTAGATAGTTGTGAGTGAACGGGGCTGATCTGTACTGAGATGGGACACATATGGATATGAGGGTGGGGGGAGGGGCCCAGGAGGAGCCTTTGATCCAGGATGAACAGGGCTCGAGGTGGGGTGGCCGGGGGGTGGGGTGGGGGGTCGGTGGTGGTGGTGGAAATAATGGCGTTCCAGGCAGAGAGGACAGCATGTGCAAAGCAGGGGCTCAGAGGAGACCTGGGAGACTGACCCTGCTCTCCTCCCTCCCCCACCAGAGGATTCCAGCTCTGGGCTCATGAATACCCTTTTGAATGGACACAAGGTAAGCGTCCCTCCTCCAAGGAGAACACCTGGGTGAGAAAGGTCTGGAGTGTTTAAACCCCCAGGTGACCAAGGACCGTCACTCATGGGGTGAAATTAGCACCCCGTCCAGATGTGTGCGAGTGGAGGCGGGGCACTCACACAAATTGAGGGGGGCAGTAAAATGGACTCTGACCCAGGTAGCCTCAGGAGACCCTCCCAAGCTTCGGAGATGACTGCCCCCCCCCCCCAAAATTGCCACCTTGTCCTGTCGTCCCAGGGTGGGGACTGTGACGGCTTTTCGACTTTCGACGTCCCCATCTTCACTGAGGAGTTCTTGGACCAAAACAAAGGTGAGCGCTGACCAGCGGTTCTTGAAGCAAGCGTTGAACCAAGAGGGCATCGAGGCGGGAGGCAGTGGCTACCTTCCTCTCTTGCCCTCGCAACCCAGACTGCTGAGGTGTGGGGCTGGAGACAGAGCAGTGACGGAAGGCTTGGCGTAGGGCACAGCTCGGGGCAAAGCCGGCAGAGGGAAGGCGGCAGGGGGATGGCGGGGAAGCGTCAGGCTCTGACCCGGTTCCCCGCCTGCAGCGCGGGAGGCGGAGCTGCGGCGCCTGCGGAAGATGAACGTGGCCTTCGAGGAGCAGAACGCGGTGCTGCAGAGGCACACGCAGAGCATGAGCAGCGCGCGCGAGCGTCTGGAGCAGGAGCTGGCGCTGGAGGAGCGGCGGACGCTGGCGCTGCAGCAGCAGCTCCAGGCGGTGCGCCAGGCGCTCACCGCCAGCTTCGCTTCGCTGCCAGTGCCTGGTGTGGAGGGCCCGCCCCCAACAGCCTAGTTCCGCCCCGCCTACCCCGCGAGTCCCGCCCCCTCTGACCCTGCCCTCGACGACCTCGGGCTCTGCCCCGGCTTCCGCGAGTCCCGCCCCTCTGACCCCGCCCGGCGAGTCCTCACTCTGGTATCCCTTCACCCCAAGTCGCTTCGCAAACCCCTTCTCTGTCCGACCGACGTGCCCCTGCTGACCCTACTCCCGGCTATCCTAGGCCTCCGCGGCCCGGTCCTCACTGAACGCTGCTCGTGCCAGCCCCGCCCACAGTGGCCCTCGCTCCCCGCCTCTCTCCGGTCTAACTTCCGTGTTCATTCCTCGGCCGACCTAGGCTAACTTCTCCCCCACCAGTCCCCGAATACCTCCATCACGACCCCGCCCTCTCCATCTTCCGTCTTCTGACCTCTGCCACAGTTGACCTTGATTTCCCCGTGTTCAGACGCCCTGACCGCGAGCACCTGACCCCACTGACGCTCACCCATGGCCCCTCCTCTGACCCCCACCTTCTTATCTTTATTTCCATGGTGACCCCCCGTTGGGCTCGTCTGACGGGTCCCTGCCTCCCCAGGCACCGGCGAAACGCCCACGCTCAGCACCCTGGACTTCTACATGGCCCGGCTGCACGGCGCCATTGAGCGCGACCCCGCCCAGCACGAGAAGCTCATCGTCCGCATCAAGGAGATCTTGGCCCAGGTCGCCAGGTGTGTTCCTGGGCAGGTCTGCCCCCCGTCCGGTTCAGTCCAGCTTGGGCTGCCTCGTGTGGGGACCACCTCAGGCTAGACTTGCCCTGGAGGAGCCTGGCTACATAAACCGGCTTTAGGTCTCCAGAGGGCTTTCTGGGGTATGGGGCTGCTGCCGCCAAGTGGGATCTAGCTGCCAGATCTTATTCCGAGGCCACAGTGCTTGCAGGATCTACTAGGTGGGGCTGGTTTGATGTAGGTGGCTAATGGCCTAGCTACTGGGGGGCCCTAATTCAGACTGGTACTGTGTTAAATGCTGCTTGGGGGATCTTGGGGCCAACACACCCCCTGGCTTGGGGGACCCAGAGCTTCACCACAGCTTCTCCGTGGATTTTACTGGGTGGCTCCTAGCTGCCCAGGATAGGTGGGATCAACTCCAGGCCCCCATCCTAGCATCTGAAGGAGCAGAGGTGGGTGGCCTCTGGGGTGGGATGGGGCCTGAGACCTGATGTGGGTCCGCCATCAACTAATCTCTTGTTTTGTCACAGTGAGCATCTATGAGGGTGTCGGCCGCCCCACAGATCCAGAGAAGACCAAGCGCCGGTCATGGCCCCTCCCCCAGTTGGACCCCCTGGAGGAGGGGTGGGGGGTTCCATCCTCTGGGACCAGGCCTGATCCTGCACCTTGGGGGCTCTAGCCCCCCTAAAATTAAATTTCTACAGCATCCCTCTAGCTTTGAATCTCCCCAGGTCCCCATCCCAGAAAACCCACCCACCATGCACTGTGCACAGGCTCCCAGGGCCCAGCCAGGCCTATTGGCCTCACAGGTCACATCACACTACACAGATGTGGGAACACACGAGGGGCAATGTAACCCGGGACAGGAGGAAACCCACAGCCGCTCACAGCTGGTGTGGGGAGAGTTACACACCCTACACCCACTCCCCGGGACCAGTTCCCAGACCCAGGGCAGAGAAAACCCACATCCAATACATGGGGACTCCTGCCTGGCAGGTGTCACCCTAAGTACCCACACGGGCAGGCACCTTGCAGGGACGCACTCTCACACTCCTGGCGGGGCCATCTGTCACCCTCGCATTCCTGCACCCCTGAATGGGGGGGCTGGCACCACCCCATGCTCATTCAGCTGAGGAACCACCGTGGAGGCAGTTGTTTTGCCACCACTCCATCTGGACTTCTTAAATAAAAAAAGTGGAATTTGAATTTCAAACTTAAATGAGTATCTGTGGTGTTGTTTTTTTTAAGGGGAATGGGCCAGGATCCTCTGTTGGGGTTCCAGACCTACCCTCTCCAGCCCCTGGCAACCACTAGTCCACTTTCTGTCTCTGGATTTACCTGTCCTAGATGTTTCATATAAAGGGAATCACACACTGTGGGTCTTTTGTGTCTGGCTTCTCTCACTGAGCATCATGTCCTCAAAATCCATGTTGCAGTGTTTATCAGTGCTTCATTCCTTTTTCTGGCAGAGTAATATTCCATAGTGTGGGTGGTCCATGTTTTGTATATCCATTATTGGTTGATGGACACTTGAGTTGCTTCCACCTTTTGGCTATTATGAATCAGGCTGCTGAGAACACACATATACAGATTTTTGTTTGAACACCTGCTCTTATTTCTGGGTAGATCCCAAGAAGCAGATTGCTGGGTCAGATGATAATTCTGTGCTTAACTTACTGGGGAACGCTTTCAGAGACTTCAGCCTTTTATGTAATATTTGAGACACCCCCAAAATTCCAGAGGTGTAATTTGACAAACACTGGTGTTATCAGTTGAATTTAGTCCCTCCCAAAGAAAATCTTGAAGCCCTAACCCCCAGAACCTCAGAATGTGACCTTATTTGGCAACAGGGGCACCGAGGATATAATTAGTTAAGATGAGGTCATCTTGGATTGTGTGTGTGGGGGTACTTCTAATTCAATGTGACTGGTGATCCTTATAAGAAGATCAAGATTTGGACATGGAGAAAGGAGAGAGCCATGTGACAACAGGCAGACACTGGAGCAGAGCACATCCCCAAGGAAGGCCAAGGATGGTTAGCCACCAACAGAGGATGGGAGTGGTGGTGGGGGGAGAGGTGCCACCCAAGGAGTCAGAGGAGTTTGGACTTGCTGACAAATTGATTTCTAGCCTTCAGAATTTTGAGAGAATAAATTTCTATTGTTTTTAAGCCACCCAACTGGTGGTTCTGTGTTATGGCGCCCCAGGAGACTGGAAAAGATGGATATTGTCGCACACACACAAAAGTGTGTGCTCCCTCACCTCATCCCCTCCCTGGCATCGTGCCCTCATTGCAGGTTTGGAGTTTACCACTCCTGGTTAGGTCTTTACATAACCTTTAGCACAAAAGGATTTCTTTCCACAAGAAAACCATTTTGATGGGTTTTTTTTAGTTTGTTTTCTAAAGATTTGAAAATGTACAATTCTGTGGTTTCTAGTATAGTCACAAAGTTGTGCAACTAATTCCAGAATATTTCATCACCTCCCAAACAACATCCCCTTCCATGTCAGCTATCATTCCCCATCCTCCCCTCCCCCAGCCCCTGGCAACCACAAACCCATTTTCTGTCTCCATGCATTGGCTGATTTGGACACTTCATCTAAATGATATCCCAGGCTATGTGACCTTTGCAATCTGGCTTCCTTCAATGATCATCAGGTTTTCAAGGCTCATCTGTTATGGTGTGTATGCCGTTCTGCACGTTTTCAAGCTTTACGTAAATTTTCTTACCTTGTCCGAAGCCTTCTGCAACTTGCCTTTTCCAGCAATGCTTGGTTTCTGAGACTCTTCAGAGGCATAAGGCCCCCCTTTTGAGCTGCTATATGGCATTCCAGTGCTGTTTATTGAGCCAAAAGCAACATTCCTTTTGGTGACACTGGGTTCCCAGGAGATTCTGAGAGAAACCTCCTAGTACCCAGAGCCTCCTCATCTGTAACCCGACAGGCTCAGAGAATTCCTGCCTTCCTCTCCTCCAGTTGAGGAGACTGAGGAAACACAGGATGAATAAATAAAATATCTGCCTTGCCAGGTCACGCTCAGTGCTAGAGAGGAAAAAAAGCAGGGAAGAGAAATTGGGACCTGGTGAGAAGGTGACATCTGAGCCAAGAGCTGAGGAGGCGAAGTGAACCACTTGGAGATGTGGGAGACATTCCAGGTGTTGGAGGGGGCACAGCCTGTGCAAAGGCCCTGGGGCAGGACCAGGCCCTGTGTGTTGAATGAGCAGGGAGGACGCCCATGTGTCTGGAGCAGAGTGAGCCAGAACAAAAGAGGGAGAAGGGGGCAGGGATGGGGATGTGGCAGGTTGTGCAGGGCCTTGTGGGCAGAATAGAAGACTAGGGTTTACCCCAGGGGAGGTGGGAGCCATGGAGGGCTGTGGGCAGGGGATGGACATGATGTGGCTCAGTTATGCCAGGGTAAGGGTCCTCTCCACCTCTGACGGTGGTTGCAAGGATTAAATGAGTGCGCCCAGCAAAGAGTGAGCTCTGGCACTGGCAGTTGCCCTATCCTTATTTGTGATCCTTATTTTCTCCCCTGCTCCCCGGGGAGAGCACAGCTGGCCCTGGCAGGGCCGGGACACCTGGGGCCCACCCCCGCATACACACTCCGCGGTGTCGCCTTCCCGGGAGGCTCGGGTTCCCGGATACCCTTACCCTGGGCGGCTCGGCTGTCGCGCCCTGGGCCGGGGGAGGGGAGGCTGCAGGAAGCGGCGGATCCGGCGGCTGTGGCGGTGGCCCCGGTGACAGAGCTCTTCCTGCCATGGAGACCACAGCGGCCCGCGAGGCCCGGGGGGCCGAGGCTCAGCGCCTGCCCGCGCCCCCGCCCTCGCCCGCCGAGCCCCCGGCGGCGTCCCCGACCCCAGCCGCGCCCCGCGCCCGCCCGCGCCTCGTCTTCCGCACGCAGCTGGCTCACGGCAGCCCCACGGGCAAGATCGAGGGCTTCACCAACGTGCGCGAGCTCTACGCTAAGATCGCCGAGGCCTTCGGAATCGCGCCCACAGAGGTGAGGCCCGCGGACCCCAGCACCCGAGTCGACCGGGGATAGGGGTGAACCCTGGACTCTGGGACGGGGCCCCCAGATCCTCCCTCTCCGGATGGAGGGGACCCTATCTCCAGATCTCAGAGACTCACCTCTCGGATCCTGCGGTGCCCATACCCCGTGGACCCCCTTTGCACTCCCTGTGCAAAAGGTGAGCAAGTCTTAGGGCTCGTGGATCCTTAGATCGTCCGGAAAACACTGGGCTACCCAGCTAGGAGTGGACCCCAGCCTTCAGGGAAGTGCCTCCAGTTCCTGGGCGCGGCTGGGGACTGGGGTTCCGGGCAGCCCCCTGCCAGGTGAGATGTCCGAGGTCGTGGGAGTCAGGGCCTGGGCCGCAGGTGTGCCCCTCAGCCCCCAGGGGGCGCCAGGAGATTTGGAACTAACTGCCTTTAAACGATGGTCTGCGGTTGTCAGGTCACCAAAGGGTTAAAAGTGGAAGTCTGAGGGAGGATGGAAGAAGGGTGTCCATCTGTCCGCAGCCTCCTTCTCATCCTACTCCTTATTCTGGGGGTCCCAGTCTCCTCGCCTCCTACTCCATTCTGAGGATCCCATATTCTGCCCTTAAGCATGACTATGATCCTGGGGAAGGCGGGGGTTTCATGCTTTCGTGCCGCAGTTTCCCTATCATGCCCCTGAGCCCATCCCCTGGTTGTTCTGTGCAGATGGTGGCGGATAAGGGCTGTCGTTAATTTGGGGCTCCCTCTCCTCTTGGGGCAGATCTTATTCTGCACCCTAAACAGCCACAAGGTGGACATGCAGAAACTCCTGGGCGGCCAGATAGGGCTGGAGGACTTTATCTTTGCCCATGTGCGTGGCGAGACCAAGGAGGTGGAGGTCACTAAGACGGAGGACGCCCTGGGACTGACCATCACGGACAATGGGGCCGGCTATGCCTTCATCAAGGTGCCCACTCTGGGGGGGGGGCAGGTGGCTTCCAGGGTGTCCTGCGACCTGGGGTGAACCCCTGCTCCTCTGTGGTGTGAATGGGCTCTGGGGACCCGAGTAGGGTGGCTGGATGGTGGGGTCCTGTGAATGACTCTGGGTCCCCGCAGAGGATCAAGGAAGGCAGCATCATCAACCGAATCGAGGCAGTGTGTGTGGGAGACAGCATTGAGGCCATAAACGACCACTCGATCGTCGGCTGCCGCCACTACGAGGTGGCCAAGATGCTGCGTGAGCTGCCGAAGTCTCAGCCCTTCACCCTGCGGCTGGTGCAGCCCAAGAGAGCCTTCGGTGAGGGCCACCTGGGGCTCTGGGGGACAAGCTGGGTGGGGTGAAGCTCTTTCAGAAATGGATTCTCTGGATGTACGGAGCGGCAAAGGGTCAGGGGATGGGACAGGATGGAAGGTTCTAGATGCCCCTGATAACAGGACAGAGACCTTCTGGCACTGTATGAGAAACAGGTGGGTTGTTTCTACATTGTCATAGAGTCAGCCCAGGCATGGGGTTGGGGGAGGCTTGGGAAGACGGAGAAAGGATAAGGAGCTGTCTGGATCTATTTTGTAACCTGACTGGGAGCTTTTAAAGTCCTGCTTTGAGTCTCTGGTGAGGTCATAGGGGCTTCTAGAATGGAGCTTTTCAAAGCGAAGCCTGTGGCTGGCCCATGGATGAGGTAAGGAGGTCACGGTGCATGTGTGAGTGCTCAGTTCTTCAGTCATATCCTTCTCTTTGTGACTCCGTGGACCATAGTCCGCCAGTCTCCTCTGTCCATGGGATTCTCTGGGCAAGAACACTGGAGTGGGTTGCCACTTCCTACTTCAGGGGATCTTCCTGACCCAGGGATCGAACCCATATCTCTTATGTCTCCTGCACTGGCAGGCAGATGCTTTATCATTGAGCCACCTGGGAAGCCCTCACGACTGCGTTGTGAAAGTGAAAGTGTTAGTCGCTCAGTTGTGTTCCACTCTTTGTGACCCCATGGTCTGCAGCCCGCCAGGCTACTCTGTCCATGGGATTCTCCAGGCAATAATACTGGAGTGGGTAGCGGGGAAGCTATGACTAGATTAGGGAGAGCAAATTCTAGAGCAAGATACTTTCTGGACTGGCCCCAAGGAGAATCTGAAGTAGTTTCTTCTAGGGAGAGTCATTTTGAGAGGAGGAAGGAAATTTAAGGGAAGGAAGGAATCTCAGACAGGGTCTCTGAGGATTCATCCATGGAAATAAGGAGGACTTTGGGGGACAGGAATGTTCTAGAAGGGCTCAGCTGGTGGCTTCTGAGTCTTTACAAAGATGTAGCTTCACCCGGAACACATGTACCTCCTCTACTCTGTCCCCTCCAGATATGATCGGCCAGAGGAGCCGGAGCAGCAAATACCCCATGGAAGCAAAAGTCAGCAGTGGGAGGGAGACCCTGCGGCTACGGTCTGGGGGGGCCGCCACTGTGGAGGAAGTGGTGAGTGGAGGGGATGGGGGGCCTTCAGGGGCTCTTGCACATAGAGTTCTACTGCTGACGCCGACTTAGCATGACCTTGGGGAAGACCCTCTCCTTTACCCAGTCTCAGTTTCCCCATCTGCAGAATGGGTTCTTGTCAAGCAGGGCAGTAATGGCGGGACCAGAAACACTGACTCATGGAAGGTCCCAATCTGCTGTCACCAAAGGGGTAGCAGCTTGGGGAGGGGGCTGGGCCAGAAGATCCCAGGCTTCTGACTCTCTGCTTTGCCCCCCATGCCCCCAGCCCAGTGAATTTGAGGAGGAGGCATCTCGGAGGGTGGATGACCTGCTGGAAAGTTACATGGGCATTCGGGACCCAGAGCTGGGTAAGGGGCCAGGGTAAGCTGGGTGGACCCTGGGGGGAGGACAGCCCATGGGGAGGAGGCAGGGATTCCCCCCCACCCCAGGGAGAACCCTCACCCAATTCCCCTCTGCTTGGCCTGCAGCATCCACCATGGTGGAGACGTCCAAGAAGACAGTGAGCGTCCAGGAGTTTGCACGCCATTTAGACTCTGTCTTGGGCGAGTTCGCCTTCCCGGACGAGTTTGTGGTGGAGGTGTGGGCCGCCATCGGCGAGGCCAGGGAAGCCTGTGGCTAGTCTGCCCTGGTGCCAAGCGCAGCCCCAGCTTGGAGCCCAGCTCCCCGCCCCAGCCCTCCCGGTCAGTTTTCAAAGCCCAGCCCTGCTCCGAAGTCCAGAAGCCCAGACCTGAGACCCAGTTCTGCTCTAGAACACAGCCCAGTTCAGAGACCAAGCCTAGATCTGAGCCCAAGTCCTGCTCTAGAGCCCAGCCCAGTTCAGGGACCAAGCCCAGATCAGAGCCCCAGCCCTACTCTAGAGCCCAACCCAGCTCAGAGACCAAGCCCAGAACTGAGACTCAGCCCTGTTCAAAGATCAAGTCCCCCTTTAGAACCCTGGTCAGTTCTGAGACCCAGTTCATCACTAGAACTCCATCCAGTTCTGAGATGCAATCCAGCTTCATAACCCAGCTCAGTTCTAGAGCCCAGGATGGCTCTAGAGCCCAGGAGAGCTCTGAGGCTAAGTGGAGTTCTGATGTGAAATCAAGCTTTGGAACCCAAATAAATTTGAAGACCCAGCCTAGCTCTGAAATCCAACCTGGTTCTGGAAGCCAGGCCAGCTTTATGACCAAGCCCTGCCATAAAACTAGATCCAACTCTGCAGTTCAAGACAGCTCCATGACTCAGCCGAACCTGGATACTCAATCTAGCTCAGGAATGCCAGTTAGTTCTGGAGCACACGTGAGACTCAAGAGGCAGCCCAGTCCTAGAAGCCACTCCAGCTTAGCAGTCAAAGACAGTACTGAAGTGAAACCCTATTCCCGAACCCAGGCCAGCTCAGGAACCCAGATGCACAGTTCAGTCCAGCCCAGTTCCAGACCCTATCTGTGTCCTAGGGCCCAGTCCAGCTCCAGTGATGAATCCAGCTCAGAGACTGAGCCCAGCTCTAGCCCCCAGCCTTGTGCAACAAGCAAACCCAGCTCTAGGATTCAGACAAGCTCTGGACCCCCACCCATTGCTGGGGCAAGACCCGCCTCCAGAGCTCAGCCTGATGCTGAGCCCCATGCTCACTACAGAGCACAGAGCAACTCTAGAATGCCATCCAGCTCTGGGACAAGGACAGATCTCCGGGCTTGGCCTCTTTCCAGAGTTCAGTCTACCTCCAGCACTCCACCCAGCTCCAGAACTCAGCTCGGTTCTAGAGCCCAGGCTGGCTCTGAAATCGTACCTGGCTCCAAAACACAGTCAACTGCTGAGACCCAGGTGCATTCCAGAATACCGCTAATGTCTGGAACCCGGTCAAGTCCTGGGACCCAGAAGGATGCAGACACAGACTTCAGCTCCACAGCTGTGTCAAACTCCAAGAGTAGACCCAGTTCAAGGACCCAGCCCTGCCCAGGAGCTCAAAACACCTCTGAGGCTCAGCTCAGCTCAGAAAGCCTGACAAGTTCTAGAAACAAAATCCAGGCCACAACCCAGGGCAGATCTGGGACTGAGCCAGACTTCGGGAAGCAGACCAGCTCTGGAACTCAGCTCATCTCTAGAACCCCTCCCAGCTCAGAGATGCAGATAAGTGCAGGAATTAAGCCTCGCTTTGGAGTCAAGCTCAACTCTAAAACCCAACCCAGCTCCACAGTTCAGTTCAGGTCTGAGATGCAACCCAGCTCTGAAACCTGGAGCAGTTCAAGAGTACAGTTCAGCTCTGGATCCCAAACTGGCTCCAGAACCCAGACCAGTTCTGGAACCCAGCTGAACCCTGAGATTCAGCCCAGCTCTGAGACCCAGACCAGTGAAAGAACTCAGCCCAGCTCTGAAGTCCAGCTCAGCTCCAGAACACAGCCTGCTTCTGGATGCCAACCTGACTCTAGAACCCACGTCAGTTCTGGAACCCAGCTCAGTCCTGAGACCCAGCCCAGCTCTGGGACCCAGACCAGTACAAGAACTCAGCTCAGCTCTGGGGTCCAGTTAAGCTCCAGAACCCAGTGCAGCTCTAGAATTCAGTTCAGCTCTGAGACCCAGACCACTTCAAACACTCAGCCCAGCTCTGGAGTCCACCTTAGTTCCAGAACTGAATCTGATTCTGAAACTAGAAGCCAGACCAGTCCAAGAATCCAGCTCAGATCTAGAAAGGGGCCCTGCCCACAGACCCCAGGCCTTGACCCCAGAACCCAGCCCGATCCCACCCTTTATGCCCGACCTCAACACCTAGGCCCACCACCCAGAGCCCTGACTCCAGGTCCTAGCCAAATCTCTTGCCCTGAGCCCCAGCCCCATGATCTGGTACGAGGAACCCCACCCAACCCTGGCCCTGGCCGAAGCCCCTCAACTTCTCCCCTGGCCCCATACCCACAGTCCCCCTTCACCCCCCAGAAACCAGCCCTTTCCCCCAAGCCCCAGCTGGGACCCCAGAAGTCTACCCCACCCATCAAATCTGTCATCCCTAGTTTTGCCCCCAGGGTGGCCCTCCTTCCTTCTCAGCCCCTTGAACCCTCATTTGAGGGGCCTGCCCCCTCCTCCATGCTCAGGGAGTCTGGGTTACCTCCATGGGAGTCAGAGCTCCTACCCCACCGTGGAGGGAGTAGCTTGGGCATGACATAGTTGGAGCTCCCAAGGCCCCCAACCCCTCTCCTGTTCCTCCCTGCCTGGTTTGCCCAGAAGTAGCAGGTGACCTCATTCCACACCCACCCCCATCCCCGCAAATGGGGTGGGGCAGGCGAGGAGGGGATGGTGGAAACAGCTGATCTTAGATCTATGGGAGGGTAGTGGGGTAGGGGCAGGCAGGGGAGGCAGGAGGTAGTTTCCTTCTCATGTACCTTGAGGGCTTGAGGGCTCATGGGGAATAAAGGCATAAAGGCACCTCCCACCCCTGCAGCCTGATGTGTTATTTTGGGGGTATTTGGGGGAGAGCAGAGGAAGGGGGGCTGACATGAAAACACTAGATGCTTCTTAAGTGCCTACTATGTGCCGGGCACCTTATAAGTGCTAATTGTGCAGGCGTTGAGGGCCCTGCAGACACACAGCAGTCTGTACAAGATCAGTCTACTTTTATTGAGCAGCTACTGTGGGCCAGGAGCTGCTTGCTCAAGGTGCAGGGAGTCTGAGGGGCTGAGTGGATAGATGGTGGAACCACAAGCTGATGAAGGCATGCACTTCATCTGCAGTGGAGGAAGCAGGCGTGTATCCCATGGCCTCTGGGTATCTATCTCGTCCTCTCTTTTCCTCATCTGCAAAATGGGTTTAACCCATAACCTGCTCCTGGGGTTGCAGGCAGGATTCCAGGAGATCTCAACCGTGAAATGCTCAGGGAAGACTCAATAAAGGGGGTGGGGAGAGGAGTGAGAAGCTAGCCCCACCTCTTAGGGCTTCTCCCACTCCTACCCTAGTCCTGCTCAGCGGGGGCTTCCCCAACCCCCGCCCCAGTCCTGCTCAGCAGCTGTGGGCTGGATAGGAATCTTGACACCAGAAACTTCAATGATGGATGATTTCAGAGCCAAAGGAAAATAAAGCCGAGGTGGAGATTATAGTTTGGCAAGAGAGGGGGTCAGTTGGCATTCAACCTTTCTAGACAGAGCCTTCTCGAATTGGGGTGTCAAAGCGAATCAACCATACCCCAGTAAGCAGGTCAGATTCAGGGGTCAGAGCCCCCTATTTCTGGAGGATTTCTGCAAGGGGAGGCTTACAAGTCTGATTTCCTCCAGATACCTGCCCAGCACTGTCACATCCTTCCTGGGGTTAGGAGGGGACTCAAAGTAGGGGCTGACAGAGGGGAAGGGCTTTGGAAAGGGGAGTCAGGGAAGACTTGGGGGTGGTCCCTGGGGCTGATGGAAGATAGCACACAATTTTGTTGTTCAAACCCTCTGTCTATGCTGCACTCTTGGCTCCTGGGCGTCAGGATAGACAGATGCGACCAACAGGGAGGATAAAGATCTGGTGGGGGACATTCTGGCAGGGTGCTCTGTCCTTCCAGAGCTGTCACTATGTCCAGCCTAGGACCTAGTGTATTGTTGACCTGCGGGTGAACTGGGGCTGCAGGGACAGTGACCTGGACCGGGTGCTCAGGCGAGGGTAGAAGCGCTGGATCACTGCCCGGCGAAACAGGATGTACACCCAGGGGTCGAGGATCTGGTTCCAGGTGGCCACTCGCAGGTAGATGAGCAGCTGCCGCTCTGTGGAGCGGGACAGCTGCCCTGTCGGGCTCATGGCGGGCGGGCTCCGCAGCACCGTCTGGGCGATGAAGACCTGCCGGGGGCCAGAGCAGTCAGCTAGGGGCAAGGCTGGCAGCCAGCCCTGCCCTCCACCAGCACCTGCCTGTGCCACCTGCTGTCCCCTGAGATCCAGTGCTGATTCTGTTCCTGCTGGGCTGTGTGACCTTCAGGATATCTGCCTGACCTCTCCAAGCTTCAGCTGATATGGCTGCAGAATAGCACACTTTTCCTGCTCCTCCCCTGGACATGATTAAACATGGTGGACAAAGAGGACTTGCAGGTGTGAGCAGGTGGAGTCACTGTGACTGCCAGTGTTATTATTCTGTGTATAAGATTTATATTAAATAATTAAATTTTATGTTATTTTATTTTGTCATATTATATTGAAATTTATAGTTTATAAAATCCTATGACAAAAATTTTATATTAAATAATTTTTATGTTAAACATAGTAAATTAGTTTAATAGTTTATTAAATATTGGATTTATATTTAATATTACACAGTACATAAGATACAAATTATTATATACAATAATTTACAAATAATTATAGAATATAATAATATAGTTACCTAATAATATATTGTTAATTATAACCATATTATTTATTATATGGTATTTAAAATTATATATGTAATTATATAATATATAATTGTAATGTGACTATGTATTACATATAATTGATATAATTGCTAACTATTCATTAATAACATAGTTATGTTATATAGTATTTAATAATTATATTATATATTATATAATGATCAATAGTTATTAAATATTAATTAATAATATGTAATTATATGCTATTTATAGTGAAGTGAAGTCACTCAGTCGTGTCCAACTCTTTGCGACCCCATGGACTGTAGCACATCAGGCTCCTCTGTCCATGGAATTTTCTAGTCAAGAGTACTGGAGTGGGTTGCCATTTCTTTCTCCAGGGGATCTTCCCGACCCAGGGATTAAACCCGGGTCTCCCGCATTGCAGGCAGATACTTTACCATCTGAGCCACCAGGGAAGCCCATATATGCTATATAATATTTAACAATTAAATACTATATAATGATTGATATATTAAATGTTAATTAATAATATGTACTTATAACAGTTTTGCTCAGTCATGTCCAACTCTTTGCGACCCCATGGACTATGGCCTGCTGGGCTCCTCTATCCATGGGCTTTTTCAGGCAAGAATATTAGAGTGTGTTGCCATTCCCTTCTCCAGAAGATCTTTCTGACCCAGGAATTGAACCAGCACCTCCTGCATTGTAGACAGATTCTTTACCTGCTGAGCCACTGGGGAAACCCCCTAATTATAGTTATATGTTATATAGTATTTAACAGTTATATAATATATAATCATATATTATATAATAATTGATATAATTATGAATGTATATAATAATTATGTTACATGGTATTTAATAATTATATAATATATAAATACATATATATGATTGATATAATTATTAAGTGTTAACTGGGACTTCCTTATATATTATATGATTGATATACTTATTATTAAGTATTAATTAATACTATATAATTATAGTATATATTATATAGTATTTAACAATTATATCATGGTTGTAATATATATTAATTCTAATACAAATAATTATTATAATGGGTATTATATTTCATAATTATGATTAAAATCATACTATGATTACTATTAATACTGTATTGAATTACTACATTACAGTTGTTTCCTGAGCACCTACTGTGTGCTGGGCAATTCTGGGGACAGTGCAGTGGCCACAATGGACTCAGGCTCTACCTACACGACCAGGTAGTTTCAGCTCAGTAGCGGGGACGGGTGTAACCAAGCAGGGATGGAGGCACTGTTGTAGCCCAGAGGAGGCGCTGGGCCAGGCTTGGGAGAGGTAATCAGATGTAGAATAGGAGTTTCCCCAGTGAGATGGAGGGAAGTGTCTGTGGACCTTTCCTCTGGGACAACAGGGAGCCATGGGAGGTTTTAGAGCATGAGTTGGCTCAGGGGCCAACTCTGGGCTGCTACCTGTTTTTGTTGTACTTTGTTTGCTTTATTTGTACCTTTTTGGTTTGTTGTTTTGCTAAGAATGTTTTTACATGTGTCAATGGTGAGAAAAAAAATAGAAAGCATATTTTGTGACATGTGACAATTACATGAAATTCACGTTTCCGAGTCCATAAATGAAGTCCTTTTGGCACTCAGGCATGCCCAGTCATTTCCAGGTAGCTTTCACACCCCAATAGAAGAGCTGTGTGTTTGTCACAGAGACAGTGTTTAAAAGGTATACTCTATGGCCTTTTAGGAAAAACTTGGCTGCCAAAGGGGACTTGGGAATCATTTAATGACTCAGTGATTCTACCTAGAACGCCTTCCTGGTTTTTATCTGGCAGCTTATCTCCTATTAAGGAGATCAAACCAGTCAATCCTAAGGAAATCCACCCTGAACATTCATTGGAAGGACTGATGCTGAAGCTGAAGCTCCAATACTTTTGGCCACCTGATGGGAAGAACTGGCTCATTGGAAAAGATGCTGATGCTGGGAAAGATTGAGGGCAGGAGGAGAAGGGGACAACAGAGGATGAGATGGTTGGCTGGCATCATTGACTCAACGGACATGAGTTGGAGCAAACTCTGGGAGATGGTGATGGACAGGGAAGCCTGGTGTGCATGGGGTCACAAAGAGGTGGACACAACTGAGCAATTGAGCAACAACAAATATCCTATTCAGGCTTCCCTGGTGGCTCAGATGGCAAAGAATTCAACTGCAATGCAGGAGACCCAGGTTCGATCCCTGAGAAGGAATTGGCAACACACTCCAGTATTCCTGCCTGGAAAATTCCATGGATGGGGAGCCTGGTGAGCTACAATCCATGGGGTCACAAAGAGTTGGACATGACTAAGTGACTAACACACACCTCTCTCTAATCTCCTATCCATCCTTCAAAGTCTCAGCTCCAATGGCTCAGAGCAGGGCAGGGGTCATCTAGGGGTGTTCTAAGACAGTCAAGCCTGGAAGGCAGGGATCAGGAAGATGCTAAGGCAGACCTTTGTCAGGGAACCCTTGGTGAAGGTGTCATTTGAGCAAGGACATGGAGGAGTGAGGGAGTGATTCACGTGGAGATCTGGGGATGAGGGAGCATTCCAGGCAGAGGGTACAGCGTATACAAAGGCCCTGGGGCAGCATCGTGCCTGGCATGTTGGAGGAACAGCAAGGAGGCTGGCGTGGCTGGAGCAGAGTGAGCAAGGGGGAAGGTCGTGCAGGGCCTTGTGGGCTGCAGGAGGGCTTGAGGTTTTATCCTGAGGGAGGTGGGAGCCCTGAAGTGCTGCAGGCAGAGAGGGGGAAACCTGCATCAGGTGCTCACAGGCATGCTCTGGATGTGGCTTAATAAATAATAATGATAATAAACAAAAAGAGAAACGGTCTCAGCTGTATGAAAACAGACCTGGGAGGGACACCCCAGGGTGTCTGAGTTTCAGAAGCACATTGCTCAGCCAGAAGCATCATACTATAACTTTTGCTCCCCCGGGGCCCGTCATGCCTGCAGCTTCACGTATCACACACAAAAAAGTATGCTCCCTTCTATTTCTTTTCCCACCACTGACACATGTAAAAACATTTAGCAAAACAAAGCACAACCAAATTTGCAATCTTCCTATCCCACAGATTTAGTTTTTGCTTTAGCCCTTATCACTTCCTAACATCTACCATTTCACTTATTCATGCACTGTTTATTTGAGGTCTTCCCCATGATCATGGGGTCGCAAGAGTCTGACACTACTTAGCGACTAAACCACCACACCATAATCAAAGAGCTCCAGGAAGTCAAGCATTTTTGTCCTTTTTGTCCCCTGCTCAGCATCTAGACCAGAGCCAGCAACACGCTGGTTGTTCAATCAATGTTTGTTGAAGAAACAAATGGATGAATGAGTTCATTTCCTCCTGAATCACTCTGAGAGGCAGGCACCTTTTAAATCATCCCCATCCCCCATGGCTCAGATGGTAAAGACTCTGCCTGCAGTGCAGGAGACCCGGGTTTGATCCCTGGGTCGAGAAGATCCCCTGGAGAAGGGAATGGCTACTCATTCCAGTATTCTTGCCTGGAGAATTCCATGGACAGAGGAACCTGGCAGGCTATACAGTCCATGGGGTCACAAAGAGTTGGATATGACTGAGCAACTAACACTTTCTTATTTCTTTTAAAATCTAAGGAACTGATGGAGGCTGGAAGAAGGAAGCCCATAGCCAGAGTCGCATGGTAAGTCCTTGTTGGATATGGGCTGGAAACCAAGTATTTGATTCTGGTCTTCAGACTTGTCTAGATTGAATCAGAAATGGAAAAAGAACAACTCCAAAAGGCCAATTATATTAATCAGTGGAAGGACTTCAGTAAATTCACCTGACTCAGGGAACATCTGTGCAAGGCTGGGGTCCAGCCCAGAACTAGGCACAAGGTAGAAATGATTCAGTGATTCTACCTGGAATATCCTCCCTGCTTTTGTCTAGCAGGTTAACTCCTCTTCCTCCTTCAAAACCCCAGCTCCAATGACCGTCTTCCGGAAAGTCTTCTCTGATACCCTGCTGGGGTGGGGAAAGCCTGGGAGCCCCTCCCTGGGCATCTCAGTCCCAGGACACTGCTTCTGCCCCAGTCCTGCCCCCAGTTTGGGGTTATCTGTGTCTCACTCAAGGGAGTACCCCTGGACCCTGGGGTCACATTTTCTTGGGCTAATGAGAACCTGAGGGTTATGAATCTATTCAGGATGAACCCAGGCCCCAAGCAGTCCCCGCCCCCACCCCTGCCACTCACCAGCAGTGGCATCCAGCAAATGCTGGCCACCACCATAATGCCCAGGAGCTGCACCATCATCTCCACCTCGCAGTCCCTTGGGCGCTGCTGGGCAGTCGCCTGCCCATGGTAGACGTGGCACAGGGTGGCCACACTGATGGTGTTGAGCAGGAAGGACATCCCCACCGAGACGCTGCCAAGGAGTGTGAAGAGCAGGCTGAAGGCCACGTCCCCCGGATGGGTGCCGAGTGTGAGGAAGCACCAGGAGCCAGGGTACTGCACAGTGTAGTGACCCACGCCCAGAAGGGGCAGCAGGCCCAGCGCCAGTGCAGAGGCCCACACCAGCCCCACTGTGGTCCAGGCTCGGCGCTGCGAGGCAGTTGTGGGCCTTGAGAAGGGCCGGGTGATGCCCAGGAAACGCTCTGAGGCCATGGCGGCCCCCAGCAGCAGTGGACACAGGCCGAAAAAGACCATGATGACGCCCATGAAGTGGCAGAGGCTGCAGCCAGGGTCCACGTCCTGCCATTCAAAGAGGACGAAGTGCTGGGTCACCACAATGGCACCAGTGACCAGCAGCCCCATGAAGTCAGTGAGGACCAGGCCGCAGAGGAAGGTCAGGAAGGAAGATCTAGACTGGGAGCTGCCCTGCCGCGCGCCCATCAGCACGCTCAGCGCCAGCAGGTTGGAGGCCAGGCCCACCAGGCAGAAGGAGGCTGAGAACCATGGGGAGGCAATCAGGTGTCTCTCCTCCGGTGTGATGTTCATAGGCCGGAAACAGGGCCCCAGAGAACTGGCATTGGGCCGCATGGTTCTGGAGCATAGCAGGGAGGGTCACCACTTCATCAGGCCAAGGCTGGTGGTGGTTCAGAGACACCTGTGGGGAGGCGCGCGGCAGAGAAGATTTTGGTGATTCATCCTGCATTTTAGTCTGAGTGGCCCCAGTGAACTCCTACACAAACTTCAATGCCCCAGCTCAAATATTCCCTCCTTGAGGAAGCCTTTCCTCACTTATCTCATTCCCAACTCAGTAAGCATTACTATTACTACTCCTAGTAGTAGTCCTGCTACTACAATTACTAGGATGACTAGCTCCAACTGTCCTGCCCCAGGCTCAGTGACCCTCAAGGGCAAGGATCAGTTTTCCCTCCTCTGGGAACCCTGGAAGACACCAGTTAGTATCTGCCAGGTTTCAGAGAAGGATTGAGAAGCTCTGGGTTTGAACTCTAGCCCTGACACCAACTATGTGACCTCAGGCAAATGATTTTTTCTTCTCTAAACTTTTCCCTGGGGGACATCCATGAGTCCTTCATGGAAGGAAGGATCCAGGACAGATTTCAACTGCTGTAAAACAGGACACGTGCAGTGTGGGGAGGGCCACTGGCTGCCTGCTAGAGGTCGCTGACTCTCAGGCCAGCTCTGTGGTCAGCCTTGAGGTCACAATTCCTCATGAAGGCCTCGGGGAAGATCCGACCCTGTTAGTCTTTAAGGGACATCCTTCCTCCCATGTTAGAATCATGTAGATTCCTGCCCCCACCATTTTTGTTTAATAAAAAGTAAACCCTGAAATCCAGTTCCAGTCTGGGAGGAAAAAAAACAAAACTCAGTTCACTGGAAGCAATTGGGTCCCCAGTGATGAGCTATAAACAGTAGCAGGGAGGCTATGAACTACTCAGTATGGGGCTGGAGGAGAAAATTGGAGAGATGTGTGGGTCTGACTGTCTAGGGTGTGGATGAACTGACTAGTGTTTGAGGAAAAATAAAATGACACCATTTAAAAGTCAGCTCTCTGAAGCAATTATACTCGAATAATAATTTAAAAAAAAAGACTTCTCTCAGTTGCCCAAAAGGATACAGTTGGGAGGGCACAGGGTCACCCATGGGGCCAGCCTACCATGTGGTGTGCATGCACATCACAAACCATGCTTGTGCCAGCAGTGAGGGGCCACTGGCCACAGGATCAGAGTGGACAAAGGTGGGGAGGCAGGGCGGTAGGAGGCATGGAGGTTCCAACTGAATCCCAGAAAGGTCCACTTATTTTTTTTAATAAAAAAAATTTAGTTATTATTATTTTATTGGGCTTCCCAGGTGGTAGAGTGGTAAAGAATCTGCCTGTAATGCAGGAGATTCAAGTTCGATCCCTAGGTTGGGAAGATCCCCTAGAGGAGGAAATGGTAACCCACTCCAGTATTCTTGCCTGGAGAATTCCATGGACAGAGTAGCCTGGTGGGCTACATGTGGTCACAAAAGAGTCGGACACAACAGAGCGACTAAACGACCACGACAATATTATTTTATTATTAATTAATTAATTAAACTGTACCAGGTCTTAGTTACAGCATGTGGGATCAAGTTCCCTGACCAGGGATTGAACCTTTCAGGGTCCCCTGAAATGAGAGTTCAGAGTCATGATTCCCATTTTGCAGAGGCAGGGAATCCGAAGTACAGAGAGGTTAAGTAACTAATCCAAAGTCACACAGCCTAGCCGGAGTTGATCGGAGATCAAATGTGTGCAATTGAGTCAAAAGCCTTGCAGTCAGGTGTGGAGGGTCATCATTTCTAGGGAATTCCCTGGCAGTTCAGTGGGTAAGACTACATGCTTTCACTGCCAAGGTCCCATGAGGCACAGCCAAAAAGGGATAGAATTTTTCTAAAATGACTGCCATGAATCCCCTCACGAACCTTGGAGGAGTCTCATCCCTACTCTGAACCTCAGTCTCCCTTCCGATAAAATGGGGCCAATGACGAGCCCCGGGGCCATGTCCATGACCAGCCTCAGCAGTGAGTGTGCTTAGCTGCACCCCACCTCACTCCCCATCTCTTCAATTCATCTCAGCAACTCCTAGCCTCATAAATTATCCAGCTCCTGATGGCCAGCTCCTCCGAGCCTCCCTCCCAGGCTGACAGCCAAGGTCACAGCCACTTTGGTGGGGGTGGGGCCCGAGTGAGAAACTGAAATCTGAGAGAGGGTGGGATGCGGCCTTTCCACGGTGCAGTGCAGTATGTGGCCATCTGAGCCCCCCACTCCAGGGAAGGGGTGTGCTTGTCATCAGCCCAGATTTGACCTGCACTTGAGTTCCCCCTGGGACAGGGCGCTCCCTCCCCCGCCCCCCTTGAGAGCTGGTATGTGTTGTTTCTAAACATTCTCGGGACTTGGGCTGTGTCTGTGGTCACTGCCCCTGCCTCACCCTGGAGTGACTGCCAGCCCCTCCCGCATCTCATGGCCCCAGGGTCCCCTACTCTTGTGCAGGAGCTCATGCACCCAGGGACATAGACCCCAAGTCTGTTTAACACTTCCCATATGTGGGAACAAAAACTGTGACTCCAGGGCCCCTGGCCTGGGGGAGACTGGAAACTGGCACCACTTCCTCTGGCCCCAGCATGTGGTTTCCAGTCCCCCAACCGGGGGTTCAGGTGATAGCAGCCGGCTCAAGTTCCCCAGGAAAGCGGGCCAGAAGGGGCACCTGGCGGGGCCTCCCTTTCCCTCCCACATTGACCAGGAGGGCTCCAAGGTCCAGAAGCACTGCTGTGTGACCCTTGGGAGAACTGCTCTCCCCTTCTGTCCCTCATGAGAAACATGGACCCAGATTTGCTGGACAAACCCAAGGATCCTATACGCGAGAGTGGGGGAGGTTTGGACTTGAAAAATCCAGGGTTCTGGAATTCTAACAAGTCCCTGGTTCTAGAATTCTAATAAGGTCCTACTTCAGGAACCCAAAGGCCTGAAGAGTCTAGACTTTAAGGGGGCTGGGGTTCCAGAGCACTGATTGGCTGGTCCTGAGTTCCAGAACTCTCTCTCTCGGGTCCTGGCTCCTCTCTGCAGGACTGCAGGATGGACATTCAGTGTTCTCTCAGCTCACCTCGGGGAGGCTGGGAGGGCTCCAGCCACCTCTGTCCCAGAGGCCTGGGCGCTGGGCCAGGCGTGGGCACCAGGCTGCCCCCCCCACTACCACGGTGGCCCTGGCAGACTGTGGTCTCTGGATTCCAAGGGCTGGGCCCCTCCTCTGCCCGATGGTCCATCACTGCCTGCCCACTCTCCTCCTGCTTCCGCAAGCCATCCATTTTTTAACAAGTCTCTCTCCTTCTCAACACCCCACCCCCTGGCCTGCCTGCCTGTCTCCACGCCAGGGGCCTACCCACCCTCCCCCGGGATGGGCGACAGTGACCTCAGACAAGCTGGGACTGGAGACCCCGATCTGCCACTGTCAAGTGGGGGCTCGACGTTGCCAAGTCTGTTTCCCCCTTTCTGAAATGGGGACAGCAAGACACTGACTTGCCTGCCAGCATTTGTGTCGGCCCAGGCCCGACCTGCTCTTGTCATTGAGACTTTGAGTTTTCACACACACACACACACACACACACACACACCCCACACACACACACACCACCCCTGGTGCCCGCACTCTTCCTGCTTCTAGGATATGCTCACAGCTTATCTCCTGGCTGCACACAGTGAGCAGCCAGGTGGGAGTCCTGATGCACTGTTTGACCTCAGTCCATTTCCACATTTCCTAAGTCCTCTAATGCTGCCCAGTTGATCAAGGATCATGCCCTCTGGCATGAACATGCAGAGAGCAGGCCCATCACTGCATTGGTTCCAGCTCATGCCCAGCGCACACCTGCATGCCCTAGGGTAGGGACACTCTGCACACTCTTGTGCAACCACAGACGCCCACAGACACAAACACTTACACGCAGGACCCGTCAGCTCCCAGATCTGCCCCTGCCTCCCCTCACCACAAGGTTCAATTTCCGGGAACTTTTCCTGTTTGTGACACCAACCAGGTCCCCACCCCCGTCAGCCTGTCTGGGTTAGAGCTGAGCCTTGGCCCTGACTCATGCAGTCCCCCAGAGCCTCAGTTTCCTCATCTGTTCAATGGGCATCCTCTCAGCGCTCACCACTGGCGAAGGGAACAGATGGGTGACGGAGGGACAGGACCCATCCAGGCCAGGCGGCCAGTGGTTTGTGATGGACACAACTCCGAGTGTGCATACAGATACACAACCAACCAGGCGTGTGCTTTCACTCGCAGCCATACCCAGCGGCTCAGCACTGTCTCTGGCTACAGCGCCACAGGACGCGGAGTGGCCTGGCCCAGACTCAGGGGAATCCACACACCAGCACATTCTTGCTCACACCAGCCAGCAGGTGCCCAAGGCAGGCAGCACTCTAGACTGGGACCCAGGCTCAAGAGTGCCCCTGGACACCCAGCACGTAGTAGCTGTCACCGCCCACGGGAACACGCCCACGGGAACACACCCACGGCAGCGCCGACGCCCGTAGGATGCACCCAAGCCACACCTGCCCACGCTCATGCCCCGCCCCTTACCTCAGGGCCAACTGTCCTCACCTGAAGGCGGTCGAGGGGGCGTGCTGGGGTAAGCGCGCCGTCCTGGGCCCTGGAGCACGTGTGAGTGCCTGGCGGGAGGCAGAGGCAGGGCGGCTCGGCCTCCCGGGCCCCTAGGGAAACCGAGTCACAGCGGGAGGACTCCCGCGCTGCCACGTCGCGCCGGGGCACCGATGGAGGGCGTGGCGGCGCGGGGTCCCCGGCCGGAGGAGGGGTGACTAGGTCCCCTCCCGGCCTGGAGCGGGGCCCACGGGGTCTAAAAATAGCCCGGGGCGGGGGCTCTGCTCTGCAGCTGGATCCAGTCTCTGAGTCGCGCTCAGTCTTTCCGTCCGTCGCATCAGCCCCTCCCGCCCCGCGCTGGCCACGCCCCTCCCGCCCAGGCCTGGCTGCTGAGGGTCGAGGGGCGCCCCCCAGCCCCCGGGGAGACGGCGCTGCCTCCTGGGGAGGGGTCGTCCGTGGGATCCCGGCCGCAGGGGCAGGGCCGCGGCGGCCGGGGGGGCCGGCGCCCTCTCAGGAGCCTCCGCCCGCCCCCTCCCCCAAGCCGGCCCCAGCTAGGCCCCCTTCCGGCGCCGCTCCAGCCGCCAGGCCCCGCGTTATTCACAGTCTGGGTAGCACCCCGGCTCGAGAGGGGGCGGGGGCGGGGTCAGCTCCCCAGGGCGCCCAGACCCCGGCCCAGGGGCCCAGAGCTCAGAGCTGGTGAGCACGGGGAGCGTGGTGGTTGAGGGTGGCTGGCCCTCAGTAGAAGCTTCATCAGTGTAGCGTTTGTTTGAGGCCCCTATCAGGGCTTGGGGTGGGATTGCAGGGGTGTTCAGAGGGGAGAGGGGCCGCACTCGGAAGCCGGAAGCCTCGTGGGCAGCCTGCTCAGACAGGTTTTCCCGGGAGCAGGGGAGCGGAAGGGCTGTGGGCGGCTGCATTCTAGGGGGAGCACCTGGGAGCACCTAGGCTGGCCCTGGGCCCCTGAGGTGGGAGTGGGGGGGTACGCTTTCCCTCTGCTCCCCAGAGCCCGTCACTGCAGGAATGATCGTGCTTGAAGCAGGGAGCTGGAAGCTGGGGAATGACTCTCCAGATAGGATGGGCTTCCTTGAAAGTCCGGTGACTCACTCAGGGCTGTGGGCCAGGGTCTCATCGGCCCAAAGCTGTGAAAGTAGAGGGTGAACAGCCGGGTGCTGCTAGAGCAAAGGTGTGGAGGCTGAACCCAGACCGTGGTGCAGAAAAGTGAGAAGCTTCTTAAACGTCCTTCCTGCCCACAGTCCTTGGGTCTCAGGTGAGTGAAGGGGGCCCATGGGTTTGGGACTGGCCTTCGAGGATGAATGGAAGGCAGGGTTGGGGCATAGAGGGATGAGTTTGGGCCTCATTGGCCCTGAGTTACAGCTTGGAGTGGGCCGGAACCCATTTGCCTTGGCCTTGATCTCATGCCAGCGAGTCCTCCGGGGCCTGGGGCGGGGGGCACAGCAGTGCAGGCTCTGAGTGAGAAAAATGGACTCCTGCCCTGGCCCTGATCTCCCTTCCACTGGCTCCACCTACTATCCTTCTGTCCTCTCCATCACTCCAGGTGGCCCCTCCTCTGTTCATACCATTGTCTGAGTCCCCAGCAGGTTAACCCTAACTCCTCTTCCTTGACAAGGAGTCTCCCCAACTCCTATGCATCTGGCAGAACCCTGGCTCTGAGGCTCTCTCCTCTGTAAAGCCTTGATGCCCCCCCACATCAAAGGAGGCAGTCTTGTTCCTCCCAGCCTTTCCTTTAGGGAAACTGCCCCAGCCCATATGGTAGGACAATTGTGAGCCCCAGGTAGACTGTAAACCACATCTGCCCTCAAAGATCCCCCAGGCTGGAGAAAAATAAAGCTGAATACAGGCATTCCTAGCCTCCTGCATTCAGGGCAGGGCCAAAGGAAGTTACAGGGCTTAGAGGGTCCCAGGAGGTGAGTCTGAAAGGCATCCTGGAGTGGGCATGGGGCAGAAGTTGTGAGAACAGGGGCTTTGTGGAATGCATAGGAGTTCCACATGTCCAAGAGACAGGGAGAAATTATATGTGCAAAACTTTGGAAGCAAGAGAGAGCATGAGGCTTCAGGGGACTGTAAGGAAGGCAGAGGATGTGGGGCTGGGGCTCCAGATTGAGGGGGTTGGCTGAGATGAGGAGGATTGTTTCGTTCCCACTTCCTCTGCCCTGAGATAAAAGGACAGTTCTCCTTCCGGTAAACAGCCAGGGCAGGGGTCAGATAAACACACTTGACTTGAGATTAGCAAGTGCCAGGGTCACAGAAGGACTCTGCAAAGCAGGGGGTGAAAATGCTCATTTTATAGACTGGGAAACTGAGGCCTGGAGGGCAGGAAGTCTGGGTCCAAGGCCACATGCAGGTGGGACCTGACAGTGAGTTCTGGGCTTCCCCCACCTCCCAGGCTGTAGGCTGGAGGTCTCTTGGTCTCTGCCCCGGCCCTGCTCAAGGGCCCATGGGAGTCGTGAGAAGTGTTGAGATGGTCTGTGGGGTGGGGGTGGGAGGTGGCAGATGGTGGGAACAGAGGTCAGGCTCAGGACCGGCTTCCCGGGGCTATGGTTTCCGCTGGGAGTCAGGGAGCATCTATTCTTAGTCTCACACTCGGCCAAGAGCAGGAAGAGGCTGAGGTGGGGGTTGGGGGCAGTTGAAGGACGCTGGGTGGACACTGGGCAGGGGCTGGGTCCTGGGGCAACTGGGTGCTGTGGTGCCTCCAGTCTGCCTAATGGGTCTTCCTGACACCCAGCTCGTGTCCCACCCAGCTCACTTACCCTCTATGCCTCCCCAGTGCCCTAGAGTCCAGCACCTGGACTTGCATTCAGCCCTGCCCTGGAAGCCCTGCAGAAGGAAATGGCAACCCACCCCAGTATCCTGGCCTGGAGAATCCCCACAGACAGAGGAGCCTGGTGGGGTACAGTCCATGGGGGTCACAAAGAGTAGGATACAACTGAGTGAATTTCACTTTTCTTCACTGCCCTGGAAGCACCTGTTGCTTTTTCCTCTGCAAGGCAGGCCCAACTTCCTTCTCTGTCCGGCAGCCCTGTCCTCCCAGGCCTGGCATGGCCCTCCCCCAGGGAGCCTTCAGAGTCCCTTCTAGGACCCCTAGACCTCGTGCCTCCCCTGCCCCAGCCTGACCCCTTGCCTGGAGCAGCTCTCCTCCCTTTGGACTGGGGGCTCCTGCTAAATACATGCCCAGCAATTTGGGGACATGGCCGCCTTGTTCCCCTCCCCCAGAGCCACTGCCTCCCTTGGGGTCTACAGGCCACCTGGATTTCAGAAGTGAAGTGAGGAGGAACTGAGACGCTGGGGCTGGGAGGACTCCTCTCGGGGCAGGTAGGGAAACTGAGGCTGGAAATGGGAGGTTGGAGAAGGCTGGGTTCTGACTGCTGGTTTCTAGGCTTGAAAATGTGGGCCTCTGTGACTCTGTTCCCCAAATGGATGTAAATGCTGTCATGAATGGCTGGTGTGAGGTCTGGGTAACGCCTGCTAAAGGTCAGGTCATCGAAGCCACACACAGCCTGCATGCTGAGAACAGAACAGGGCCCCACCCATCTGGTGAGCAAGCTCTGCCCCAGACTCGACCTTGCTCCAGGGCCTGTCCTGCTCCCAGGACGGTGGAGCAGGTCAGGGATCAACTGGAAGTGGCTGCCCAGAGGATGCTGATCGCTCTGGCAATTAGCCATTGATTAGTGATGTCCATGGAGGGTCCCAAAGGGGATGGATGGGGTCTTCGTGCAGCCGTAAAGGATAGTCTTCCACCTGGACCAGGCTGGCTGGGTGGGCCAGGGTCTGCAGTGGGGAGTGGGTGCCCCTTGACCACGTGCACTTCACCCCCGAGTCCCCAGGCCCTGCTGTCTAGATCGTGTCCACTGACGTATGAGAACATGTGGGGTGGAGCACATCAGTGGAGGCCAGAGCTGAACCAGAGGCTCCTGGACACAGTTAAGTCAGGGTTGGGAGACGTCCAGGGGACCTAGGGGCAGATCACTCTCTGAGGGTGGCCGTCCTGGGCACGGTGGGGTGTGGAGCCCCCACCCCTGATGCCAGGAGTCCCCCAGGTCCTGACAACCACACTTGTCCCTAGACACTGCTGAGCGTCGTCCCCTGGGTTAGGTGAGCAGCTAAGCACCCCCTGGAGTGTTTAGAAATGCACCCTCCTTCTGGGGGATGAGGGTGGGGGGCAAAAAGATGGAAGAAACCCTCAGATGATGAGGAGCTCCCTCGGGAACCATTATTGACTATTTTTAGGGGTTGTACTTGTCTTCTAAAGGTCTTAGTTGTTTGGTGCCTTAGTTCTGACAGATGTGCTGTGGTTACACAAGATGTTAGCAATGTGGACAGCTGGGTGTGGATATGGGCGTTGGGGGCGGGAACGTGAGACGACCTCTGTGGCATTTCTGACAATCTAAAAGTATTCTAAAATAACATGTTTATTAAAAAAACATGCACTCTCACAAGTAGACCAATTAAATGAAAATAAACAAGATTTTTCTCCCCCCACCTAAAAAAATCTTTGTAGAGAAACAACCTGAAATGTACACATTTCCAGATGAAATAAGGTGTCTGGACCAGGCTGTCTGAGGAGTGGAGGTGGCCCTTCAGGCTTCATCCCACTTGAGGCTGGAAATGTCTCCGTAAGAAATTGTTAAAAAGCAGCCTGTTTCTGGGGCGGGGCAAGGGCTGGGGCCGGCCTGGGGGCCCACTGGCAGTCTGTGACCTGGTGAGAGATTGTACCTGTCAGACTCTCCACTGTCCCCATCCAAGACTTGGGGACAAGGAGAGTGGCTCTGGGTGGCAGGAGAATGCCCAGGCCAGATGGGGCCCCCGGAGCGGCAGCTATGGAAGGATATTGCTCCTAGACTTGATAGTGGGCAGTAACGGGACCTCCATGCCCATGGGGAGGAGACTGACCCCCAGCCAGCACAGGGGTGAGCTGGGGGACCTGAGAGCTCAGACATCCCCAGATAGTCTCTTGGGGGAACATGCACTCAAGGCCCTGGAGCCTGGGTCCCACTGGTCCCACACCCACCCGTCAGCATCCTGGGCCAGTGAGTGCCCTGCCAGCCCCGAGGCCCTGACTTGAGATGGCCAATGTGGGGCCTGTCTTGCTTGGGGCTCAGTGTGAGCCCAGGGACCAAGGTCTGGCGACACCTGCTGGGTCCCCTGGGCTCTGAAAACCCCCTAGCAGCCCCTCAGTGTGTCAGTGCCACAGGCCCACCTGTCTGTGTGTCCCCTCAGCTTTCCCAGGTAGGCTCCGCAGGGAAGTGGGACCTGTTCATGCAGGGAAGGGGGCGCCCTGCGAGAACGAGGCCCGGCCAGGGGAGGCTGCCGGCTCTGCACAAGCCCTCTCTGGGTCGTGGGGCTCCAGGAGGGGGCCCGGCCATCACCGCCGGTAGCGGTAGCGTTTGAAGTGGAACCAGAGCTGGAAGATGCCGTTGGCGAACTGGCAGCGGAAGCCGTGGCGGTGCGAATACTCCCACTCGCGGTTGACGATCTTGAAGGCGATGTCCTCGTAGGGCGGCCCGGCATGGAAGCGGAGCGTGGCGAAGTCCTTGTTGTCGGCGCAGGCCTCCAGGAAGTACTCTGGGGTGGAGCGCTTGTCGATGAGATCGGGGTAGAAGATGTTGAACTTGTAGCCCTGCACGATCTTGGGTGGCGGATTGTCGAAGTCGTAGTGCGTCTGGTTGTACTTGTTCCACTCGAAGCCCGTGTGCACGCGGTTGAAGAAGCGCGGCTTGCGCGGCCGGTACTTGTCCGCCCACAGGTAGGCCTTGCCGGTCAGCGGCATCTCCACGCTGAACTGTGCCTCGTCCTGGCCCATGCCCTCCTTGGCTCGCCGGAAGAAGATGTCCTCTGCACTCTCGCTGGCGTCGCCTGCAGGGGGTGAGGTGGGGGGCGCGTTACCTGGGACCCCGGACACCCCCCTCCGGACCCCTGTCACACTCCCTGCTCCCGGCCTGCCTGCCCTGCGCCTCTTGTCCTCCCAGGTGGGCACCGAACACCACGTGTCCCCTGCAGAGCTGCCCGAAGGGCCTTCATAGGGACCTTGGCTCCGGTCTTCCCGAGGCGGTTTCTCCTCTGTACCAGGGACGATGGCTACCCCGGGAGGCCCAGGCCCTGGCCCACAGGCCATGTAAGGAGCTCAGAGCAGAGCCGGGCACTGGAAGTAAACACCACCATCCATCCCCATGTCCTCGGGACAAACGAGCGAGCAAGTGAACAAACACACTCAGGGGAGCTGGCGGAGGAGGATCCAAGCCGGTTCTAGGACAATGCCCGTTTCCGCTGGGAAGCCCCGCCCTTGCCCACCCCATAAACAGGGAAGCCACACCTCTTTCCCCGTCCCCACCGCGCACCTGTGACCTGAAGCTGCTGCCGCGACAGCTGCAGGCGCTGCAGGTCCTCGTCAGGCTCCAGCACGTGGGCATCCAGCGGCAGCTCATGTGCCGTGAGCAGCCGCGGGCTATACTTGCCAGCATCGTAGTCGTCCAGGCTCTGCTGGATCAGGTCCTCCTCCATGAGCACCGCCTCCCCATCTGCCTCGCCCTCCGCCGGCGTGGCCCCTTCAGCCTCCGGCTCTGCAGGGCCGCCTTCCGAGGGCCCTGGTGGGGTGGGGGCTGGGTCCTCAGGCTCCAGGCTGCGGAGAGGGCTGGGCTGATCAGGGCCGGTGGCGGGAGAGGGTCCTGGGGAGTGGGGACAGACAGGCCAGGACTTACCTGTGGCCGGGAGATGGCGGCTCCTGCTTGAGGATAGGGAATAGCGGCTCGCTCTCCACACCCTGCTCCTGCTTCAGCTTGTACAGCTTCTGCCGCAGCACATCCTGGTGCCGCTCCCGGAGCCTGGGGGGCAGGCCAGTCGGTCATCCGTAGGCCCCATGGGGAAGGCCCCTACCCAAGATTTCTCATGACCCCCAATTTGCAGCAAGGGCCAGGTTGAGGGCAACAAGGAGCTGCAGCACAGGCAGACACCAGGAGGGGGCAGGTCCCTGCCCTGGGCCGGAAGAGGACCACAGACTGTGAGGAAGAGGATAAATTTAGAAGTGACTGTATTCCGTGGCAGATAGGAACTGTGTTTACACGATGGTCCCAAGCACGCAGGGAATTCAAACACTGGGAGTGTGGGGCCTGCGGATGGGGAGGCAGTGGCCTCGGCGGCTTCCCATGATGTCTATTGACCCAGGAAAACAAAGCCCAAGTACTCAGTGGAGGCTGGAAGGAAGGCGGGAAGGCAGCTGGGAGCTGGTGGGGGGGCTCCCAGCGAGGCCCCGCCCGCTTACCTGGCACGTGCCATGTGGGCCCGCAGCTGCTGCAGCAGGCTCTCCCAGTAGCCCATGTCCAGGTTGGGGCCCCCAGCCCGGATCTTGCCCTCGATGCCCTGGAAGATAACCTGCAGCTGGCTGTATGTCTTCCCCTTGAAGACTGACTGCACGTCGGAACTGACTGAGGCGTTGACCCCCTCTCGCCGCTCACCTGCAGTGGGGTGGGAGTGGCTCAGGTAAGGGCTGGGTCCAGGCCCTAACCCCTCAAATTTGAGTGGCCCCAGATAGCGAGGCAGAGGCTGACTGGCTGGCTTCCTTGTTTGTGGCTCATCAGACAGCGAGTTGCGTACCCTCCCGCCCAACCCCAGGGCCTCTGCACATGCCATGCGAGCTTCCCACCAGCAGTAAGCCCTTCCCCATGAAGCTGGCCTCCTAGATCTCAGTCATCCTCAGTCCTGAGACAATGTCCCGTCCACTGAGAGGCCTTCCACAGTCATCAGCCTACTCCCTTGGCCTAAGGGCCTCACTCTCAGTTTCCCAAGGGCGGGGACCTCCAGCTGCTGTTTGCTTAGCACTATGCTGGGCTCCCCTGGAGCTCAGTACACTGCCGCTGGGTGAAAGTAGGCAGGTGACCAGCTCGTGTTCCCTGCTCAAAAGCTGGCTTCTCCAACCCCTGCCAGTGGACAGACAGTCACAGTTAATCAGACAGGGTCAAGAAGAACCCGAGTCCCTTCAGCCAACTAACGTGGGGCCCTGCAACCAGCAGCTGGGCTCCCAAGCAGCACAGGCCTCAGTGGAGCCTGCAGTACCAGCGGCCTGGCTGTGGTCTCCCGCAGGTGCACACACGTCACGGGACCAAAACTGAATCTGGCAGCAGCCTCCATACCCAGCCAGGCAGGACTGTGTCCTGCACTGACGCAGACAGAAGTCAGGCCTCTGCTTGTTAAGACAGATGGAGCCACCAGTGAAAACTTAACAATCCACAGAAGCCACAGGCGCTGAGCCACTGTCTAAAGGACCTATGGGGGCTGTGACAGGGTGGGGACCTGGGGAGGCCACAGAGGTGTCCAAGGACCCACTTTCCCCTGCACACCCTGCTGTATAGTGAGGATTCCCCAGCTACAAAGAAAGAGAGGAAGGGAGGTGATGGGAGGGGAAAAGAAAAAAAAAAAAGGAGGACTTTCCTGAAGGTCCAGTGATTAAGACTGTGCTTCCACTACAGTGGGTACGAGTTCAATCTCCAGGTGGGGAAGTGCCACATGCAGTGCGCCCGGGGGCAGGGGAACAGGAAAAAAAAAAGAGAGAAGGAAAAGGAGAAAGGCAAGGAAAGGGCCAGTTTAACTAGAAAGGGGGAAGACTGCCATCCTCAGGGCTCTGGGAACAGTGGGGTCACACCTTTCAGCTCCCCTCCTCTCTTGGAAATCAGGCCCAAAGAAAACAAACACACTTGTTCTTTGAGGACACCTGGAGCCACCTGGGGTCCCAACCACAACATGCAAGGCAGAAAGGGGACAGAGGGGTGACTGATGTGGTGGGGACAGGGTTGGGCCAGGCGCTCAGGGAGCTCTGGAAACGGGGGTGGGGGTGGGGGGGGTATGGGACTGGGGACAGACACTTGGCACAATCTCCCTTCACACTTTCCTGCAGCCTTGGGGCAGGGTTATGCTTCAGAAGGAAAACGTCCAGAGCTGAGCTCCAGCCCCAGCCCTGCAAATACCAGTGAGGGGAGAGGAAATGCTTCCTGACATGTGGGATACCAACAATTTCCTGCCTCGCTCCAGAAGTTACTGGAGGGTGCTGGGCCAAGCCACAGAAAAGAGAGACGTGAGGTCCCAGAAAGCAGGGTTCCACTGCTGGTGCGAAGGCAGGAAGCCCCAGAAGGGTGGTGGCACACAACCCCACCCTCAGGAGAACAGGGAGGAAGGGCCCAGGGAGGGGGGCAGGGGGCTGGATGGGAGCTTCCCAGGTGTCTGGTCCCCTGGGGAGTGAAGCTGAAGGTGGGGTCATCGGTAAAAAAATCCCCCATGCCTTCCATGGTCCTGAGCTGTCAACTCCATAAAGGTGGATGCTGTTTTAAATGTGACGACCGTGTGCTCACTTCTCTTCTGGCAACCCTCCGGGAGGTTGTCCCCTATGCACAGGAAGGCTTTGGGGAGGCTGCTGACCACTCCTGGTGGCCGAGCTACTCGCTGGACATGTGCTGATGATGGCAGAGTCCCTTCCTTTCTCTGGGACTTACTACAGGATGCGCCCCGAGAGGAGGGCTGAAACACAACTCCACTTCTGAAGATGAAAGATGCGCCTCCTCTTCCAAAGAGGAAGGAAATGGCCCCAACCACCCCGCCTGAGCAGCATCTACACAAGCTCAGGGGACAGCGGTGCCTGTCCCTCAGCTGCTGTGGGTTGGCAGCACGATATGGGGCTGAGAGCTTAGCGACACAGACTCAAGGCCCCTAGGAGCGGGATGCCGTTAACGCAAGTGGCTTCCAAGGGCAGGAGCAGCAGGGCTCCTGTGGTTGCTGACAAGCTTTTATGACAGTGGCTCTCAACCAGAGTTGAACCTGTTTCCTCTCGGGAACACTGGGCCATATAGGGAACATCTGTGATTGTCACGACTAGGGGCTCTTGGCACTGAATGGGTGGGGGCAGGGAGGCTGTCCATACCCTACAGGGTCCAGGACAGGCCCACAGAAAATGGTCTGGGCCCAGATGTCAGCAGTGCTGTGGGGGGAGACACTGCTTTAGAGCTTGTCCTCTTTGCAATTATATGCGTGTAATCATTTTGAAGAAAAGAAAAGCGATTAAAAAGGAACACGAATTTCCTTAGTGGTCCAGTGGTTAAGACTTGGAGCTTCCACTGCAGGGGGCATGAGTTTGATCCCTGGTCAGGGAACTAAGACCCCACAAACCACATGGCATGGCCAGAAAAACCCCCAAAACAAACCAAAAAAAAGCCCTCCACACAACACACGTTCCTACCAAGTGGAGTTGGGTCCTGCTCTCACTCAAGCAGATTGAGCCTCCAGTGAAAACTTGACACCCAAACACAAGAGTCCCACTGGTGCTGATATACAAGACCCAAGCGCTAGGTGACTGTTAAAAGGAAGCCCTTGGCGCTACTGGGTGAGACTCCCCCACCAGCAGAAGAGCCCCTGACCCACTCCTACCAGACCCAGAGGTGCGACACTGCTGGCCTAGACCCACATTACCTGGCCCCTTGCCCGAGGCCTCGAGCTTTCGGAGCTTGGAGATCTCGTCCTCTGTAATGATTGTCATGTCTCTCCAGAAGTCTGCGTTCTTGCCCTGCTCGAGTTCCATGTAGACCTGGAGGAGGGAGCAGAGATGGTGTGAAGACACGGGTGGGGGCTTGGAGGTGGTGGTTGGGGGGGCACACTGCAGGGCGTACCTGGATGTCCTCTAGCAAGTCCTCCATGTCAGCCACCGTGAGGCCGTTGAGGAAGGTATAGGGCTCGTGCATCTCCACGGCTAGGTCGTCGTCCTCGGCGCTGATGTACTTGGCCAGCAGGTCAATGGGCTTGGCCCGTCCATCCCGGATGCGGATCTTGGACCTGCCAGGGAGCAGAGGGTGGGGTCAGAACCAGGGGTGCGTCCTCCCTCCAGGATTGGGAGCCAGGGGAGGAACCCAGCCCGCTGTGGGTGGTGGTCAGGGAAGGCTTTGTGGAAGCAGAGGCATCAGGCTGAGAAGCAAGAAAAGTTGGAAGGCACAGGCCCTGAAGTGGCAGAGACAGGAGCAAGGTGGGGTCTGAAGAACAGTGGGTGGGCCACGACAGAGGGGCAGAGAGGACAGCCCGGGTGAAAGATCCAAAGCCTCAGTGCTGTGCATGGCGATGGGCATCAGAGGCTAACCCTGTTCCAACCCCAGAGAGCCCTGTGACTAGGCGGGTCTGAGCCCCTGGAGACTGTGGGTAGCCAGGTGAGTAGGGGCAAGGCCTGAGGCTCAGGGCCCACATGACCTCGGACAACTCTTGACACCTGAGAAGCCTCGCTTTCCTTGTTTGCAGATGAAGCCGATGAGCAAAACACCTGAAAGGCTGGGGACAGCCAGGGCCTAGCCAGTCAGGGCTGGTTGGCACCCTCTACTCAGCCATGTGTTTGTGCCACCCACAGCACCCGGCCTCCTGGGGTGAGAGTGCAATGATGAGGGAAGCAGACAGAAAGTGAGTCAGGAGGGACCCTGAGGAGTTGCAGGGTGCAAGCCTGAGGGCCAAGGGGGCAGGGTGCGGAGCAAGGGTGGGTTCCACCCGCTCAGGTCCAGGAGGAGGGGGCGTCTAGGAGGAGGAGGGGCAGGTCGAGGAGGAGGAGGAGGGGTTGGGGAGCCCAAGCACCGAAGCTTGGCCTGCTGTAGGTGAAAGTTGTCTTCCTGCTCCTCCCAGGTCTTGAAGTGCTCTGCCTCCTTCTCGCGCTGCAGCATCTCCAGCTCCTGCTCCCGCATGGCCTTCTCTCGCTCCCGTTCCAGCCTCAGCTGCTTCACCTGAGGGGGCATGCAGAGAATGAGGGGGGACAGCAGACAATGGGGTTTCGTGGGGTCTGCCCCTATTCTCTCAGCCTGTGGGGTTCCTCAGGGTTGGGGGAGGGTACTGTTCTCGGCGCCTGGCCCCAGTGGGCTGGCCCTGGACACAGGAATCAGTCCAGGGATGCCTGAAGCTCTGGACAGACCCTGGGGCAGAAGGGAACCCTCTTTCTGCTAGAGACACAGTAGCTTTAGTGGCCAGGGCTGCTCTGGCCACCCAGCAGGGAGGGCCTTAGAATAAATCCTGGAGGCCAGCAAAGCTGAGGTAAGAGTCATTGCACGAGCCTCTGGATCCAGCCATGCCTGGGGCCCATCTCCCCTAAACTCTTCACGAAAGCCAATCAAGTCCCCCTGGACTTAAGCCAGGGTGAGTCAGACTCACTTTCTGTCTGCTTCCCTTGGATCCCTCAGGAGGGAAGCAGAGAACCCTGGGGCGCCCCCACCTTTTGCAGCTCCAGACGGTTGTCTTCCTGGATCCTCTTGTTCCGCTCCTTCAGCTCCTTCTCCTCCAGGTGGCTGATCCCCTTCTTCTCCAGGGCCTGGAAGGGCCAGCCACACACCCGCTGAGACAGTTGCCTCCTCCCACCACCCTCCCTGGGAACACCCAGTACAGCCTCCCACACTTCATAACTGCTCTACCAGGTGGGGACCCACCAGGCCGAAGCACCTGCTCTGCCGATGAGGGGTGTGAGCTGAGGGAATCGGCTGCCTGCAGGAATTGCCGCCTGCAGAATTGGCTCAGTCCACTCCAGCATCGTGGAACTCTGTCTGCCCCGACCATAGAATCCCACCCTGCATGTGATGCTGAGACCCTGTTCTCCCATCCTGCCTGAGGTTAGGCTGGTTCTGTGGGTGGAGGGCCTGAAATTTACACCACAGGAGTGTCATCAGAGAAGCTGGTGGAAGCTGGTGAGTGTGCTCGTGCGGGCACACAATGTCAGTGGCACATATAACCTGGGCATGTGCACTGGGAATGCTAAACAACGTGTTTGGAAATAAGCTGTAAACCGTGTATGAAGCAAAAAGACAGAAAGGACTGGCAAGCAACATGAGCAGGACTAAGGGCCCAGCCTGGCTGCCCGAGGCTCACCTTGTTCCAGATGAAGGTGCCCAGCAGGTTGTTGTCACCAAAGGGGTTGTCGGTGTTGGTATAACCCATGTACTCCTCGCCCCAGCCCATCTTCTCCCGTTTCTTCCGCTCCTTGGCCTCCTTCTTGGCCAGCCGGCGTGCCCGCTTCTCCTCGGGAGTTTCGAAGGCCTTCATCAGCTCCTCCTGCTGCTTCCGTTCTTCGCGCAGCCGCAGGCGTTCCTGCAGGCTCTGCTGCTGGCTCAGGGCCGCTGCCGCCACCTCCCGGGGGCTCTGTGAGTGGTCCCTGGATGTGGAGCTGGATGCTGAGGAGCCTGGGGACCAGGAACGTGTCCGCTGCCGCCTCTGCCGGCGAGCCCATTGGCCCCGCTGCTGCTGCTGCTGCTCATCGCTCGAGTCAGACTGAGAGGAGCGGTCCTGTGAGTGCCGGTGGGCAGGATGGGGGACCCGGCTCTGCCTGCCTCGCCATGGCCGCTCCTCTTCTGAATCCGACCTGTGGAGGGAACCCGCAAAGCTCTGCTTGCCGCCTGCTGGCCAGTCACCTGTCCCACTGCCATTGACTGGGCAGGCACCTGCTGGGGTCCAAGAGCTGGTCTAGGTTCTGGGAACATGGCAGTGACCCACACACTGATGGTCCTTCTTTTGTGGGGCTCACATCAACAAGTGTGACACTAGATGGGACCATGAGCCACTAGGTAGTGACAGTGCATTAGGGCATGCAGAGGTCAGAGAGGAGCTCACTAAGAAGGTGACACTGGAGGAAGTGTGGGAGAGCTATGGAGAGATCTGGAGAGTGGTGGGGCAAAAGGCACAGCAGGAGCAAAGGCCCTTGGGCAGGAATTCATTTGGCACATTTAAACAGCAGCGGGCAGGCCTGTGTGACTGGGGCAGAGTGAGTGAGGGGGAGATTGGGAGGGAGGGCAGCAGGGCAGGTGGCCTGGACCAGATGGTGAGGGAACCATAAGCTCTGTCCAAGGTGTCCGGGTAGCTCAGTCATAAAGAATCTGTGTGCAATGCAGGAGACATGGGTTTGATCCCTGGGTTGGGAAGATCCCCTGGAGAAGGAAATGGCAACCTACTCCAGTATTCTTGCCTAGAGAATTCAATGGACAGAAGAGCCTGGTGGGCTACAGTCCATGGGACTGCAAAAAGAGTCAGAAGTAAATTAGCGACTAAACAACAATAACAAGGTGTCCAGGGAGGGCTTACAGAAAGAGGGTGGTGTTTACCTGGCTCTATAGGACAGGCAGGAGTAAGACTGGTGGGAATACAGAGCCTTGATGGGGCAGGTGAGGAGGGCGGGCAAAGTATGAACTCCGGGGATAAATTCTTTTATGTTGGGGGCCTTTGAGCAACTAAATCTATCTTTATTTTGTCCAGTGCTCCACCCATTAAGCTCACAACAAAAATTTACACCTTGAAAACCAATTATTTTGCATTACTTAAACAAAAACTACAAATTTGGTCAAATCTTCATAAGTGAAATTGATTTTCATGACCTATCTAGACTGACTGATTCTTGTGAATAACTAAAATCTTAGAAACCAATAAGTGACAATAACAATTTATTGCTACCCACAAACCACTGCTAAAACATCAACATTAAACGTTAAACCAGAGTCAGCAAACTTTTTCTGTGAAGAGCCAGATGGTCTATGGCACAGCAACTCAACTCTGCCATCACAGGGCAAAAATGGCCCACGAACAGCACATGAACAAACGGGCATAAGTTTGTTCAATAAAATTTTATTTCTAGACACCAAAACTTGAATTTCATGTAATTTTAATGTGTCATGAAGTACTACTCTTTTGTCTTTCCCATCCCACCCCCTCCCCTCAACATTTAAACATGTAAAAGCTATTCTTGGTCCACAGGCTGTAGTTTACCAAATCCTGGTTTAAACCATCTCTCTACTATTTTCATTGCTTTTATCTTCCTGGAATTCTTGGGTGACAGTGATCTTATGAGACTCAAAAGGAAAAGTCACTTTCTCAAACCTAGAGGGTGGTCAGTGGATGACAGACACCCTGGCTATGGTGTGGAGAACAGGCTAGAGGGATGGGAGACAGTGCATGTTTCCAGAGCCCCTGTGGAGATCCTGAGGGCACAAATGACAGAACTTGGATGAAAGTGGGGCAGGGACTGCCAGTTACAGGCTGAGCCAGCAGTAGAACCCAGCTCTGAGAGTCAGTCCCTATTTCCATGCTGATTCCCTTGTGCTGGAGCAGACTCAAGCCAAGTCTGGTCAGTTTCTTCTGGGCTGTGGGCAGATGGGAAGCTGAGCAACAAGTGCAAGGACTCAACCGAGTCCTGCCACCTGTCATCAACGGTTCTTCTCTCTCATACCCCAGGAACACAAGTGTTGTCACTTCTACTTTGGAAATCCCTCTCAAATTTACCCACTTTCTCACTGTACCTTCTCACAGCCTCCCCTCGAGAAAGCCATCATCATCTGTTGCCTGGATAACTGTTACTACGTTCCTGCTCCTTGGTGTCACTCCTGCAGTCCCGCTGAGTCCCTTCTCCACGCGAAAACCAGTGAGAATTGTGCAAGGTAATCCAGACATCACTTCTTGGTTCGAAATCCTCCACCGCTCCCTTCAGTTCAGTTCAGTCGCTCAGTCGTGTCCGACTCTTTGCGACCCCATGAATCAGAGCACGCCAGGCCTCCCTGCCCATCACCAACTCCCGGAGTTCACTCAAACTTATGTCCATCGAGTAGGTGATGCCATCCAGCCATCTCATTCTCTGTCGTCCCCGTCTCCTCCCACCCCCAATCCCTCCTAGCATCAGACTCTTTTTCACTGAGTCAACTCGTCGCATGAGGTGGCCAATACAGCTCCCTGCTGCTGCTGCTAAGTCACTTCAGTCGTGTCCGACTCTGTGTGACTCCACAGACGGAAGCCCACCAGGCTCCCCCGTCCCTGGGATTCTCCAGGCAAGAACACTGGAGTGGGTTGCCATTTCCTTCTCCAATGTGTGAAAGTGAAAAGTGAAAGTGAAGTCTCTAGGTCGTGTCCGAACCTTAGCGACCCCACGGACTGCAGCCTACCAGGCTCCTCCATCCATGGGATTTTCTAGGCAAGAGTACTGGAGTGGCTTGCCATTGCCTTCTCCGATACAGCTCCCTGCTGCTGCTGCTAAGTCACTTCAGTCGTGTCCGACTCTGTGTGACCCCAGGCTCCCCCATCCCTGGGATTCTCCAGGCAAGAACACTGGAGTGGGTTGCCATTTCCTTCTCCAATGTGTGAAAGTGAAAAGTGAAAGTGAAGTCACTCAGTCGTGTCCGACCCTTAGCAACCCCATGGACTGCAGCCTACCAGGCTCCTCCATCCATGGGATTTTCTAGGCAATAGTACTGGAGTGGCTTGCCATTGCCTTCTCCGATACAGCTCCCTACTCCCCTCTAAATAACCCTCAAATGCTTCATGACGGTACACAAGCCTGCACGATCTGGTCTCCAGCTTCCTCTCGGACCTCGATTCCCCAACGCCTTGCTCCTGGAGCCTCTCGCTTTCCTATCGCTGCCTGATTAATTCCGACGTGCTCAGACGTCCCCTTTTTCAGGAAGCCCTCCCTGACTAACTCGAGGGGCTCTCAGCTCTCCGGCTCACACAGCGACCCTACCTGCGCTCCCGACTCCTCCGCCTCCGTCTGTGTCGCCCCTCGTCGTCTCGGCGACGCCGGTTTCGCCGCCCATGGCTTCCGCTCCGACTTCGGCTCCGACTCCCGCTCCGGCTCCGTTGCCTTCGACCCCTGCGACCAGCCGACCGCGACCGCGAGCGTGTATCCCGACCCATCGGCTGGGACGGTGGCGACGGCGCTGACACAAATACCCGGGGCCTGTGCCGGGGGCCTTCCTCGCTTGTGGCGCGTGCCTGGTTGCCCCGCCCACGCCTGAGCAGGGAGATTGGAACCCATCCTGTCGCTCCATGCCGCGGGGACTTCGATCTCCTTAACCTCTCCACTGTCCTCAATGTGGCCTAAGTGATGGATTTCGCGGCCAGTGATGGCTGGACTGTCGCGGCCAGAATTTGGGATTCCCTCTTCAGGCAATACTAGGGGCAGGCCTAGCTGGGTCCTAGCGCCGTAGCGAGTCAGAGGGGCAGTGGGCGGAGCAAATGCGAAAGAGGACCTGTAAGGGGCGGGGCCTGGGGAGGCGGGACCAAGAAGCATGCCCAGAGAGGGAGTGGAGCCGGCATGTGAGGGGCCTAGGAGGCGTGGTCAAGAGAAGGCGGGGTCTCTGGGGCGTGGCCTAGGAGACGTGTCTTGGGGGCGAACTCTCGCTGGTCTTGAGGCGGGGAAGCCTGCAGACAGGAGGTTTAAATCCAGGCTGCTCCAGGAGACCAGGGGTGGGTGCTGGGATGGAGACCGAAAAGTCTTAGATGATGGACTGACCCTCTGTGAGAGTCTTCATCATGCTACACCACTGCCAATACCTGTGTTTCCTGGATTAAGCTTTAAAAAAACACTTGCCTAACGTCTTAAGTTCCTCATTAACTCATTTTATAGATGGGGAAATTGAGGCTGAAAGTCACTCCAAAACCCCGCCCAGTGTGGAGCTGTGATTTGAACTTGGTGGCCCATCCGGCTTTGTCCTGGGTGCTGTCGAACCGTGGGAGAGCTTTGAGCGGGGAGGTATATAAGGAGTCTTTAGGCGGAGTCGCTGCAGGGCCTTTAGGCAGGGGCAAGACCACAACGGGGTGCGTGGAAGCCCGAAGATCTGGAGGAGCCCCAAGTCCTGCTCTGAGTTCCCCAAACCCCACCCCAGGGGGTGGTGCTTAATTCTTTAAGCCAACTCTAAATGTGTAGAACACAACTTCCAGACACCGTTCTAGATGCTAGCTTTGCATATTCTGCTTGGTGCTGCAGTGCAGGTTGTAGGGTGGTGGCATGGAGGCAACCCTTGATAACTGCCTGTCTTGGGATGTGGGTTGTCCTGGTGACAGGCTGGCCCAAAACGTAACTTTCTCCACCCGGATGCATCCTTGAGCATATCTCCTCTCTGACCAAAAGGGGAACAGAGTCGTGATCGCCTAGTCTCGTGTACCAACGAGCTGTGCCATCTGTGTCTGGGATAAAAACTGGGTTGTCAAGGGCTTGCTTACAGACAGGATCTTGTTTTCAACGCAGTGTTTCTCAAATTGGGAGTCAGGGAGAAATATTTTCCCCTTAAAAGGGGTCCATGCATTACTCAGTTTGACGGACTGGCAGAACAGTCTCTGGGGAGTGTTTGTTCCTGAGGTCAGCTTTTATTTATTTTAAAAAATCTTTTCGGCCAGGCGGCATGTAGGATCTTAGTTTTCTGACCAGGAATCAAATCTGCGTCCCCTGCGGTGAAGTGCGGAGTCTTAACCACTGGCTTGTCAGGGAAGTCCCCTGTGGTCAGCTTTTAAAAATTTTTTCTGAGCTGAAGTGGAAGCCAATGCTACTAAAGCATTTGGGTCCGTTGTTGATCTTATTTATTGTGATTCTTACTAAGGTTTCTTTGTGTTCTCCTTCAAAGTCAGTCTTTAAACTCCCACCCAGACCACCAGAGAGACAGGGAGAGGCGGCTGATGCTTATTACCCGATTTATTAGAGATCTCTTCAACGTAAAAAGTGGGGGTGGGGTGGTGGGGCTGGGGTGGGGAGGATCTGGGGCTGCATACGAGTGTTATGGGGCCAGCAGTGGCTGCGGTCACAGAGGCGCCCACGGCTCTGGGTTTGAGCGGGCTGGCGTCCTGTGCCCGAGCAGGCTGAGCCCTGGATTGTCACACACCAGACCACGGGGGCTGAGCACACAGGACCCCCAGTGAGATTAAGACACACAAGGTTTGCAGTTTTGTTGTTTGGAAATCAGTTAGGTCATAAAAATGGGGTTGGGGTGGGGACAGGCGATGCAACTGAATTACCAGAGAAGGTGACCAAGGGCGCTTGTTCTGGAGCGGGGACCGAGGGGCTGCGGCGACAGTACCATGGCAGGGGACCCCATGGGGATGGGAGTATTGCACTGAGCCAGGTGATGGGGGAAGGGGGCGAGAGGAGGCAGAGGATGGAGGCTGGGAGGGGACACGGGGGAGGTCCCACCTCGTCAGTCTCAGGACACACCTTTCCCGTGTACAGTACGGCACAGCAGACAGTGCCCACGTTCTCAGTGACAGCAGCTGTCAAGGACAAGCTGGCATGGAACTGGGGCATCACCACCAAGGAGTTGGCAGATTTCTATCCTGGGGGTGGGATGACAGCTGGGTGGGTCCAGGGCCCTTCCTGTTAGGGGTCTGGGGAAGGCCGTGAGTTCGCTGCATGTTATAAATAAGGTCTGCCTTCCCACCCTCTCACCCTGACCATAAGCACACACTTCCTGGCAGCCTAATCGGAGGACCACCTTGCATCCATGTGACAGTTCTCTGAAAAAGGGACAAACAATGCAACCAACACAAAGGGGGCTCTGAAGGGGTGTTCATGACTTAGCACGGGAATGAAAACATCATGATGTCCAGGAGGTTTGCAAATTTCTCCAAGTGAGCATCTGTCTGTGATTCACTCAGGAAAGCCCCGGGACCCCGCTCCCCGGCTCCAGATGGCCGAGGGTGCCCTGGATGTGGGGCCTGCTGCTCTGGTTGTCTCCATGGGATGCACCGCATCTCTGCAGCTGGCCTTGGGGGCCTGGGCAGGGGCTCTGATGTCAGCATTGGGGCAACATAAGAGTGGCTGTTAAGTCATCTTCAGACCTCTGCCCATTCAGCCCACCTCCTCTAGGCGGGACAGGGCAGGCACCGACGGGAACTTGTGCGCACGGGGCACTGTGGACGGTGCCTTGGTGGAAGTCCAGGTGAGGATGCTCCAGGGTCTGGACACACCTTCGTGGGTAGGAGGGGAGCAGAACACCTGCAGGATTTTTCTGATGGGTCCTCTTCCCCAAGCCTCGTGCTGTGGCATTCTTGGTGGCCCTGTGAGGGGACAGCCCCCAGGGCACAGCCCAAGGAGGGGTACAGCCAGCGAAGAGGCTCCGTCCAGGTGCACAAAGCAGGCTGTGCCAGGGGAGGCGACGAGGGGCCCTCGTAGGAAAGGACAGCAGTATACACAGTTTGCAATGAACTTGAAAATCAGATCCTGGCTTGGTGGGTGCTCCAGCCATCTCAGGCTCCACCAGGGAGGCAAAGGTGGGAGTTCTTCTGCAAAGTGCAACTTCCACTCCACGCTGGCTCCCAGCTCCTCCCACGCAGGGCCGGGTGGGCCAGGTGAACAATCCCTGATGCGTCCCTCTCCGGAGGCAGGCAGGAGAGACCCTGCAAAGCTGTCAGCTCCAGCAGCCGCCTATGGACACAGCGGGGCCCCTGGCAGTTGCCCTGTGGGGCTCTGGGCCAAGAAGTGGGACCATCCAAAAAAATATTGTTTTTTCACCAAGAATTTCTTCTATCCTTCAATCGGCACAGGTGTCTCCATCATTTAAAAGAGAGAGAATGCCTACCTCAGTCCTTTTACAGGAGGGGGTCTGGTCTTCTGGCTCTGGCAGCCTTCCCATGGGGGCTCCCCTTTAGGACACAGTCCCAGGGCCTCAGTGCCTGGCTGCCTCCTCCTGGCTCTGCCCGTCTTCCAAAGAGAGAAGCCCACAGCCCTGATCTCCACTGAGTCAGGGCAGCTATGTGTCCACATGGAGGTTCTCATCACGCCTGGGGATTCCTGCTCATGGTCACAGGGGAGGCAGGTGGTGGGAGACAGATGCTGAGAGATGGCGGGGCCACTGGTGAAAAGCCACCCCCAGCCACCGCTGTGCTGCCCTCAATGATGGTGTCCAGCTCTCTCGGCCCAAAAACCTGAGCCAACAGGGCTTGGCAGGCGCAGTGGGCAGCCTCCTGAGGCACCCTGGGGAACATGGTGGCCCTTCTGTCCTAGGAGCCTGTCCACCCCGGCCCAGGCTAGAGTGGATTCCGCTGGGGAGCAGGTTCCCTCAGCAAAACATGCAAGCACAGCAATGAACCAAAAGTGCAGTGAAACAGAGTTTCTTCTTTTCCATTGTGGGTTTTTTTTTTGCCTTTTCCTTTTTCTAAAAAAACACACACGTGTGTGCGACCATGTCTGTGCAAAGAATAAGGACCCAAAATAAATACATGATTGGAAATGTAGGAGGGTTCACAGTATCAGGCATAGGTAGCTGTCGGGGAGCCAGGGCAGGGCAGGCCGTCCAGATGGGGGTCGCTCAGCAGCCAGGAGTGTCGGTGTCGTCAGGGGAGGACGAGGGTGAGGGCTGGCTGCCAGGAGGGCGTCTCCCGAGCTCTGGGCTGAGCGAGGCGGGCAGTGCCTCCAGGAAGCGGCCGGGGCAGCAGCGGGCACTCGGCTCCGGGTCAGTGTCTGCATAGGAATTACTGCAGAGGCAAGGGGGCGGGTGAGCTCGTGGCGGGCCAGGGCCAATCCCTACCCGCCCGGCCTCCTGTGGCTAATGACACAAGCCAGGGACCCCGGGAGCCTTGAGGGCTGGACACAGGCCATGGCACAGCAGAGCCCGGCTGCCCCTCCCGCTGGAGACCTCAGTTTCCCCATCGGTCCCAGGGGTGTCTGGGGGTCAGGCCCTCAGGCCCTCCTGGGCCGAGGCCGTGGTCTGAGCCCCGAGTGGGCCCGGCTGGCCAGCCATGGGCTCACTTACTGTGTCGCTCTCGCCGTCGGAGGCAGGCTGGGCCTGCGTGCTATAGTGAAGCGGGGAGTACACCCAGCTCCTCTCATCGGTGGGCTGCAGGGCGGGTGGGCGGCACGTGCAGGAGGGGCGCAGAAGAAGAGCAGGGTGCGAGGAGGTGCGAGAGGCGACAGGGAGGAAGGAAGGAAGAAACAGAAATAAAAGAGGGGGACCCCCAATGCAGGACGAGTGGGCGGCTCAGCCCCCGTGCCCTCTCCCTGACAGGACCTGCCCCAACCTGGATGGCCCTTGGGCCTGGTGGGGCGGGGGCTGGGCCTCCGGGGCTGAGTGGCCAGAGCGTGGCAATGGGCGGGGTGGGCAGCGGGAAGCGGCGCGCGGGTGAAGGCAGAGCCGGCACAGCGGGAGGGGGAGGCGGGCGGGGCTTGGTTTGCTCTGTTGTCCGCCCACCCCCGTCCCCCTAACCTCTGCCCTAGCCTGGTAGCACCCCAGCTTCAGGCCTGCCTACCACTGGGGACTGCCAGCTGGGGCAGTGCCCTGGGGACCCACGGTGGGGGCTCATGGGTAGTAGGGGCACAGGGTGGTGCCCACTTCCTGCCCTGGTACTCACAGACCTGCTCTGGGACTGAGGCAGGTGCCCCCCAGACAGCAAGGAGCAGAGGCCTCTCTGCCCCATGCCTGGAGCACAGGGATGCCTTTCTGGGGAGGGGCACAGGCAGAGTGGGGACTGGCCGCCAAGGGGCCCCTGGGCCTGTCAGGGGCAGGCTGATCTTTCTCTAGCCGTGTCTGGGCAGGGGTCCCAGGCTGGGCTCAACTACGGGGAGGACGTATACTTCCCCAGCCCCCCTTGCCCTTCCTAGGTCTGCTCTCACCACCAGATCCCTCTTGGGCCTGGCAGCTCCCTTGGGGCTCCCCCAGCCACCTTCTTGTCTTTCCTCTTTCCCCCAGTGCACGCCGGCCTTCAACACCCCACAGTCTGTTATGTCCACCGGCGGAGAACACACCTGTCTTAGCCACATCCCCCTGTGTCCCCATGTGGGTGGTTTCCCACAAAGGCACCCAAAGCCAGGGCAGCAGGGGTAGACCCCAGTGCAGGCCCTGCTCGTGCCTTCAGGGGGTCACAAAGCCATAAAACCCATGTCTGACCACTTAGGAGCCCAAGGCGCAGGTCCAGACCTGTCTGTGGCCACAGCAGGTGCTGACACTGGGGTGGTGGCCCTGCTGGGCTCAGAATGTGGGTGACACAGGAGTCCCCAGGAACCCTGTGATGAGCTGGCCCTGGGTGACCCATAGAAGTTGAGTCCAGGGCATGCCTGCCCCACACAGCAGGCCTTGGGGTCCAGCCTTCCTCCGGCCATACCCTTGCCTCCCTCTCCACCCACTGACCCCCAGTATCTGATTCTGTGATGTCCCCAGCGAAGACAGCCCTTCCTCTTCCACCTTCCCACACCCCAGGTACATCTCAGGGCCCGCCTGACCCCTTCCAGATGAACTTTGCCACTGGCTCCCCTCCCCATGGCCCTTGGGCACCATGTGTCCCCAGCTCTGGGACCATCTCTGGGGTGCAGTGTCCCCGGTTGGACCGAGTGTGGAGGGGATCTCTCCTTTTCAGGCTTGCTCGGCAGCGCGTGACACCCAGCGACACTCAGAGGGACCACTGACAGGCCCGGAGTGTGGCCTCTGAGGAGCTTCACCTTGAGAACACAAAGTCTTGCTTTAGATATTTGCCCTGTTCTGCCCGTTGAGTGCTGTGTGCCTCTGGGAGGTCAGCTGGACTCTCTGGGCCCCCGTTTGCTGCTCACGATGACAATAATGAGCACTAGCAATGTCACTGCCGCACGATATCCCCATAGCACCCCAGGCACGCCAGGTGGATAGGTGTTTATTAGACATACGCCTCAAGTTTGGGACCTAGGTTTTGTCTACACTACATGCTCATGGGCTACCTGGGGAGCCAAGGTCTGACTCTCCATCTGTGAAATGGGTACAGAGACACCAACTCCTCTCTCCTGTAATTAAGAGCTTGGCTTTGTGGTCCTTCCGCTGGCCTGGGAGGAGGTCACCCCCTTCAGGGGACAGACGCTCCGGGAGTGCTGTCGGCAGCAAGATCGGAACAAGAGGGAGCTGTCCATGTGACACATCCCTGACCCAGGCGTGCTGGGACGAGGGGCAGGGGCGGCGGGAGGCTGGGGGTCAGATGCCGACCCTGCCACGGCCAGGCTGTCCCTGGGAGCCTCAGCGGTGTGCCCGCAGGTGCCATGACGCCCAACTCAGCAGGGAGTAAACGTCCCCACAGGACGCCCACAGCCCAGCGCCCCATGCGGGCCAGCGCGGCTGACCTCAGCTGCAGCGATGTTTTCCCCACGTCCCTTCTTGGAGGAAGAGGGACCAGGACTTGTGGCTCCCTGCTGCCCAGGGCGCGGGGTGGGGCCTGGCTCCCTGGAGGCCTGCCGTGGTCACTTACAGTCCCTGAGGAGCTCAGCGTCACGGCCCGCAGTCGGCGATGCCGGGGAGAGTAAATCCAGTACCTCCCATCGGTGAACTGGGCGGGCCGGGCGGGCGGGGGAGGAAGCAAACAGAGGACAGGATGAGGTGACAGGCCGAGGCCACGGGAGTCTGGCGGGCAGGGAGGGCATCGGGCAGGGCGGGTGAGCTGATGGCCAAGCGGGGAGAGGGGGTGGGTGTCCCACTGGCTTTCTTCTCTGCTGCGTGCCGGGCCTTGCTGCAGATCCGGGTTTCATGCCCCCGACTCCTGACAGGACATGGCCCCTGGGGCCGCCTCACACACAGATCCAGAGAATGGGACAAGATCAGCCCTGGTGGGGTGGGGTCTGGCGGGACACAGGGTGCGCTCGCTTGTGCCCTGCAGGCCAGGCAGCGTTGGCTTGGGGACCGAGAGCAGGGGGCTGTTAAGAAGCAGCGATGTCAGCAGGAGGGCCAGGCTCACCCAAACAGCCCCGAGGCCCAGCGCTGGGCAAGGGCAGGGCTGGGGGTCAGAGGCGAGAATGAAAGTCTGACAGGAGGGCAGCAGGCGGGGCGGGTGTTTGGCTCTATCCACGGTGATTAGGACCATCAGACCCCAGAGTGGGGCATCCTGTGGAGACAGCTCAGGACCCGCTTCCAGGGGTGGGACGGCCACTGGACTGGGCTTTGTGGGCTCCCAGGCCCCACTTCACCCAGGTTCCTGCCTGCCTGTGGGAGGTGTGAGGGGAAGGAGATGGCCAGTTCTGGAGGGAGGTCCCAGGCACCCAAGGGAGGGACCCCTCCTGCTCTGACAGACCCCACCTTGTCCAGGAGCAGCTGTGCGTCCTCGTCCCACGAGGCTGGCAGCGTGAAGCCCACCCGCCCCTCGCCTCGGTGCCCTGGCCTCCCTAAGCATGGAGCCTGCCCGCCGTACCCACCACCCAGTGAGAAAGAAGGTGTGTGTCATGCCAGCCCCATTGTCAGCCTGGGCCTCCCCTCGGGCCAGGGGGCTGAGCACTCCGGGACTCCAGACACCTCCTCAGGCCCCGCTGGGCTCAGGGCCAGACGTGGTCACGAGGCTAGGGAGGATGGGGGGTGAGCAAGCCAGGCACATGGACCTGAGTGTGAAAAGGTGAGCACACACTTATGCCTGTGCCTGAGTGAGTGCACCTGCAGGTGTGCACGAGTGCTTTGAGTGTGCGACGAGTCAGTGGGAGTGTGTGAGGGAGTGGTGTGCCCGTGTGTAAATGGGGGTGGACATGAGCACACATGAGTTTGTACGGGCGCGTCTACACACACGTAAGAGCAGGTGAGTGCAGGTGGTCAAGGGTCCGGCGATGGGCGGGAGCCCTGGGGACTTACAAAGTAGATGTCCGTGGCGGGCGCGTCTTCCTCATCTGAGGCCTGGCTGGCGGGCTCAGAGGCCTGGCTGGTGGTTTCCGCTTCGACAGCGGCAGAGGCACAGGCTGGGGACGCCCCCTCCCTGGGGACATGGGTAGGACATGGGAATACTGGGGGCGCTCTGGAAAGCATGCATCTCCCCCTCGCCACAGCCCGGACCCTCCCCACCCGCTCCATCCCTCATCAAGGAGACGACAGACGCAGGAAGTTCAACGGCAGGGATGGGTTCTGCCTGACACATTCTGGTTCCCTCACAAAACAGAACACCCCCAAGCACTGCTGCTGCCAAGGGAACCAAGAGCCTGGCTCCGAGCAGATGGCCTGGCCTCTCCACTCACTCAGGGGCACGCCTGTGGGCAAATCCCCGCCTCGCCACTCACTCGCTGGACAACCATTGGGACTCCATTCTTTCTCAGGGCCTCAGTTTCCTCACCTGTAAAGTGCGGACACATACCCACGGCCGAGGGGCCGGAGGCTTTGGCTACTCTTTCTGGAGCACTTCCTAGGTGCCAGGCCTGTTTGAGGGCCTGCTGTTCCGTGTTGTTGTTGTTGTTGATTTGCTCAGTTGTGTCTGACTCTCTTGGGACCCCATGGACTGCAGCCCACAGGCTCCTCTGTCCATGGGATTTCCCAGGCAAGAATACCGGAGTGGGGTGCCATTTCCTTCTCCAGGGCATCTTCCAGACCCAGGTATCAATCTCACGTCTCCTATATTGGCAGATGGATTCTTTACCACTAAGCCACCAGAGAAGCCCCGTCCCATGTTATAGATGAGGAAACTGAGGCTCAGAGTGAAGGTGGGGAATGTGCCGGAGGCCATGGCTGGCGGCCACGAGATTAGTGAGAAATTTCATTTCCCGGATGCGGAGCTCAAAACCTAATAAAGTTAGAAATAAGTACCGAAAACATAAACAAAAAATCTTAAAACACTTGAGAGACACCCTTGAGATGCCTCAGTCCAGGGTCGTGCCCTCAAGCACTGCTGACAGTGGGCAGGTCATTCTCTGTGGGGGGCATTCCTGGGCACAGGGGGGTGTAGAGTAGCTTCCCTGGCCCCCACCATGATGCCAGCAAATCCCCAAGTCATGACCACCAGAGATGTCCCCAGACATCGCTCACTGTCCCCTGAGGGCAAGATCACCCTCAGGTTATTGAAAGCCACTATCTTAATTCAAAGAGGAAATTTAAAAAAAAAAGAAGAAAATTACTACCCATCTGTACCTGAGCCAATATAAAAGAACTGCTTCATGTCAAACCCGTGGCACATGGCAATAGCAGCACTCAGGGAAAACACATAGCCTTAAGCGCCTCACTGTTACAGAAAAGAAGGAACTTCAGCACTCAGCCCATAATGGAAGAAAGAGACAAGTGAAAACAAGCCAGAAGCAGCTAGAAAGAAGACACTACTGAGTGAAAACAAGCCAGAAGCAGCTAGAAAGAAGACACTACTGGTGAGCTGCAGCGAATGAGAAAAGCAGAACACAACAGGGGACCAAACTCGGTTTCTGAAAGCCTCGTGGGTTACTGTTGCACAAGACCCGACAAAGCCAAGAGGATGCAGAGAGGAAGTGCGGCAGGAAAAATGACCTCAGATGTCAGGGCGGCTCTGAGTCCTGAGGAGGAAACCCTTCCCGGAGTGAAAGACCCACACTATTCCTGGCTTTCCGTGCTCCCTTCCCAAGATGGAAGCCCAATTCCCACCCTCAGCTTGTGTACTACTTTTCCCAGTCCACCCTGCGGCCAGCTGGCTACATGACTATGCTTGGCCAATGGGACCAGAGCAGAACTCGAGACCAAGAACTAGTTGATCGATTGTGGGGACCACTCACCCTGCATCCTCCTCTTTGGGGACCACAATCTCCACGCTGCACGTGGGCTCCACCTGCACTGTGATCTGCTGCAGGTCCTCCTCCGTGTGCGTCTCCTCCTGGGGCCTGGAGGCAAAGGGAAGCCGCGCCTCAGTTTCCCTCCTCACCCCCTTCCACCCTGGAAGCGCCTGCTTCAGGCTGGTGTCAGTTTCCAGTCCTGGTAAGAAGCTTGGAGCTCTAGGAGGCGCTATCTTTGGGCGCCATCTGACCAGGGCCCTGAGCTGGCCCAGCTTACATCTGGTCCCTGGCCATTCTGCCTACCTAGGGCTGCAAGGGGCCAGTGACTGACCATCCCCCTGGGGATAGCCTGTGACTCTGGTACCAGTTGGGACATAATGAGTGCATGGGGGTCTGGATCATGCCCACCATCTAGGGGCAGCTAGGCGCCTGCCTGGGGCCTGCACTAGGGGGCTGGGGTGGTTCTGGGGTTCCAGGCCTAGATCCCTGATGTAGGTGGATCAGAACATGCCAGCAACCGGGTGTGCAGATGGCACACCTCCCTGGATGGCAATACTGGAGAGCAAACGGGTGGCTGACGTCAGAGCAGGTAGCTGGACGGAGGGTGACGCACATGATTTTTTTTCCAACTGGCAGAAATTACTCCCCCCCCAAAACTAATTACAGAAAACAACCCCTCTTCACTCCAGTCCTGTTACAAGATCAGACAACTGGGAACAACCCACACGCCCAGGAGGGCAAGTCAGCCTATTAGAGGAAGGGGACTGGCACCTACTCCACCTGCTCACACAGGTGACCTACCGCCAGCAGGCGGCAGAGCGAAGGGCAGGGCGGCGCCCAGAGCGAATGCTGGTTGAAAGGAGAGGGAGAGACAGGCCCGAATGTGTGTCTCTCTGTATATTCATAAATGTCTCTGGCAAGAGACCAAAAAATCCATCCACGGTTACTCCCAGAGAGGGGACTGGGCATGGGGCAAGCATTTCTGTTTTTCCTTTTGTATTTCTTACAATAAAAATATTATCAAGAAAGAGAGAAAGAAGAACCAACAGGCAAGTGCGGGAGATGAGTCCTCTGGGTACCGAGGTGGAAGACAGATGCCGAGTAACCCGAGATTCTCTGTGCTTCTAGAACCTGACTTGAACCTGTGCTCAGAATGGTGTGGTCAGAGAGGAAGGGCTCTGGTGGGGAAGGCGGAGGAGGGATGGGGCAGGGGGTGGTAGGGAGAGGGGAGAAGGGCCAGGAGAGAAGGGAGAGGGTTGGGGTCTCATCTCACCGGCCATCCTGTCCTGAGGACTGTGTGCGCCGCCTGCAGAGAGATGGCAAACACGTGGAAAAAGTGGGGTGAGGCCCCTCCCAATCAACGTCCTGCCCACCCCATGACCCCACCCATCCGGCGGCCCAGGGACATGGTTGGGTCCACTCACCTGTACCGCGGCTGCTCCGACGACTCCGAGGGGGACCGCTCTGGGATGGAGAGGGACGTGGAGGACAGGGTTGTGGCGATGGAGGCGGTGGTGGCCTCCTCAAAAGACGGCGGCGTGCAGGGCAAGAGGTCCGGCCGACCTGTGGGGAGGAGCAGATGGGCACGTGCGCAAGTCAGGCACCCAGGGCTGCTCCTGGGAGGCCTCTGAGCTCTACCTGCAACTTGGCTCACCCCCAACTACCCATGTCCTCTCTCTCACCCACCACCTCACACTGTCGTCCCCGCCAGCTTCAGGAGAAGAAATATGCTCCAATTTCTCCCTGGCTTAAGGCCTTCCAGTACCTGTCCCCTGCTCTCAATTAAGAACTCCCCTCAGGGTCCTGATCCACTGGCCTCTCTGCCTGCCTCTGCTCCAGCCACACACTCTTCTCGCTATTCCCCAGACACCCACAGGCTAGGCCCCATCCTGCCCCCTGGGCCTTTGCACAGGCAGTGTCTCCCTTCCTTGATGCTCCCCCCACCAAGCCCACCCCTCCCTGCCTGGAATCTCTGACCCAGGAGATGGGAGGGATCTTCCTGAACACCAGGCTGACCCCATTAAGCACGTCATCCCCCAGGTCTCCATGCATCTCTGATGTACCGGGAGCCTGACACCTGAGGGTTGGGGGTGCATTCTGTGCTCAGCTCTCACTGTGGCTCTCCCAGGGACCCAGTCCCAGTTGTTCCCCGCTTCTCACTGCAGGTCTCGGGCTGAGGGGGTGACTGTGGCCAAGCCCCTCCCATCCAGGCTGGGCCCAGCACGGGGGCCCTCCCTTCTCAGCCCCCCATCTCCCAGCCACCTGCTCACCCTCATCCTCCAGTGTGGGGTAGCTGCGGGCCCCCCGCAGGTCGTACTGTGCATCCTCCCGCTCGCTGGGGATCTGGCTGGCCGAGAAGGCGGCCGTGGGCCCCAGGGGCTTGACGGCCAGCAAGGCACCACGGCCCTTCTTGGACGGTGAGGACTTCAGGGCTGCGGAGGGAGGGTGGCTGGTGCTGGGGAGCCCAAGCCCTGCAGCAGCACCCAGACAGGCCCCAGAGCCTCCTCTGTACCAAAGCCTGGCTGCCCCACTGCCCCACCTCCAGCCTGTCCACCAACACCTTTCGCTCCTGCTCTCCGTAGGGGAAGCCTGCCCTACGTTCCAGCTGGCTTGCCTGCAGGGGCAGGGTGGGGGTGCAGGAGCCCAGGTGCCCTGTCCTGTCCACTGGCAGAGATGGGATCCCAGGGACCCAGAACTCCCACTCTAGCCCCCTGGAAACAGCAGTAGGATCAGCAGCTGCCAATGTTTACTTAGCACTTTGGGGCCTCAGCCCCTGAGTCTCAGCCCACCCGACTCTGAGACATGGAAGCCAAGGGCCTGGCTCCCATCCAGGCTGCGTGGCTTTGGGGTCCCGAGTCCCCATCTGCAACCCTGGGTCAGAGGAGGCAGGAAGATCCTGATGCACCTTCCACGCCACCCTGGCTCCACCAAGGCCTGGCCCCAGCCTCTCCCGTACCTCTGGGGACCGCTGCCCCACATACGGTAGTTGCTCAGTTTGCCTTACACAGCCATCCAATCCCAGAGGCTGGGGAACTCCCTGGGCCCCCAGCCCTATGCCATGTCCCTGAGGGGCCACCCCAGCTGCCCCGTTCCCTGGACCAAGTCCCTGACTGCGTCCTAAGGCTGGTGAGCGGACGACCAGGACCCTGGCTTTACCCTGCTCTTGGCCTCCCACCCTTCTCCCTCTGCACCCCCACCCAGAGGGCCCAGGCACTCACAGGAGTTCTTCCGGAAAACTGTGTTGCTCATGAACTTGAAGAAGCGCTCGGCATAGAAGCTGGGCCGGTGGACGGAGACTGTGTCCTGGGGAGGGGAGAGGGGCCTGAGGGCAGGCAGGAGATGAGGGCTGGGGGGCTGTGGGAGCCCCGTGTCAGGGCAGGTGTGTCACCTTGGTGGGGATGGGACCCCAGGAGGGGCTGGCAGAGACAGGGCGGCAGGGAGACGGTTTTGTGGTAACGGTGTTCATAGTTTTTTCGTTGACCCTCGTGAATAAAATGGCAATTCAAAGAGGCAACTGAACAAACATCAAAATCAAGAAACTGGAAAGAACCTCTAGAGCTGGGGGGTGGAAGGAGAGTGCAGCTGACCCTGCTACAAAGGAAGGCTCTGTCCTGGCGGCAGGCAGACCTGGCTCCTGCGCTCATGGTGGGGCGGCCCTGGCCATGTACTGCTCGTCGGTGCCCCGGGGTGGACCCGAGGCTGCTGGGCAGGCCAGGACGCAGGGCTGGGAGGCCCATGAGGCAGGGAGCCAGGCACACAGTTGGGGCGCCATACTGCAGGGCCCCTGGGCGCATACCCTGGCTGTCCCTGGATCCAGTCTGCTCACTTGCTACGGCACTGTCTCCCCAGCACTGCTGATCGCAGGCCGGTCGTTCTCTGGGGGTCCATCCTATGCCCTAGGGTGGGGCCAGCAGCCCTGGCCCCCACCCACTAGATCCAGTGAGACCACCAGAGACATCCTCAGACACTGCCTGGAGGCCTTCCCCGGCTGTAACATAACAGAACGCAACTGGACACAGGGCCTCCCATCCCGGCCTGCCCTGAGGTGGTCACATGGCCTCGGGACTTGTGCTGGTTGATGGTGAGCAAAGACAGCAGGAAGAGTCTCTCTGCCCCAAGAGGAAGACGCCCCTTTCTCTGGCTGGAGCTGAAATGGGGGCTGCCATCTGGGCCAGGGGCCAAGGGCAACGCCTGGGGTGTGCAGGGACACACAGAAGAGGCTGGCCCCCAGGACTGTTGCGCCACCCTGCCAGTCTCAGGTTTCACACACCTGGATGGTTACTTTTCTTAGGCCATGGTGCATGCATGGCAAGCAGGATCTTGGTTCCCCAACCACGGACCAAGCTTGCGCTCCCCATGATGGGAGCTCGGAGTCTTAACCACTGGACTGCTGGGAAGCCCCTGGATGGTTACTTTGATGTTTGGGCCCCTCTGGAGCTGACCTCGATCTTCTGACAGGGTCGCGACCCCTCCACCTGCTCTCCCCTCTGCTGTGGGTTCACCGCACAGAAGGGTTTACCGTCGGCCCCACCCAGGGGGGAACATTCTGAAAACTCCCCCGGACCCTCGAAACACTCCGAGGCGTAGTGGGGGAGGTTGTTGGGACCTTGGGTTTTGCAGACTGCACACACACAGACAACCCTTAGCACTCAAGTAAGAACTGGCCTGTGGGGGCTTCAGGGGGAGAGGCCTCTGCCTGAGGGTCCACAGCCGGACTAGGTGGACAGTTTAACCCCAGCAGCTGGTTCTCACAGTATTTTACACTTTGAAGTAATTCACTGCAAGTGTTTATGGGTGGGCTGTGCTCACAGGAAGACACGAATTTCCAGTTTTTTTTGAACAACTGAGCCCATCTGTGTAAGCAAGCCCAACCTGCAGGGTCACACCTCCAGCTATGCAGTGCTGCCCCTGGGGTGCAGCTGGGGCCCAAGACCCCCTCCATATCACACACTTCCAGAATGTTCTCTGCCTGACTGGCCCTGACTTTCCCAGCCTGTCCTCACTTCTAACTCACTTGGGGCCCCCTAGTACCCTCCCTTGGGAAGCCTGTATGCTAAGCCTGTACCCTCACAGATGGCTCGGGCCCCTGCCTAGGGCGTCCCATGGCTGCCTCACTGCCTTGTCTTGGCCCTGACCCCCTGACCTGTGACCGTGGCTCCAAAAAAGTGGACGTGTCCCTCAACTCTCCAGCACCCAGGTCTGGCCCAGGGTGATGGTCAGGATGTCTGTGGATGGATGGGCAAAATGAACAAGTGGAGGATGCTCACCCCATCGTGGACGAGAGCCTTCCAGGTATGTTCCAGCTTCTTGATGAACCTGCAGAGGAGAAAATGCCCAGGACATCAGCCACACCTCCAGGTCCGGGGGAGGTCTCTTCCAGGCGAGCTCATCCCAGGGGACACAGGTGGTCTCCAGGGACTTTTGCGGTCATCATGACTGGGAATGTTCCTGGCATCAAAGGGGCAGAGGAAACCTGGTTGAAAGGAACCAGGCCACCTGCCGCACCAGTCAGAGGCCACCCCACTCTTTCTGGCCCCCTTGACCCCTCTCCACTGGCAGACTGCTCCCATCGCTGCTGCTCTGCAGGAGGAAGTGGAAAGGCTGCGGTGCGTGGCCCTCCATGGGGGACGGAGCCTGCCCTTCCTCTCTCCCTTGGCCCAGGCTAAGCCTGTCTCCTCCCTGCTGGAGGGAGCGCCCAGTGCCCCAGCCAGGCCCCCGTACCACACCTGGGCTGGGAAGCACGTTGCCACCTCCAGGCAGCTCCCCCAGACGCCTCTGGGCTGCAGGGGGAAGGATATCCTCCTTGACACACACCCCTGCCCTGGGATGAGCTCTGGCTGCCCACCCTGGGCTGTCCTGCCCACCTTGCCCCACCCGGGTCTCCACGGAAACCCACACCCACTGCTCGGAAAGCTGCCTGCTCTGCTCCACACTGGGAGGGAGACACCAGTAGATGAGGTAGCCCAGTCTTGGCACATGGCAGGGCCCACAGTCAGCCAGTGACACCCCACTCTCTACCCTGCCCTGTGCCAGCCCTCACCTGTTCCTGACCAGGCTCTCACTGGGGAGTGGGGAAGTCGGGCCAGGGGCATGCACCCACCCCGGCAGTATGGGGGGCGGGGACCCACCTGTAGGACTGCAGGATGTCGATGATTCCAATGTGCAGAAGCAGCCGCTCTCCTCGACCATTCACAGCGGGGATCCCCCCCATCCTGAGGAGAGGGGTCAAGCCTGTCAGCACCCATGGAGCCAGCCCATGGGTGCTCACCCAGAGGATGAGCCCTGTCTATCAGGAGCACAGGCTGGAGGCGGCCTAGAGCCCTGAGCCAGGAGCACCTGCTCTGGGACTTAGGGGCACTGAGATAGAGGGATGAGCGGGCAGGAGTGATGGAACCCGGAGCTTGAGGATACACACGTTCCCTGTAGGTGGCCGCATGGGTGGACCCTCGGAGAGGGACCTGACACCTGGGAAGCCCACCACAGAGGGATCGAGTGACCTTCTTGGCCCGCTCACTGAGTCAACACTGCAGGCCAGAGGCTGCCAAAGGGTCCAGACCATGAGACTCAAGTGCACGTGTACCCACACATGCACAAACGGAGCTTGCACACATACACACACGGAGCTTGCACACATACACAGGTGCATGCACGCCCACAGGTGCACACGCGGAGCCTGCACACTCACACACGCACACAGGTGCATGCATGAGCACATACATACCCAGGCAACGCTGGGCTTCGGGCACAGGCTGAGGAGTTAAAGCCACTGCAGCCCCAGGCCAAGCCCGCCCGTGCAGTTAGTGGGGCCCATGAGATAGCAGCTTCCTGCACGCCCAGGCCCCCCACAGGCTCTGCCAGCTGCACTCCACACTGTGCTCACCTTTGTACCTGCCGTCTCACCTGGCCTGGCACCAACCCTACAAATGCCAGACGGCTGAGCTCTGGGCCCAATCAGGTCCCCCCACTCATCCCAGGCAGGCCCTTCAGCTGATGGCCCAGTTTGGTGGCCAAGCTTTAGCCTGTCCCCCAGCTGGCTGTGCACCCTGATGGCTGCCACCCCCTGTAAGAACTAGACAGGTCTGGGCGTGGAGGGTCCAGCCAGCTCCCACATGGCTTGTGCATGGTGACACAGGGTCAACTGTGACACCTGTCTACAGCAGCGGTTCCCACAGTGGCTGGCCGTCCCCGGGGACACTGGGGCTGTGTGGAGACGGTTGTGGTTGTCACGACAAGGGTCAGGAATGCTGCTCCACCCCTCATAGTGCCCAGGACACCCAAAGAGTGACCGGGGCCTGCATGGGGTGGGAGTAGGGATGCCCTGTGAGTCTGTCTCTATGCCTGAGCCCCGACGGCAGGACCAGGTCGGCTGTTTGGGGGGTCAGGGGGCACACTCTCCTCTGGACCCTCTGACCTGGCTGCTCCCATAGCCACCTGGAATCCCTAGGGAAGGAACGTTCTCAGCCCCCGCACCCGCCTCCCCAGGGTCCTGGGCAGGGATCTTGCTGTGAAAGGGTCCCTTGTCCCCAGCCCTTTCCACTTTCTCCTGGTTGCCTTTCAACACCTTTCCAGCTTTGCTGCCTACGGTGAGGCTTTAACTCCCCTAGGCCCAGGGCGGGGGTACCTGTGTTTCCCACAGGGCTGGCCAGTGACCTCCATCTACTGACTGACTGAGTCAGACGCCAGGGTCAGAACACCCAGCCATAGCTGTGCAGCCAGTATCTAACTCTCAGGCCCCAGGGGGTGGGGACGGGTGGGTGCTGCAGGCTTACAAACCAGAAACCAGGAACCTGCCAGGTTCTGGGCCTGGCCTTGTCCCTCTCACCTTCCTCAAGGCTACCCCTCTTCCTTCCCCCTGCCTGCTTCTCGCCTGGCAAGGGGGCTGGGGCAGAGATGAGAGTTGGAAGCTCCCCAAGTCCCGCCAGCCCCGGCACCTACGTGTCATCCGTCTCGATGGCCTCCCCGCGTGCGGCACCACCCTGGATGGACTCCATGGCTGTGGAGTAGAGCGCCTTCTGGCCCAGCGGCCGCTTCTCGTCAGCTGTGCTCTGGGCACCCTCAGCCTGCCGCTCACGCTCCTGCTGGTCGATGTTGTGGACGCCCAGGAGCAGGCTGTAGTCCATGATCTTGAAGCTCTCCAGCACCTGCAGGAATAGGGATCGGGGTCAGCTGGCTGTGTCCCCAAACCCTGACCCTGGCCGGTGCTGAGCCTGAGCTGCATCCAGATCTGCGTCCACTGAGTCCCCACAGCCAGGTGGGGAGGTCCCCATCCCATTTCACCAACCAGGTGAGCGACAGCCCAAGCGGGTAAATGGACCACGGTGGGTGGGCCTGGGACGTGGCTCCTGACCTGAGGTCAGGGCACCTCCCAGCCGGCCCCACACCCCTACCCCTGCCCTGGTTCAGAAGCTCGGTTCACTGGCCACCCCACCCTGCTCCAGACCATGAGGTGCAGGCCAGGACGTGGATACGTGGGCACTGGGGATGGGGCCTGGAAGCCCTGGGACACGGAGATGGCTAGTGGTTTCTGGGGTGTCTGGGAGCCAGGGGTGCAGGGCAGACCCTGGAGGACCCAGGCCTGGCCTGAACCCCCTCCAGACCTCCATAACCTCACCTCTGAAGCCCATGGGGGGCGGGTGGACCGCAGTAGTAAGACCTGGAATGAGCCTGGCAAACCTTCTTTCTCCCTAACAAATACCTGCCTGTGAAGGAGGGCGGCTGTACAGACCTAGGTCTCAGGAGAGCCTTAAGTTTTTTTGGTTTTGCTTTTGTTTTGGCTACACTACAGGCATGCAGGATATTAGTTCCCTGATGAGCAATCGAATCTGTGCCTCTTGCAGTAGAAGCGCAAAGTCTTAAACACTTAAACACTCAGGCCAGGCAAGCCCTAAGGTGCACCCTGAGTTGAGCCCTGAAAACCTCAAGCTGCCCCGAGGCTCTGTTTGGCAGCAGGAACACAGCCTGTGGGGGCGGGGTGGGAGGTGGGGCATCTCTCTGGCTCACATGGCACTAGTTTCTCCCAGCGTTCCCACGTCACAGCTGGGAGGATGGGGCTCAGACATGGGACCCTGTGAGACCAGCCGGCCGCTCCTCACCAGGCAGTCACGTTGCAGCGTCTTGACGAGTGCAGAGAAGGTGTCGGCGTCAAGCATTAGCCCCTCGGGCATGTCCTGAATGAAGTCCAGGTCCTTGTAGGTGGGGATGCTCTTCTCCTTCTCCTTCTTGCTGGCCCGCCGCTTGTACGTGGAGCCTTTGAGGTCGAACTTGAGGTGCATCTTGACCACGCGTGGCAGCACGTTGTTCATCACCACCACGCGGATGTTCTTGCCGCCCGACTGCACGCAGTATAGCCCGTAGAACTTGGGCAGCAGTGTCCGGGGATTCTGGTTGAGATTCTGGTGGAGGGGAGAGGGCGGGTGGAGAGGGCGCCGGGAGCCTTGCTGGGACCCCACACAGCACTCTGCGGTCTGCTCCTCAAGAGCTCAGGCCAGAGGCCACCTCCTCAGGAAGCCCACCTGACCACCTCCCTGAGGCCTGCCCTCCCTCCTTGCCCCTAGCACCCAGCCAGATGAACTCCCCATCGCCCCACCTGACCAAAAGTGCCAGGAGGGTCGGTTTTTACACGGCCAAGCCCAGGGAGAGGTGGCCTTTCCATAAAGGGCCCCAGGGGACTTCCCAAGGTGTTGGGCCTGGTTTCCTAGGAAGTCTGACCCAGGTCTCTCTCAACTCTCCAGTCTGCCCTGGGGGGATGGGGGCTGGTTGGCCTCTAGGCGTCAGGCCATCTGTCTTTTTTTTTTTTAATTTTTTTAGCTGTGCCTCACAGCATATAGGATCCTAGTTCCCTGACCAGGGATTAAACCTGTGCCTCCTGCTTTAGAAGCATGGAGTCTTAACCACTGGACCATCAGGGAAGTCCCAGGCCACTTGTCTTTGTACAGTTGGGAACTAAGAATGGCTTTACATTGTCAGAAAGTTGATAAAACTAAACAAAAAATGGTGTCCTGTGGCATGTGAAAATTATGAAATGCACACGGTAGCCTCGGCAAATAGTTCTACTGGCACTCAGCCGGGGCCACTTGCTCTCGCCCTGTCTGTGGCAGCTTTCTCGCTAGAGCGGAGCTGTAGAGACAGAGGCTGTGCTCACAAAGCTGAAGACGTTTGTTTTATCATGTTTTACAGAAAACATTTGCTGACCCCCGACCTAGGGGAGCTGAGGATCCCACCCAGGATTATAGGGTTATAGGGTGGGGGACAGGTCACAATCTGCGCAAAGTTGCCCAGGGCCTGGCCACGCCTGCCCTCAGGTGGGGTCCTCACTTCCCATCTTGGTGTGTATCAGGACCCCCACCCCTGGGCGCCAGGAAGTCTGAGGCACCTGCTCCCACACCCCCAGGGGCCTGAGTGCCTGTCTGAGTCACTGGTTGTTGAGACTTGAGGCCCAAAGCCTCAAGTCTTTGGGAGGTGGGTAGTGGGGCATGGCCACCAGAGCCCAGATGGCTATTCCTGCTTTCCATGTGAGGGGGTCCTGCGGGTGAGGCTCGGTGACCCAGGACGGCCTGTCAAGGCCTGCCCAGAGGGGACAGTTCCTCAAGGCGGTGGTTCCCAGGAGGGGCAGTTCCCAAGGTAGGGATGCCCGGAGCTCCTCAGCAGAGGGAGGAAGGCCTAGGTCCAGGGGCAGCCGGGCTCCCCACCATGTAGTAGCCAGGCAGCAGCTTCTGCAGGAACTCGGCCTCCTTGTGCATCACTGTCTTGATGATGAACTCGTCGTCGCTGGTGACGTAGAACAGGGAGCCACTGGCACCGGGGTTAGACAGCTCGATGAGCGGCTCATTGCACAGCGAGTACTGTAAAGGGACGGTGAATGCGGGGGTGGTCACCGATACCCATAGGCCCAGGGGCTGCTGGGTGATCCCCGAAGTGGTCATGGTCAGTCCCATGTGACAATCACACAGGAGACCATAGTGTCTGGAAGGAATGGGAGTCCTGGCCAGCAAGGACGGAGCCTGGCTGATGACGCCAGGGGTTTGGAAGAGACCCGATGCAGTTGAGTCCACTTGAGGCCACAACCCAGCCCCGGATGACAACCTGAGCAAGGAGCCCAGCAACGCTGCAGCCACATCCCCGCCGCATGGAGGCCGAGGACGACAAGCAGGTGGCGATCTAAGCCCCCAAGCCAGGGCTCGGGCGGGTGACCCGTGACAAAGCAGCCGCCGAGGACACACTCACCAAGTAGTCGTCTGGCCGAATCCCAAAGAGCTCCCGGAAGTAGCGGAAGGCAACAGGTGCATAGGTCTTGAACCTGAAGTCCTGGAAGTGATGGGCGGGAGTGAGGTTGCTGCCTTCACTGCAGAGGAAGCAGGGGGGAGACTGTGAGGGACCCAGGCCTGTGTACACTCCCTTCCCCCACCAAAAGCCTGCCTGCCCGCCCAGGCCCAGCCCCAAGGCACCCGAATAATCAACCCAAAAGTGACACGGGGCTCCCATGCTGGACACGGGACAAAGGGCTGTGGCCAATCTCAGATTGTCCTCCAGTGACAAACCTCCCCTTCCTTCATTAGCCCACAGTGTGGGGAGTACACATGGCCACCCAGAATAAGACCACTGCCAGGCTCTCCCACAGCCAGGCATGATCAGGGTGCTGCACTTGGCCAATCCCATGAGGAGAGGAGAATGACTTGGGTCTTTTCCTAGTCATGCCCTTAAAGGGCAGGGGGATGTGCTCTCCTTCTCTTTCCTATGGTTGGAATGCAGGTGTGATGGCAGAACCCTGGGCAGCTCTTGCAGCCACTGGTTTATAAAGCAGCATAGAAGATGGTGAAAAACCCAGAAGGAATCTGGGCCCAGCAACATCATGAAGCCACCTGACCAATCTTCCAATCTTGGACTCTGTGTGTGTGTGTGTAGGTATACACACATATTAGAAAGAGAGAAACAACAAACTTTTGTCTTCCTCTCTAAGAGTCGCCATTCTATTGCATCTCTCTGATTCAGCAGCAAACATCCTGACTGACACAGGGCTGGACCTCAAAGGCAAGGGGAGCTCAGGAGGGGCCAGAGCCATTTCCAGCAGAGAAAAAAGCTGAAAGAGCAGCAGGGGTGTGTGCATGCAGGGAGAGTGCAGAGGGCTTGGAGCGGGCCAAGCAGGGTACCTGGGGAAGAAGATGCTCTCCACCACATAGAAGTCCTGCATGAGCACGTCGCGCTCTGGCTTGGAGCTCAGGTTGCCCACGGTGTAGCCGATGCCCAGCTGGATAGCCCCCTTCAGGGTAGAGGACGTGGTCTGCGGGAAACCCAGCTGCATCAAGACCCCTGGGTCCCACCCCTTGGCTGCCAGGGTCTGAGACAGGATGGGAAGCCCCTTAGGATGGAGGGGGCAGCATCTGGCCTGCGGCTCAGCCCCCGACACCCATTACCTCCAAGGGGTCCCCAGGCAGCACCCGCCGAGCCCGTCATAGACGTGCTGGCCTCAGGCCCACCGCTCAGCCTACATAACCACACAGCCAGGAAGTGGCCTGGCTGAGGCTCCAACACCACCATGCCTGTTTTCTATCCACATCCTAGAAGGTTCCTACAGCTCAGAACTGCCCCGACTTGGCAGGGGGGTCTACCACTGCCAGGGTTCTCTTTTGGGAAGCAGGAGTACAGTATCCAGCAATGCCCAGGCTTCCCTTCTGAGACCCGGGCTCCTTCTGTCTACTCTCAAAGGGATCTGCCTTTCTGCATCTCAGTCCTCCACCCTGGCACTGGCCCTCTTGGGGCCCCTCATGCCACCCTCCCTAGAGAAGTACCAGCTGCCTGTCCATCTGTCAGCACTGTCATTCACGTTACCGTCACCATGAGCCCTAAGCAACACGCCCACCATCAAGGAAAGATGCCTCAGTCCTTAAGTTACCGACTCGGGTCCCCTGCACCCTCGTCGCAGGGACAAGCCCTTTCCAAGCGCCCACCCCTTCTCCTGAAGCCCCACCTCAATCCATTCCCTCAAGATGACATCAACTGAACACAATCTTCCAGAGGAGATACACAGATGACCACTGAGCATAGAAGGTACTGGGTACCACCAGGCTCCGGGAAGGTGCAAATCTAAACAGTGAGACCTGCTGCCCACGCACCAGGAGGGACAGATCAGACAGACAAGCACCACACAGGACAAGAAGTGGAGTCCCCATGATCAGCTGGCAAGAATGGAAAATGGGACAGCCACGGTGGACAGTGTGGCAGCTCCTCCAAGGGTTACCTGTGACCCCCCGGGGGGCCCCAGCGGTTCCACTGCTAGGACTGTGGCCCAGGGAGGGCAGTGTAGTCCCGAAAATCACCTGGACACAAGCCCTCACAACAGCACTGCTCACAACAGCCAGAAAGGGTCCATCAGCGGAGGGTGGATACACAGAACATGGTCCCTCCACCCATGGGAGCATTGCTCAGCCACAAAAAGGAGAAGCCCTAACACTCGCTACCACATGGATGGACCCTGAAAACATGATGCTCAGTGAGAGAAGCAGACACAGAAGGACACACAGGGTGTGATTCCACTGATGGGAAACGTGCAGAGCAGGCAGGTCCACAGACACAGAGAGTGGGTTCCTGGTTGTCAGGGGCTGGGGGAGGCAAATGGGACAGGGCTTTTGAGGTGAGGGAAACGCTTTAAAATTGACTCAGGCAATGCACAGCTCTGAATACTCTAGAAACTGTCTAATTGAACACTTCAGAAGGGTGACTCACTTACTGCACACACTCGCTCTCAGCGAGGTGGGTGTTTTTAGGAGGTGCAACCAGGCGGAGAGGACCAGCAGCAGCGGGGCCAGCTCACCATGCCCAACCTCACCTCCGCCCCACTCCCAAGGGATGGGAGGAAGCTACAATTTCCTCTAGCCCAAGGTCACGGTGAAGGCCACAGTGACTTGAGGAACAAGGCAGGTGGTGCAGCCTCTAGCCACAGAAGGCCCACACCTGACCTTCCGTGGGCCCCGTGCATATGTGGGGGGCCCCCCCTTGTCCCACCCCCATTGACTGAGGGCAGAGCAGGAACCTTCTTGTAGGTGGTTTCACCAGATGCATCCACGCCCCGATGACCCAGCTTCTTCCCATGGCCAGGGCCAGGCTGTCCAGTCATCAGTGGGACCTGGGGAAGAGGAAGCAGGAAGTTCAGAATTGGCAAGAAACCAGAACGCTCTGGAAATCCTGGCCAGAAAGGGCCTCTGTCACTGGGCCCAGATGGAGTCTGGGGCGGGGGCTGGGTGGGTAGGCTGTGGGCACGGGGGCTCCTCTCTCTGGGGGCCCACATCCCACATCTGGGGGCCACACAGACCAGGACCACTGGCTCCTCCAGAAAAGCAGGAGGTCAGCAGCCTGGCCCTCTGCAGGGAGAAGAGCCCCAACTTCAGGGTCACCCCCACCCCCAGCACTGCTGACCTGGGGCTAGTCACTCTCTGGGGGGGAATCCTGGGTGCTGTAGGGTACAGAGCAACATCACTGCCCCACCACTTCACTGCCAGGAGCCCCCCAGTTGTGACGACCACAGATGTTTCCAGATGTGGCCGGGTGAAACCCTTTGGACTGAAATGAGAGTATCTCCTCCTGGATGGGGGAGAGGTCCTGCTGGTCTGGGAGCAGGCTGGTTCCTGCCAGTTCCATGGCACAGGTATGACATCCTGGCAAAGTTGTGTGGAAGACACTGCTCCCCATGTGTGACATCACAGGGGAGAGATGGTGCACAGGGCCATGGGGCCTGAAGGACACACACCAGCTCAAGAGTCAGGCCGAGGCCAGCCCGCAGATGGTGTGTACCTGCCACCACTCACAGGGCTCAGACCAGCCTGTTCTGCACATTGGCCACCAGGGGGCGGGCTTCCCTCAGGCAATGTTAGTTGCCAGCCCTGCTCTGCACCCATCGCTGCTGGCTCCCAACTGCCTGTCAGCTGGACACCCCCCAGGACCCAAGCAGATGGGCAAAGCCCTCCTAGGAAGGACCCTGGGTGCCCAGCAGTGTCCTGGGAAAGGAGCCTGGCTGGGATGGAACATGGATGTCAGGGTGGCTCCTGCTATACCTGGGCTCCTCAGACAACAGGGTTCACAGACGCCCCTCGCAGGTGGCTTCCAGGAGTGACTGGAAACTAACAAACTAGAGACAGGGTGCCAAGGGCTCACGCAAGTGGCCACCACCAGGAAAAGTTGCCTGGGGACAGGACTGGTGGGACCCTGGGTGGGCAGGTATGGGACAGCAGGGGGGTAGGGGGGAAGGCCGGCTTGAAGGCACTGCTAACAGGGACAGGCGGGGGGGCCATCCTCTCCAGGCCCCTCGGGGCTCTTCCCACGCACCCCATCCCTCCCAGAAACTCAAGATGCTGGTGGGACAGACGGTTTCCACTGTCTGATGACATGTGCCTATTTGCTATGCCAGCATCTGAGGCCCAGAGAAGTGCAGTGAGATGCCCAAGGCCACGGAGCAGGACGTGGGCAGGGCAGGGTGCTGCCCCATCCACCTTCGGGAGGCAGGGAGGGTGGGCCCCCGAGGACACTCACCTCTGCTGGGGTCGTCTTTTTCTGGGCCGAACCTGAGGAAGAGAAGGGACACTTTAGTCTGGACCCATGGCCTCTGCCATCAGCACCGCCCCACACACGCACCCTGTGCCCCTGGGGAGGTGGTAGGGACCCTGCGAGGTAAACAGGCCTAGAGACGCAATGTGGGGGTGGATGCGGAGCAACCATGCAGACGCGGCTCTGCAGGCAGGGGTAGTGGGAGGGCGGGTGGAGACAAGGCACAGCCCATCGCTGGGAGGGCCCCAAGCAAGGAGGGTGGACATCGCAGCGACGGGGCAGCAGTGATCAGTGGCTGCGGCCCAGGCCAGAGTGACAGCACCAGCCCCTGAGGCAGCTGGGTGATGGAGAGCCAACCAGCCAAGGACACCCCTGGTCCCTGTCCACATGGCCCCTGTCCGCACAGTCCTCATCCACACGGCTCCCAGCCCCACGGCTCCCATGGAAGGACGCTCCCAGTGGGAAGGCCAGCAACGTTCACCTCTCAGGACCACTACTACCTGCTCCAGCCCAGCTCCTCAGGGGGCCTCAGGTCAAGCACGGGCCCTGCTGAGCTGGTGTCCTCACCCAGAAAGCTGGCTTCTGCTGAGGGTTATCTGTTCAGTGCGAGTGCTCAGCACATATCAGCCCCAACTCCTGGGATGTTCATATTCTGGTCCCAGAATGGGCCGTGCTGGTGGGGTTAAAACCCCTGAGATGGGGACAATCCTGGATTCCTGGGGGCCCAGTGCCATCGCAAGGTCGTCATAAGAGGGAGGGGGAGGGTCAGAGGCAGAGAGATGGGAGATGCTGCTCTGATGGCTGTGAGGATGGAGGGAGAGGTCATGAGCCAGGGATGTGGCACTTCTAGAAGCTGGAAAACGGGGGAGCCAGTGCTCCCCTGGAGCCTCTGGAGGGACGGGCCCTGCCCATGCCTGGATTTAGCTCCGTGAGGACTGAGCTGGACTCGTGACCTCCAGGACTGTGAGATAATCAATCTGTGTAGTTAGCAGGTCAAGTCTGTGGTGATCTGTTACAGCTACAAGGGGGAACTCATAGACTGGTGTCTGCCAGGTGTCAGCATGGAGGGGAGGAAGTGGTGACCAGGACAGTCCTGGCCCCACCTTCTAGGGCACACAGTCAAGGAGGGGGCAGAGAAGGGTCTGGACAGCACAGCGAGTGCCAGGAGGACCACATGAAGAGACAGGTGGGGGTCAGACCAGCAAGGGCAGGCTTGGGCTCTTACCTCAGGGAGATGGGAGGCCTGGAGGGCTGGGCTAAGGTGGGGACACCTGACTCAGGTGCTCACAGGCACCCCCTAGTGGCCGTAGGGGGACAGACGGGGGGCGGCACACGCTGGTCCAGGTGTCCAGGTAGGAGATAAGGGGGTGGACCATGGGTGGCCACCGCGAAGCAGATGAGAGAGAAGTGGGCAGATGGGGGAAGATCTAGAGTCAGGATGGACAGGCCGTACTCACTGGAGGCAGACTGAAGAAAGGGGAGGCGTCAGGAATGACTAAGGATTTTGGAGCAACTCACAGAAGGATGGAGCTGCCTCAGCCAGGATGGGGGCTGGGCAGGAGCGGTGTGGGGGATGGTCAGGGCAGGGTGGCCATGGTGAATGTGAGACCCCTGCGTGCAGAGGGGAGGGACAGCTGGACCCCACGTCAGGAGCTCAGGGGGCCCCGGTGGAGGCAGGGCTGGAGGTAGTTGTCCGGGGGCTAGATGGGGTTTGAGCCCCAAGAGTGAACAAGACCACCCAGGAGATGTGGGATCGGGGAGGGGAGAGGCCTGAGTACCCAGCCCTGGTCCCATGGGCTAGGGGGCGGGCAAGGGCCCCAGAGAGCAGCAGGCCCAGGTGACGGGTCAGGGGTCAGAACGTGCTCTTCTGTCCACCAGGCTTGGGCCAGGGCTGGGTTGGGGATGGCTACTGGGGACTCAGCCTCCTCTAGGAGGATGAGAATGGCCTGCAATCAGTGGTCATGGCCGCACATTGTAAAGATATAGGAAAAACTGAATTACATACTTACAAGTGAGTTTTATGGTATTTATGAATTATCTCTCAATAAAGAACACAAAACCAAGATGGCATGGCCGTGGTGCAGCCAAGTTGGCTGGGATGGGGACTCTCCTGAGCACCCTTCTGCCTGCAGTGCACCACCCCCCCGACCCCTGCCATCGGGAGACAGGAAAACCGAGGCCAGGGAGCAGCCGGCTTGGCCCTTCATGATACCAGGGCCCACAAAAGGGACTCTCCTGGAGGACACAGCCCACGGATCCCCGGAAGGCCATAACTGTGCCAGGACGGGGCACACCAGCCCACACGCCCACCTGCGACATGTGGGGCTCCCTGGCCACAGGATGAATCTGGGCTCAGCCCACCCTCAGGGTTGGGAGTGGGGGGGTAGCGGAAGGTGCTGGAAAGCTGACATAATATTTTCGTTGGCCGCCCAACAGCAGAACAATTCACGGTTTTGCGTCTGGGGTGTGGGGGAAGGAAAGGGGGATGAGGCAGGAAGTGCCAATGGACTGAATGGAACATTCCAGACCTTGTTTGGGGGCCCCAGGCATCTCCTTCTCAGTCTGCCTGGAGCACCTGAGCCTGGAGCCCAACCCCTGGGCCCACCCACGTCCTCTGCAGCTCCAGACCCCTCATCCAGGGGTAGAGACAGTCCAGCACCGTGGTCCCTGCCCTCTCCACCACCAAGGCCTCTGCAGGGGTAGGGGCCTGGCCAACACCACTGCTGGACGTGAAGTCCAGCGGGTCTGCCCTGCTCAGGGACACTGAATGGCTGATAAAGGGGCAGCCCTACCCCACCTGGAATCCCCCCAGGCATGAGGCCAGGAGGGCAGCAGGCAGGCTCTGAGCCAGCCCAGGCCACAGTCAGGAGTGCCCAGAGCAGGAGCAGAGTGGGGGGAGAAGCAAGGGCAAAAGCAGCCAGCACACCTGAGACAGGGTTCTGCCTAGACATGCACCCTGACGCCCCCTCTAGGGGCCTCCTTTCCCCCTCCCCCAGAGTCCCACCATCCGCGCGCCCACCCGCTCTCTGAAATGCCCTTCTGGAGCCTTGCCCATCAGCTCTGGGGTCAGGCAGCCAGATGGCTCTTGCACCCACTCCTGCCATCCAGGCTGGGGGCAGCAGGGACCAAGATCTTGTGCTCTTCCCAGCCCAAGACGTGACCAATTATCTTTTGAATGAGCTACCCGTTTTCGAGGAAATTAGGTTTTAAAAATAGCCTGGGGAGGGGGAGAGTGTGAGGCACTGCAGGCGGGAGGCAGGGCTGAGACCTGGGGGTGGGAACTGAGGACACAGCTGTGCCTCGGGCTGGCCCCCTCACAGATTCCCACGAAGAATGCTGGTGAGAGACCCCTTCCCTGGCATACACAGGACCACTTTTCTTACATTTGATGAGGAAACTGAGGCAGAGAAAACACACCCCCAAGGACCGGGGGCGGGGGGGGGGATCTTACCATCTATCCCTCAGCAGAAACACTAGGTTATTTTTACTTTGAAGTCCATTCATAGCCCACCTCTGCCTGGCTCCTCTCAGCCCCCATCCTGTACCACGTGGAAAACTGCCCCCCTAGTTTGTCCTTCCCAGAGCAGCCACCAGAGGGTACCCGTGAGCACCAGAGTCAGGCCCGCCCCGGCCTGGCCCCCTCCCCTGCCCAGAGCCCTCCTGGGTCCCACCTCGCTGGAGATAAGAGCCCAAGTCATCTAGGTGGCCCACAGGGCCCTGCACGACCTGCCCTGTCCCCTCCCTGTGCTCCCTCCCTCTTGCTCCCCCTCATTCACTCTGCTCCACGTGGGCTTCCTTGCTGTTCTCTTCCAGCATGCCAGGTAGAGTCCTGCCCCAGGGCCTTTGCATGGGCTGTTCTCCCCACCTGAAACGACCTTCCCAAGACCTCTGCATGGTTTGCTTCCTTGCTTCAGCCAATACCTGGCTCAGACATCACCACTTCAGATAAGCTGTTCCCCTGATCACCTTACCCCAGACTGCCCCCCTAACTCCAGGCCACTCTTCCTACCTTCTGGCTTTCTCTGTCTTCCAGCACTGGGCCCCACCTGGTGCCTGTGTATTATCTCTCCATATCCCTAGTCACGGGGCATCACGTCTGCCCTGTCACTTGCAGAGCTGTCTGGAGTGCACAGGGGAGCATTCCTCAGAGAGGGGCAGGGGGGCTTGAGGCGGTCACTGTGGTATCACTGCCCACCTGGTGCCCAGGGGAGCGCTGCTCCCCATGACTCAGAGCAAATGAGACAGTATGAGGCAGTTGAACCAGGAAGCAGCACTGGGGCCAGGGCTCGCTCACTTCCCATCAACTGGAATGGTCTGGCCACAGGAGCAAAGTCCCCCTGGGCCAGGGCCCCCCCAAGTCTTGGTCGGCCATGACCAGAGTGGACAGGCCACCCACAAGCTACCAAGGAAAATCTGCTTGTAACCCACAAGGAGGGCTCTGTGGCTGATCCCAGGACGCTGCAGCCCCTGCAGCCAGGCAACCCACCCTGAGCCACTGAACCCAGCAGAAGGGACCCTGCAGCGTGAGGAAAGTGGGTGGTTTTGAGCCACAAGGTCCCTGCTGAGGCCCTGCAGGAGACCCCATGGGGGCAGGACCAGGTAGCCCCTACCCTCCAGGCCTGCGAGTGCAGGAGCCTCCTAGACTGTGTGCCGCCTGCTAAACCCAGCCCAGATGACAGGATGGCAAATGTGTGCAGTTTGAGCCCTGCAGCTCTGAGGTGGCTGTTACACAGCAGCAGCTAACTGATACAGGGGCCACTCCTCCCGGCCGAGAGCATCTCCAAGAGGAATATAAGGACCCAGTCTCAGCCTCTGGGAGATGAAGACAGAAGTGAGCACTTCACGCCCTCCATCCAACTTGCGTTCTTCACATTCACAAAACATTCAAGGTACCCACACAACAGATCACTCAGCCATGAAGAGAAGCCCCGACACTCGCTACCACATGGATGGACCCTGAGAACACGATGCTCAGTGAGAGAAGCAGACACAGAAGGACACATTACGTGTGATTCCACTGCTGGGAAACGTCCACAACAGGCTGATCCACAGACACACAGTGGGTGAATGGTTGTCAGGGGCTGAGGGGGAGGAGGTGGGGGGGTGACTGCTAAGGGCCTTCTGGGACTGATGGAGTGTTCTGGAATTAGACTTTGGTGGCGGTGGCACAACAAAGCGAATATAATAATGACTGAATTGTGCATTTTAAAAGACTTCATTTTATACTATGTGAACTATGGCTCAAAGAAATTTTTTTAAAGGAATGAAGCTCTTCAGTTGCAAAACCACCACCCAGTGACATGTGGCTCCAGGACCTCCTCCAGACTCCGCTCCTCCAGCAGTGATACTGCGAAGCAAGAGGACGCAGATCTTGGTCCCCTGCCCCACCCCGAGATGAGGCCGTGCAGCCAGATGGAGGTGTCTGAGCTCAGGGAGGGCAGCCAAGCCTCCAGGTTGGCGCTCCCCCACCTCCTGTGGGAAAGGGCCAGCTTGTCCTATTTCTGACCCATCTTGGACTGAGATGTCCACAAAACACGGTAAACATCAGCCACTGGAGAGGGGAAGACACACGAGATCAAGCCCAAGGTTCTGCTGCTCCTTTTTCAGCCTCCGAACAACTGCAAGCACACCAGACAGAAGCACGGGGACCCCCCACAGCTCTCACCTGGCAGCTGAGCTGTGATCTGCGAAGCCCAGCCTCTCCTCAGCGCACTGCACGGGATACAAACAGTGTGGGGCTGCGGGCACCCCCAAGGCCCATTTGCTAACCCAGGCCCCCAGCACTGCAGGCATGAGGGGAGGGTCACTCTGTGGGACATCTGGGGTGTTGTGGATGTGGAGCCGCATTGGCCCCTCAACTGGATGCTAGGGGCTCCCTCCCAGTATATAAAATCCCAGTCATGACGACTACAGATGCCCCAGGAGACAGGCAGTGAGACTGTCTACACTAGTCCACGGTGGAAAACCCCACACAATGAGTTTATGATGGCAGCGACACGGTAACAGCCAGCACCACACTACCTGCTGTGCGGGCCCTGTCCAACAGAACCCCCCATCTCATCCCCTCATTCCACGCTGACTGGGTGACACGGAGACTGGCCTCCCCAGTCTGCATGAGGACCTGGAAGCTGGCGGTCCCCACAGGAAAGTGACAGGCAGAGGTGTGAACTCAGGCCCCCCATCCACCCACCCACTCCACAGCCCCAAGCTCGGTGAGTATATCCCCCAGTTATACCACTGGGAACCCCTACCTGGGCCTTCTTTCTGGCGGTTGAGGGTCAATGTGAGTTGAGTCAACTTTCAAAGTCACAATGTTTTGGAGATAAACCTGGGTTCCTTGGAAAATGAGCAAATCTACACAGACAAGGCCAGCACGCTCACTCACCTGGATCCATGTTCTCACCCTTCACGGTCTGCTCCCCCCACAGCAGCCAGAGGGCGCCTGTGAGCACCTGAGGCAGGCACCATCTGACTTTGTGATCTAATTTCTTTACGACCATTTTACAGAAGGAAGCAAGGGTTTGGAGAAATTTAGGAAGTGATCCCAAGTCAGAGGTGAAAAACTTCATGATCACATCTTAGAATCTAGAACAGCGTTCCATAAAATTCAACAGAAAAGTCATGTCCAAAAAGCTATTAAGAAAATAGAGGAAGGTGCGGGGCGGGGAAAGTAGGGGTGGGTTGGGGGACAGGAACAACCTTTACTTAAAAACAAGTAGGGGACTTCCCTGGTGGTCCAGTGGTTAGGATTCCACATTTCCACTGCAGGGGCATGGGTTCAATCCCCAATCAAGAAACTAAGATCCCACAAGCCATGCAATGTAGCCAAAAAAAGAAGAAAAAAGTACAAACAGTAAGCACATTAACATCAACCACAAGACAGAGTGCAGCTGTGAGGGCTACCACTTCAGTGGGAGAACTGGCCAATGCAATAAAATATGAAAAAAGAAAAGGAATGAAAATTGAAAAGATAAATTTTTTTTTTTTACAAAATCTAAATTACAGAACCAACTGACCAAGCATTGAATTAAGTGGAGCAGAGCAAGGTGGCCAGACAGATACCAGTAACTCACCTGCAGTCATACTGCAAGCAGATACGGGAGTTTCTGCCCTTTGGACCACCACCTGCTCTTACTCTTATATGCATGCCTGTCCCTGGTTTCACACTTGAGTTAATCTTTATCTGTTGGACCCAACCTCTCTGATTAACAGACATTAACAGGGAGCTGCTAATCTTTCCTTCACCAGGGTCACACCTGGTGTGACACTGAATAGGTGTGAATCTGGGGTAAATATCACACAGTGACAGAATAAAAAACTTTCATATTTTTGTTGTTATCTCAGACTTTTACCACCAGTACTAATGATAGGGAAGGCTAAGAAGTCTAAAGTTAATGGGTGATCAGAGTAGTTAACATCACCAACAACATGCTGGAAAATATCAAAATCTAGTTAATGAAACACATGTTGAAGTGCTTCAAGGGGAGTGTGCTGATGTCTGCAGCTCTGAAATGCATTCAAAAGGTTAGATGGGTAGAGTAATGGATGAGCGATGGCAGGTGCTGGAGGGATAAACACAGCAAAACCTCCACTCTAGGATCTGAGTGGTAATGAGTGAGTGTCCACTCTCCAATTCTTTCAACTTTTCCGTACAACTGAAAATGTTCTTAATAAAATATTCTTCCTCCACATTAAAGGTGAATTTTGACCTTTCAGGTCAGGTGTTTTCAAACTCTGGAGAGAAACATTTTCTGAGGCTCTGCCCACAAACGTGAGTGATCCCAGTGAGCAGCGAGCAGCAGTGGACACACGTGAGCACACCTAACACACTCAGTGAGCACCCTCTGTGTCCAGGGTCCTGCTTTAGGGAGAACACACTCCAAAGGGAACTGACTTCTTGCCTGATGTTCAGTAAGAAAAGAGTTTAAGTGAATTTCAGAAAAATTCAGAATAATATAAAAGACACCAATGTGTTACTATACAGGTTAAACAAATCTTTGTTTCTCCCTTAAGTCAGGAGTCAGCAAACATTTTCTGTGACGGGTCAGAGGAGACCCAGCAGAGGCCACCCAGGGGTCTGGGTGAGGGGAGTGCCCAAAAGGCGGTTCTCACCCTGGTGATCCTGCCCCCAGGGGATACTGCACAATGTCTGGAGAGTCTGTGACTGTCATGACTGGGGGCTCCTGGCATCCAGTGGATGGGGCCAAGGTGTGCCCAGCACCCTGCAGCGCCTAGGACAGCACCCAGGGGATGACCTGACTTGACACAGGCAGTGCTGTGGGAGACCTGGAGCACATATAAAGATGTATGGGAGAAGAGGCAGAGCCTGGGTGTGGGTGCTTATTATATGACTCTCTAGTATTTAAAATATTTCATGATAAAAATGCTCTTACTTGTACTATCCAGTCTGTTTTGTCTTCTGTTTGAAGTGCATTGTAATGAAAGGCCACAGCATGCGCACACATGCACACACACACACACACATGCACACAGCCTCCCCGGGTTAGGGTCTATCCAGCCAGGTCTCCAACCCTCTCACCAGCTCCAGGAGATAACTGCCATTCGACCCACTTTACAGCTGGGGCGGCTGAGGGCCATTGGAGCGGTGACTTCAAAGGCCGCAAGGTCACTGCAGGCTGCACTAAGAGCTACCCCGAGGCTGGAGCGGGGGAGGGGCTGCGGGGGGTGGAGGAGGTTCTGGTGTCCAGTTTCCAGATAACGGGGTCAGAGCCACATAGCCTGACTGAGGTTGCGCAGCCAGCAAGCCCCAGGGCCTGGGGGGTTTGATGAGCGACTTGCTCTGCGCTGGGCAGACGTGCCTGGTTGTGCAAGGTCTTCCACTGGGCCCACACCATCGCCGGGTAGGGCACGGCTCCACCCGTGATGCAGGCGCTAAGGAGAGGGAGGCCGTGTCTGGTTCACACCCGGGCAGAGCTCACCTTCCCCACACCTGTCCTGCGGCCGCAGCAATCCCAGCTCTATCCTCCCCTGGTGGCCTGGATCACCCCCTCTGCATAACACACCACAATCCTGCCCCCAGTGCCCTCCCAACTTCACCAAAAGCTCCACTTCCCGTCCTGGATGCCTCTGCACCTGCCCAGGGCTGGGCATGGTGTGGACCTCAGCGAGTATCGGCCGAGTGAGAAACCCAGAAGGGCTGCATGGAGGAGGCTGAGAGTACGCCCTGTCAGGAGCCTTGGGAAAGAGCGGTGGGAATGCAGCCCGCAAGTGTCTCCAACATGTTACCTCAGGCTGGACATCAGATGAAGGGCTGGAAGCCAGTACGGCCACGGACTGTGGTGCTTCCAGCCCAGCCTGTCCCAAGCAACACCCTGCTAGTCTCTCCTATTAGAGGAGGAAACTGGGCTCAGAGAAGGGGTATTCGGATGTGAATCAAGACAGAAACACGATGGATGCTCCTTGAAGAAACAAGGTGAGTGCAGGGGGAAGAATATTTGTTGATGTAAATCAAGAGCCAGCAACCTGCTCCATGGACCAAACTCACCGCAGTTGTTACAAGGTTTTACTGGCGCATGGTCCCTCCCGCTCATTCACAATTACAGCTGCGTCGGCTCCCACACAGACCACCCAGCTCCTCACAAAAAAGGTCTGCAAACTAGCAAGACCAAAGAGGTCGTGGTGATGGGCTTCAAGCCTCGCTGGACTCTGTCTCCCCGTCAGCACTGCTGTCCTTGGTGCTGACCCCCCAGCAGACGCCTGGGCCCAGGGGTGGACCAGCTGCCCCTTCCTCTTGTTCCCTGCAAAGTCCCAGGGCAGGGAGGCTCTGACCCAGTGGGGCCTGGTCCTGCTCACCCAGGGCTGCAGCACCCTGCCTGGGGGGGTGGGCAGGGGCTCCCCAGGGGAAACCAGGGCGCAGGGCCTAGTGCTCAGGAGGTGGACAGCAGACAGGGGCCAGACTGGAGGACAGTAGCCAGAGTGCCCAGGGATAGTGCTCCGCCCACCCCGCAGGCATCCAGTGGAGGGTCATGTGCTGTCTCAGGGCTGGTGTACAAGGCTCCCTGGCCCAGTTTTCCTCCCAGATGTATTTTTACTTTCTGGCAGCCCGTGCTGGGCGACACACACTGCACCAGACGACACACATCATACCGGACAACACATGCCACACTGGATTCCAGCGGACGAGGGCTTCACGTTGAGGTGGGGGCCATGATTGGAAGTCCCCTGGTCGCTGGCGGGGTGGTGCTGCCAGCCAGGTGGGGGCTGTTCTCACATTGAGTCCCAGGCTCCACTTCCCAGGGGGCCTCCAGAACCCAAGGACCTGGACCTGCCCAAAGTCCCTGGCAAGTCAACAGCCGAGCCAGGTCCCCAATGCCTGGCTGGGCTCTGGGGGTGTCACCGGGGCTCCTGCACTTTGAGGTCCCTTGAGCCAGGCTGACCACACAGCCGCATTTGATGAGACAGGGATTAGGAGCATCCCATTTTACAGATGAGGGAATGGAGGCTCCATCCTGGGGGCAGCTCCTCCCGTCTGGCCCACAGCCTCACTGTGACCTCATAAGAGATGGAGCCACGAGGTGTGGGGCTGAGCCACCCTCAGATTCCCGACCCACAGAAAGTGTGAGATGACAGGTGTTTACCACCGTTTTAAGCCATGAAGCTCTGGGATAATGTTACATGGCAGTGACTAACGGATGCTACCTGGTCTCCACATGGCCCCTGGGGGACAAAGGGGAAGAGCAGATGCAGATGGAGAGCAGTCAATATGGTGGGTCCTCTGGCCCTCACCCCTCTCCTCCTCCTGCCCTTCCTCCCTGTTCCCACCACATGGCCCCCTCACTGTTCCTCACATGTGCCAGGCACAGTCCTGCCCCAGGGTCTTCCCACATGCTTCTCCTCAGTCTGGAACACTCTGCCCCAACTCACGGAGCAGGCCTGGATCAAATGGCACCTCCTCAGAGAGGCCTTCCCTGACCACTGGCTGAAGCTGGCCCCTGACCCCACTCCCTGCCGCTGATCATAAGTCACACCCTGCCTTGTTAGACCTTCTTCTGTACCTCTGCTCCTCCAGCAGCTGCTCCCTTAGTGGGCAGCAGTCACATCTCCTGCAGCCCAGGGAGCGGGTACCTGGCACCACCATGGACACCGGCACCCACCCTCTCTCCCTGGCGGTGACCCCGGGAATCATGTCGAGGTTGTGGGCCAGGGCAGGCAGGCTTGGCACAGAGGGTAGAGGCGGGAAGGAGCCTCGGGGTACAGCCTGCCGTGCGGGGCTCCAGCTCTGGCCTGCTGGTCACTGCAGGGAGCAGCTGGAGCAACAGGATGAGGGCCCAGGAACAGTTACTGCTGAGCGCGACCGTGCGATGAGGCCAGCACTGCTGATTCACTGAAACTGCCCATCAGCCCACAAGACTGGTGCTATCATCACCTCCACGCAGCAGATGTGGAGGTCGAGGCTCGGAGAGGCCAGGTCACTCACCAGAGGCCACTCAGGACCAAGAGAGGAGGATGCACTTGACGCCAGACAGCAGACTCCAGCCTCAGCCACAACCGCATCCATTGAACAGCTGGGAAGGAAGCAGCCATCTGAGAGCCGCACAGCCTCCCAGCAGCAGGAGAAGCCAGCACCAAGGTCCTGAGGCAGCACTGCGACTGCGGAGCCAGGGGTCAGCCAGAGGCTGTTGGGGCCGGGACAGAGTGAGCGACAAGAGGGGAGGGCAGGGACGGGACAGGCCCTGCCACATCTGTCGCTGCAGGACCCATGTGCGGCTGCTGTTAGGGTCCACTCCCAGACTGGGGTCTGTCTTGTCCCCCCAGTGACTGGAGACCAGACGATAAGGGCACCAAGAAAACTGGACGAGAGGAGACACTGGGGTCCCGCTCACAGCAACACAAAATTAACTCAAACTCATCACAAACCTAAACGAACGCGAGGGCTAAGGCCATAAAACCCCCAGAGGAAAACAAGGTAAATCCTCATGACCCCAGGTCAGGCAGGGATTTCTCGGCTACAACACCCAGGGAACCAGCAGCCAAGGAAAAGAGAGAAATGGGGCCTGGTCACAATGAAATACATCTGTGCTTCCACAGGCACCACTGCAGAGGTGAGAAGACCACCCACAGAACAGGAGGGAGCACTGTGGATCACCTACCCGAGGAGGGGCTCGTGTCGAGACCATAGAAAGGTCTACAATTCAGTGATGAAACAAAACCCAACCCAACTGGAAGATAAGCAGGGACTTTCCTGGTGGTCCCTAGTGGTTAAGACTTCGCCTTCCGATGCAGAGGGTGTGGGTTTGATCCCCGGCCAGGGAACTAAGATTCTACATACCATATGGCCAAGGCACCAAAACATAAAACAGAAACCATGTGGCAACAAATTCAAGGAAGACTTTAAAACAGTCCACCTCAGAAAAAAAAAAAAAAAACTTGAAGGAAAGAAAAAAGAAAAGAAGCAAAGGATTTGAACAGACATTTCTCCAAAGAGGAAACATGAATGGCCAACAGGCAAGAGATGTTCACTAACCGTCAGGGAAACACACCTGGAGATCATGGTGAGCACCCACCCCGACCCACGATGAGGATGGGGCAGGGGGACTGGAGCAGCTGAGTGGGAACAGAGCGGTGTCTCCTCAGAAGGGTAACCGGAGTTTCCATCTGACCCAGCAGCCCCAAGGCTGGGTGTCTGCCCAAGAGACACAAGGACCCGTGTCCACATAAGGGCTGTACGTGGATGTTCTCAGCATACGGGCCACACCGGCCGAGAGGTGCAAACAGCCCAAGTGTCCACGGATGGGCGGATACACACACGTGTCCCTCCACACCCGAGAGCATCACTTGGCCTCGAGAAGGAGAAGCCGTGACACTCGCTACCCTGAGAACGATGCTCAGTGAGAGAAGCAGACGCAGAAGGACACACAGGGTGTGATTCCACTGATGGGGAACATGCAGAACAGGCTGAACCTCAGACAGAGAGTGGGGTACTGACTGTCAGGGGCTGGGGAGGGGGTGGAGATGGACTGCTCAAGGGGACGGGTTTCCTTTTCGGGTGATGAAAGTGCTCTAAAATCGACTGTGGTGATGGCTGCACAACTCTGTGAATACAGTAAAACCACTGAATTACACACTTTGAATAGGTAAAACCAAGAGGCACGTGAATTCCATCTCAACAAAGCTGTTACCCAAAAAAGTGTTTAGGAAAATGCCTAAGTGCAGACTGAGGTCTGCAGCCCAATCTCACCTCATTGCACAGGGCAGACACCGCGTGCTTCTCGCACTGCACGTCTGTGGGCGCCCTGCACTGGGCAGGTGTGCCAACGTCGTTTACCCAACAGCATCTGCTCCCTTCAAGTCTCTGAATCACATTCCGCTAATTTTCGCGTTTCACACTTTATCACTATTATACTTGGTACAGTGATCTGTCCTAAGTGATCTTTGATGTTACCATTGCAAAATGATTACCACTTTCTAAAGGCTCAGATAGCCAGTAGAGTTTTTTTTAGCAATGAAGTATTTTTAAAATATTTATTCAGCTGTGCCAGATCTTAGCTGTGGCATGTGGGATCTAGTTCCCTGACCAGGGATTGAACCCGGGGCCCCTGCACTGTGGGTGGGGGTGGAGGGGGTGGGAGATGGGAGTTCTGGTGAGAGAGGTGCCTGGGGTGGGCCTGAGGATGGAGTCAGATCTGTGTTTTGGGCCAGAAACACATGGCAGCTTCACAGAAGAGAAAAATCATGAGAGCTGAATTCTAAGGGGGGGGGGTGGTGGAATGCAGTGGGCAGCACACACAAAGGCCCTGTGGTGATGGGATGGGACACTCTTCAGGAACAACAGACAGGATCTGATGTGGCTGGAGGGGGGCGTGCAGGTGGGGGCCAAGTCCTGACCAGCAGCCCATGTTGCCCCCCCCCCAAGTCTTAGAGCACAGAGTGTGTCTCCAGAGTGGTAAACAGGAAGTCTTGCACAGGACAAGGTCGGGGACGGCAAGGGGGGCTGGGGCAGGGGTGTTTATTCAAGACTCTGCGGCCCTGAGAGAAAGAAGGTTCCAGAACCTTCACTACTGGTGCCACAGACAGCAGAACAGCCATCAGGACCAAGCATAGGTCTGCTGCCAGAGTTCAGGGCCTGCAGCTCAGGCAGAGACGACCCACAGGGCAGTGGATGGTCACCACACGGCCATCACGTGCAAGGTCTAAGGGCAGTGGGGGCAGCCGTGGCCAGGGAAATCAAGTGGGTTTCATGGAGGAGCAGGCAGAGGACGGGTTCCCTTCCCTGGAGGAGGGCAGGGTCACCAGGCACATGCCCGGTGGCTCCACAGGTGGCAGGGTATGGGTGGTCATCTGAGGTTAGGGTTACAGAGGGGCCCTCAGAGGGTCCCACTGACCCCAAATGCTGACTGTGATCCTGGATGGAGTCTCAGGGAGGAAGCAGATGTTACCATGCAGGACGGCCTGGGTTAATTCATGGAACTGAATCCTGTCCCATGTTCCATTTCCTCCACGTGACCCTGCGCTGGGCTCAGAGAGCCTCTTTGTTTATGGGACACACAGCCCAGCCTCCTCCGTCCTCCTTACAGATTCCCCATCTGCAGGTCTACCTAGCGGTTGGAATGTACCTGTAACTCACACGTTCACTCCCAGGTACATGCGGATCACCGAGGTCCTAGGATGCTCCCCATGTGCCCAGTGAGGTGATGCCCTGCCTGCTGGGTTCAGCCCTCAGACCACAGACAAGGATCCTTTGCGGGGTCTCTTTAGTGCCAGGCTTTCTGCATTTCTGACTGAATCAACAGCTGGTGTCAGACCAGGCCGCGTGGGGATCAGTCATGACACTGGGTGACAGAGCCCTAGGGAGCCCGGCCCTGTGTGTCCTCCTTCCCCTGGACTTCATGGCAGAGGGCATGTGGGTGTTGCCAGAATGTCCCCACAACCCTGTGAAGGTTTCAAAGTTTGCAAAGTAAAATGTTGAAAGGATAATAATATACACAGAGACAGGTAAACCCAGAATAACAGTCATTGTCTCTGCAGAGATGCAGGGTCAAGACAGAAACAAACGCTCACTTTCCACCAACTGCAGGTCTCACTGTGGCTTTTCTCCTGGTAAACGTGTTATTACTTGTAGCTGAAGGCACGACTTCTGCATGAAGGCATAGGTAGACGAGGGGAAATGAATAAAAGTCCAGAAATAGACCAGCCACTCGCCGGAGTCTGGCCTGTGATTGAGGTGACATTTGCCAGCAGGAGGAAAGCAGATTATCCAGGAAGAGGGGCTGGGATGACCCAGAGCTGCCTGGGAGCACTCTGCTCAATTAAACCCTCACACATCTCATGCCAGGATAAACTCCAAATCTAACAGGAATTTAAACATAAAGGGAAAAAAGTAAAATTACAGAAGCACTAGAGGAATCCAACTGTTACTTCAGGACAAATGACACATTCACCAACCTGAGGAACCACAGAAGGAAAGATAACGATAAATGTGACCATGTGAAAACAAAATATCTGCCTGGCATCAATAATCACCGTGAGCAGACGGGGAGAAGCTTCTTGCACTTACTTGTATCATGGATTAAAAAAATAAATAAAGCTTCCATAATATACAAAAAGCTCCTACAGATCAATAGGTAAAAGACTGATCTGTAATTTGAAAATGGGAAACATATGATGCAGTTGATGCGCAGTTCCCAGAAAGTGAGGTAAGAGTCCCGAGACGTGTAGGATGGAATGCAGGAGTGGAGTGAGTGGTGGAGAAGGGTCTGTGGGTATGGAATCAAGACAGGCTGGGCCCAAGAACTCTTTTTATGGACAGAGGTTTCAAGAACTCTCTTATCTGTGACCTCGGTGGGTAGGTCCCTTAATGTCAGGTTTTTTTGCTCCTTTTGCTGGGACACATTTTTTTTTTCTATTTTATGGCCATGCCACTTGGCATGTGGGATCTTAGTTCCCTGACCAAGGATCAAACCTGCACTCCTTGCAATGGAAGTGCAGCATCTTAACCACTGGACCACCAGACAAGTCCCAGGATACATTTTCAACAAAATGAAAATGAAACATTAAGATGAAACAATACATGAAAACCTTTCCCTCTGATTCACGTTGTCTCTGACACAGTTTCCATATGTATTAGTATAACATACATATATACAAGTTGCAACTACATCAAGACATCCCCTTGTGTGTAAGTTCAGCAAAGATGGAAGAAATGGACGAGGCACAGGCTCTCACTCTTGCTGGAGGGAGTTCAGAACAGTTCACTAGGGGTTAATCACATGCATCTTAATGATGCTCCAACATCTTGGGGTTCCTGCAGACCTGGGGACTGTCCCTCCTAGAGTCAGCCAACTCCCAGATCACAAACAACTTGCCCATGAGCACATGTGTGCTGTGCAAACCAAGCCACCATGGTTCACACCCTCCCCCTCCTCATCCTGCTCACACACAAGCCCGGGGGCCCCACCCTAACCACCCCAGCCAGGCCAGGCCCAGTCAGGGCCCACCCCACATCCCAGAGCCACCACCATCCAACCAGTCAACCCTGAGCTGGCTCAGGGTGCTGACCCTGATAATCCCTCCTATCCTGAGGACACCCCGATAAAGGCCCCTGCTCTTTCCACGTCCATCCCAGCCCCTGGCCGGTGGCAGAAGGGCCCAAGAGACAGCCCACTCCGATTCCTGCCCTGGCAGGTGCCCCCTGGGCCACCAGCCTCCAGGGCTGGGCCCTGTCCTGGACAGTTCCTGTGGGCTGGCTCATCTAACCCTCACGGGACCTGGAGAGGAAGGCAAGCCTGGATCCTGCTTCCCCCATGAGCCTCCCGGGGCTGCTGAGACCCCAAATCCTCTGCGCCCACTCCCTGGTCACCTTCCCTCCAGTGGTCACAGGCTGGAAAGGCCATGTCCTACCAGAGGTGCTAAGACGTGTCCCCAAGCAGGGACTTCAGCTACCCAGTCATCGCTCCACACAGGGAGGCCCTGGCCCTGCCTCGCCCCCACCTCCCCACCCCCAAGCCACCTGCCCACCACCCCCTGGGCTCCAGACTGGGTCCTCTGTCCTCACGCACTGCTCTGTTTCATACTAACACTGCACCCGACCGTCCCCCACACCTGCTCCCACCCGTCTGCCACCTTAGACGAGGCAGCTTGTCTTTCTGGGGTGCAGATCACAACATGGGAGTCACCCCCTACTCCCCTCGGTCTCTTGCTCCTCCATGTTCAACCCTTCAATCAGTCCTGTCAACTTGGCTTCTAAAATCTACTCTGAATCACTCCTGCCTCCACCTGAGCCCCAGCCCTACCCACCAGTCCCCTCTGCCCCCGTGCCCCACTCCCTCCTCCCTCTCCACAGTCTGTCTCCCACTGTGCCTTAGTCTGTGAGCATCTGAGTCAGGCCCCGTGATTCCTCTGCCCACAGCCCTCCAGGGCTCCCAACTCCCTGGGGTAAAAGTCCATTTCCTCCCCCAGGCCCATAAGGCCCTGCACAACCTGCCCGTCCCCTCCCTGACCTCCCCTGCCCCCCTGCTCCAGACACACAAGCCTCCTCTATGTTCCTCCAACATGGTCTGCCCCAGGGCCTTAGCACGTGCTGGAAGCCCCTCCCCACACTCCACAGTACACACCCCTGTCCTTTCTCTCCCCTTCTCTTCCCCTTGGCAGCATCATACCTCCTTACCTCCTTTATTTACTGTCTGCATGCACCCCAGCGGCAACCCCCCCACACAGGGACCACGCTGTCTCATTCGGGCTGGCTCCAGCGCCTGGCCCAGCACCGACGTGTACACAAACACCCGCCCTGCATCCCACAGCCTCAAACTTTCAAGGACAACCCCGGCCCCCAGGATCAAGGCCCACATATGGACATGATGAGTGTGTGATTGAGTGAGCCATGACTGTGACTAATGCTGGGGTCCCTTTCCTGGGTCAGAGCCAGATGCCAGGTCCCCAGATGCCCTCCTGCTGGCTCTGGCACCTGGTTCCTCAGGTTGGACCCTAACCTCTCCAGGCGGCCTGGTGGTGCCTAGTTAGTGCAGGAGCCCCTCAGCTAATCCCCAGGTCAGTAATCTCCAACGTGGGCAGTCCCACCTCAAGCCCCGCAGCCAGCTGGCAGCAGCCTAGAAATTCCCAGCAGGGTTCCGACCTAGACTGTTATGAGTGGGGACATGCGGCTGGGGCAGCAGCCTGGGGCAACAGGGATCCTGGAGTGCAGATGCTCTTGATCCTCAGCCCCCAGGCTGGTAAATGCTGTCACTTAATGAGCGCTGCCAGGGGAGGTGGGTCCCACCTCTTCCTGCCCTACCAAATCTTTGGGACCCCACTGTCCTCACCTTGCGAGTTGGAGAGAGGTACACAGTCCTTGGCCTAGGCAACAGTGAGTCAGGCCGAGCCTCAGGCTGCCCCACCCAAGATCCCATGGGCCTCCACCTGCATCGGGAATCCCGGGAAGCCCACCAGATCTGCCCTTCCCCCATCAGCACAAGCCTGCCAGAGCCTGGACCCCCAAACCTGCTCTTTCTTGGGCCCTTCCCTATCTGCCCTCATCAACTCCAGGGTGCAGACTCCCTCATCTTCCTCCACCCCAACAAGACCCCCGTCCAGGCCCCCAGCCCCACAGCCCTCTCCCTACCAAGCAGCCCAAGTGTGATCACTCTGGAGTGTGACTTACTGCCCTGCTTACACCTGCCAGCACCATCAACTGGACTCAGACCAGAACCCAAGTGAGGCCAGGTCCCCACCACGCTCATTCCTGCTTCAGGGCCTTTGCACAGCTGATCTCCTGCCTAAATGCTTGACAGGACTGCTATTTCTCCCTTGGGTCACCTGCTCCCCTGACAGCTCCAAGGCAGCAGGTCTTGGTCACCCCCTGGGGCCATAATGCCCCTTTCACTACCCTCACAGCTCCCTTGGAGCTGGCATGGTCTGACTCAAGGGTTGGCGGGCATCTTCCATAGAGCACCAGTCAGCGAGTGTCCCTGACTTCACAGGCCACAAGCCCATCTCAACACTCAGCTCTGTGGATGACAGGCAAGTGACAGGGCATGGCCAAACACCAAAGAGATGCGACAAAAACCGGCAGGTGGGATGGACTCGGGCCTCAGTCTATGACCCCTGGTCCCACCAGCTTGCCATCGCATCCTAACCCCCACCAACCTGAGGGCGAGGGAGCCCTGGTACCTGACCCCCACCCCCAGCCAGCCTCCACGAATGTCCAACAGGCCACAACCAGGTACAGAGCGAGAGATAAACACACGACCCCATGAGCTGAGTTGGACATCGGCCCCGCCCGTCTAGGTTCTGAGGGAAGTGGTCCCTTGAGCAGGTCCCCACCCATCCTTCCAGGGCTCTACATGCCAATCCACCTGGCCCAGCCCTCCAAGAAAGGCACAGTCATCTGCCCATTTCACAGATGGAGAAACCAAGGCAGAGGGTCCCCAGCTGGCAAAGAAGGTCTAGTTCCCGAGGCTGCTTTACAGAGGGGACTGAGTATGCCAGACCAAGTGCCAGATGTCACATCACTAGAAAGGGGCCAGGGTGGGATCAGAACTGGGACCCTTCTGCTTCCAAAAGCCGTAGCTGAGTCAGTGAGGGGACGAGGGCAGCCACAGCCCCAGGTGACCATCCACCCGCAGCTGCAGAGGAGGCCTCATGACGAGGCCCCACCCACCCAGCCATGATGGCCCCCACGGCTCTTCAAGCCACTCAGGCCTTTGCCTGGGCCATGATGGCTTTCTGCCCCTCCTTCAGGCCCCTCAACCATCAGGGGAAGTCCGAGGGGAGATGTCAGAGCAAAAACTTGGAAGAGCTCCAGAAACAAAGACAGGGATATGGAGGCCAAGCATCCCAGGCAGAGGGCACAGCAAGCGCAAAGGCCCTGGGGCAGGACTGGGTCTGGTGTGCTAGAGGAGCAGGGTGGAGGCCTAGGTGTCATTTACAGAGTGAGAGAAGGGGAGAGAGGGAAGAGGGGAGGGCAGGACATGCGTGGCCTTGGGGAGGACATGGGCTTTTACCCCAGAGAGGTGGGACCCTGGAGGGCTGTGGCAGAGGAGGGGCACGGCCTTCTGGAGTTGAGTGGCAGGGGACACGGGAAGAGACAGGACATCAGGCCAGCCGTGAGGATGGGGCTAAACCAGGTGGAGCCAGAGGGGTGGGGGGAAGTGGGAGGATTTTAAGTCCATTTGGAGGCAAAGCCGACAAAATCTGCCACCAAGTTAGACGTGGGAAAGGGTTGGGGGTCTGTGGGACGAAGCTGACTGTTCTGAAATATCATGGAAGCAAGAAGGGCAGGAGGGAAATAGCACAGAAGCACCAGACCACAGCACAGCTGAGGCCCACAGGCAGCTCATGGGCCTCCACAGGGCCCAGCCCTCCCTGAGATCCTTGCTGGAGCCAGACACCCCACACGGCCCCCAAGAGCCAGCAGAGAACCCCAGCAGGCCTTCCCTGGACCAGGTCTTGGGAACCCAGGCGTTTAAAGTAACCAGATTCTAAACACCACTAACATTTAACTCCCATCAGATTGGCCCCAGTGACCGAGGCCGATAAAATCTGGAGCGGAGCTAGCAAGGCTGTGGGCACACAGACAGCCAGGCTCTCGCAGCCCTGCCGGGACTCTCCACAAAGCCCCCAAGCGTCAACCTGCTCGCCCCTGACCCAGCCACTCAGAGGCAGGGACTCCAACCTCTAGAGATGAAAGCACCACAGCACCAGGCCACATTCAAGGGTGTTCACTGCAGTATGGCTGTGATAACAAAGCCAGCTCCAGACACCACCCAACCATCCCCCACCAGGAGGCCCTCTGAGTCAGTAAGGCCTAACCGGCGTGGGCTGTTGCTAAAGTTCCCCAAGGACTCTCCACTTGCTGACGTGCTAATTCAGGTACTGATGGCGGCATGGCCCCATTTTACAGATGGGGACACTGAGGCTCAGAAAGATCAAGGCATTTAACCTTGGAGGTCACAGAGCACCTGAGTGGAACTCAGGCAAGCTACAGAGTTTCCACCCTCTCAATCACAGCGCTGTATTCTCTGTCTCTGAAAAGAACTGATATCAACGTGGGGGCCGGGGGCGGGGGTCATATTGTGGATAGAAAAGCCAGCAAGGCACAGAATGATAAGGGAAGTACAGCAGGCCTCACCCTTGGTGGCTGCGTCTCCAGGGAATACAGGTGATGTCTGGGGAGAAGGTCTGTGGTCATCATGACTGGGGGGCTCCTGGCATCGAGTGAGTGGGGGCAGAGATGCTGCTCCACCCCCACAGTGTCCAGGATGGTGTCTCCGCAACAAAGAATTTTCCAGTCCCAACCGTCACTACTGCCAAGGTGGAAGGGTACCCTCCGAACCCCCTGGTGAATGAGCAGCCCCGGCTGTGTGTTTACACATCTGTGTGAGCAGCAAGAAAGGCGTGGACAGTTGTTCCCCCAATTTAACAGAAATGGGTTCAGCAGAGAAGAGGCAGCTACTGACCCTACAGTGAGTGAAATACGCAATCAGCTGTGGGAGTTGGGTTTCTGCGGGTTTGGGGACAGGCGGGGGTCGGGGGAGTCTCACTGGTCAAGTCCCTGTGCTCAGACCCAACCACAGCCGGGGCCGGGAACTTTATCTGCCCCCATCACCTAGCCCCTGATAAGACAGACGTTCGCTGTGTGGCTTTCCTGTGGTCACTGCGTCCTAGGCTGTTTTGTCTCTGCCCATATAGGGCACAGGACTGCTGGTGGAGGTCAGGGGGCTGAGAAGGGACTTCAGCCAGGTCCCTCTGCTGTCTGGTGCTGGCAAGCCACGGCATCGCTGCCAGCAAAGAAGCAGGGCGTGGGGGCCGGATGGTGGAGCTGAACGGGGTCATCTACCACGCAGCTCCAGATGGTAGCAGGAAGGGGAGCGGTGGGAGTGCTCCGGAGCCTGGGGTGAGTTGGGGGGGTTGGGGGGGAGGGAGGGCATGAGGGTGGGGAGGTGAGGTTGGGGTGGGGGTGTGACTGCTCCCTGCTCCAGCTATTCCTCCAGACATTTCTCCCAAGCGCCTGCCACGGAAGCTTCAGGAGGCCTGGGGGAGGAGGAGGATGGGGACCCCAGGTGGGTGTCCACAGGGACTCGCCAGCGAGGGCTGCCTCGGGGGAAGGGAGGGGGAAATGGAGAATTCTGCAGATCCGGAAACTTCGTACTTGGGAGCCTGAAATTTGGACCAAGAAGGAACCGGCCCCTCCAGGCAGGGGCTGGGCTCAGCCTGGAGCCCGCAGGGCTGGGTGAGGCCGCCTCCCTCCCCAAACCTGCTCTAGGGCAGGGTGAGGGATACAGGCCTAGGAGAGAGGCTGGGGAAAGCAGTACCCCCTACAGAGTCACGGCAGCCCCCTCTCAAAATCCAGGGAAAAGGCTGGGGGCTCTCCTGTTTCCCACCTGCTTGCGGAGCCCTGGCACTGAAGGTGTCTGGAGATGTCAACCTCTAATCCCTCCTGTTAGAGCAAGTAAACTGAGGCCCAGGAAGGGAAAGAACGGCCAGTGAACTAAAAACCTGGTCCGGTGAATTCCACAAAGAATGATAAGGTAGTCAGGAAGCTGGCCCGATTGGCCTTCGAGAACCCCTCTATTTACACCACAGCAGCCCCTGCCCTTCACGACCAGTAAGATGGGCCCAGAGGGTGACCGCTTTCAGGGCAAGAGGTGAGGCCCGGGAGCTGACATTAGCAAGGTGGGCGGCCGGGAGCAGAGGGTCCGCATCACCCTTTGGAAGCAGGGCTCCTCACCAGAACGGGGGTACTCCACAATCCCACGCGTAGAGCAGCCCCCTCACAAGACCGGGTGGGATGTCGTCCCCCAGCGCCCTCAGCAGGAGGCAGGAGGGGCACCCACTCACCCTTGGCACGTCCTAAATGGGGGTCGCCTGCCCCCGCCCAGAGGTGAGGACCCATCTTCCCCACGCGCCTCCAACCCGGGCTGCTCCACCCACAGCCTCCCAGAACGGGGCCCTGCACCCACCCCCGCCCCCAGACCCACAGCTCTCCCCAAGGACCCCAGGAATGGGCGGCGCCACTCGTGAGCCACCGAGGCTAGGTGTTCCGTCCTCCCTCGGGCCCCAGACGACGCGTCCCCTGGCCCCGGAGTGGGGCGTTCCATCCCCCCCGCGAGCGCCCCCGAGTGGAACGTTCCGGCCTTCCTGCAGCGGGTCCCGACGCCCCTCCAGCGCTCGGACGGGTCCACTGGGCCCCGGCAAGGGGGTCAGACGGGTCCATTCGGGGAGCGGGGAGGGGAGGAAGGTCCGGAACCGTTACCTGCTGTCGCACCGCTCTCCGCCGCCCAGGCCGCCTCCGAGGTCAAGGCCACGGCTTCGGCGCTCTCCGCCTCGTCCGGCACCTCCAGCTCCATGGCCGCGCGCGGACCCGCCGGCGGGCTGGCGGGCGGCCGGGCGGCCGGAGGCTGCGACCCGAGCTACGGCCGCCGCCGCTGAACAACAACCGCCGCCGGCTGGAGAGCGGAGGGAGGGGGCCGGGCCAGGGAGCGAGGGGCGGGCCCGGGGCGGGGCCAGGCGCTGCGCCATTGCGCACTGCGCGCGTCGCCAATAGGGACTCGGGGGCGGGGCCTGCGTGCGTCAGAGTCCCCGGGAGCGCCGCGAGCGCCCTCACGCGCCCAGGGAGTGGAAGAGCAGCACCATTTTTGCCGGTACTGCTGTAGAGCTCAGTCTCTCAGTCGTGTGCGATTCTATGACCCCATGGACTGTAGCCCGCTAGGCTCCTCCGTCAGTGAGATTATCCCAGGCAAGAATACTGGAGTGGGCTGCCGTTTCCTTCTCCAGACTGATGTAGTACTTAAGAGCATTATTTATAACGAATATAAAAACAATTGCAGTTTAAAATCATCATACTAGTAATATTTATATTAAATATGCTTACGTTCGATGTCAGTAATGGTTATGTAATAATACGTGATGGGGCTTCCCTGGTGGCTCAGAGGTTAAAGCGTCTGCCTCCAATGCGGGAGACCTGGGTTCGATCCCTGGGTCGGGAAGATCCCCTGGAGAAGGAAATGGTAACCCACTCCAGTATTCTTGCCTGGAGAATCCCATGGACAGAGAAGCCTGGTAGGCTACAGTCCACGGGTCGCAAAGAGTCGGACACGACTGAGCGACTTCATATCACATCAATAATACGTGATAATAAGTAACTTTAATTTTTATCATTATGCAGGACATACAAATTATGTGTGATTTTGTCTTGATATATTAACATTATTAAATAGTGATATGGTATCATGATCAGTAATATTAATAAGTAAAATAAGATATTTATGATATATAACATGTATTTGTAATGTGGTAAAAATTAGTTATACATAATAATAACATTCTTAAGTGTCAAGCTCAGTGCTAAAGCCTTTATATGCAATATCCCCAAAAGTCAGAAACCTGATTTTTATTTCTTTTTTTTATTTTTAAAAAATATTTATCTATTTATTTGGCTGTATTGGGTCTTAGTTGAGGTGTGTGGGATCTAGTTCCCTGACCAGAGATCAAACCCAGGCCCCCTGCATTGGGACCATGGGGTCTTAGCCACTGGACCACCAGAGAAGTCCCTGTTTCATTTTTTTAAAACTACTATTATATCCCCATTCAGTTTAGTTCAGTTGCTCAGTCGTGTCCAACTCTTTGCGACCCCATGGACTGCAGCACTCCAGGCTTCCCTGTCCATCACCAACTCCTGGAGCTTACTCAAACTCATGTCCATCGAATCGGTGATGCCATCCAACCATCTCATCCTCTGTCCTCCCCTTCTCCTCCCACCTTCAATCTTTCCCAGCATCAGGGTCTTTTCCAACGAGTCAGTTCTTTGCATCAGGTGGCCCAATTGGAGCTTCAGCTTCAGCATCAGTCCTTCCAATGAATATTCAGGGTTGATTTCCTTTAGGATTGACTGGCTGGATCTCCTTGCTGTCCAAGGGACTCTCAAGAGTCTTCTCCAACACCGCAGTTCAAAAGCATCAATTCTTTGGTGCTCAGCTTTCTTTATAGCCCAACTACCGGAAAAACCATAGCTTTGACTAGATGGACTTTTGTTGGCAAAGTAATGTCTCTGCTTTTTATCTTATTTTATTTATTATTATTTTTTTAATGTTCAATCATTTTATCTCTAATCAAGTTGGGTCCATGTCTAAAACACTAATCTCTACAGAATCACCCTGTTCTCCAACCCCAAGTCTCCTTTTAATATAGATTATATTCATTTGAAGCATTACCATTCAAGTACAGCCTAATGGTAAGTTAAAGTGAAAATGAAGTGGCTCAGTCATGTCCGACTCTTTGCAACCCCATGGACTGTAGCCTGCCAGGCTCCTCCATCCATGGGATTTTCCAAGCAAGAATACTGGAGTGGGTTGCCATTTCCTTCTCCTGTCTCTGCTTTTTAATATGCTGTCTAGGTTAGTAATAGCTTTCCTTCCAAGGAGTAAGCATCTTTTAATTTCATGGCTGCAGTCACCAGCTTCAGTGATTTTGGAGCCCCCCCAAAATAAAGTCTCTCACTTTTTGCCTTGTTTCTCCATCGATTTGCCATGAAGTGATGGGATCAGATGCCATGATCTTAGTTTTCTGAAGGTTTTATCCCCATTACCTAATTACACCTAGAAGACAATAAAGACTTGTTGATATTGATAACCAGATGGAAACTATTATCATCCCCATTTCACACATAGGAAACAGGAGCCCAGAGAGCTGAAACCACATGTTTGGAATCACACAAAATACCTCGTCGTGAAGCAGCCTCTTTTCTTATTGTGTTAAGAATGATAATATTATTAAAGTGTAGTGGTGAGCTCACCAGTGCTATGGTCAGGCAGTTATTCATTCTGAAGTCATGGTTTGGAGGATAATAAACGTTGCTATTAGTAGTTTTATTCATTATTAATGATTTCTGCTCGGAGGCAGGTGGGGGAGTCTGAGCACCCAGTCGGTGCAGGTCGGAGCTGGGATGTGTTCACCCAGGCCTGTCCAACTCCAGACACATGGCCCCTCTCTTTACTGTCAGGTTGCTGGCGAGGTCAGCGGGAGGCTAAGACTGGGCTTTGGGGTGCTGAGTGATGGGATGAAGGGGAAACAGTGAGACAGAGCAGCCTTCAGTCAGAACCAGGGCTCAGAAAGATGCTTCTAAAATATTCTCTATCAAAACAAGGAGACAAATGAAGAAAAGGGAAGACGTAGAGAACAGGACCCAGGATCAGGTGGAGGGATCCCCCCAGCTTAGCTGTTAGAAGTGAGCCAACTCAGAGAGGAGGGGATCAACATATGTGGTCTACCCATACGATGATGGAATATGATTCCGCCTTAAAAAGGAGATTCTGACACACACTGCAACATGGATGAACCTTGAGGACACGATGCTCAGTGACAGAAGCCAGACACAGGACAAATATGTCTGATTCCACTCACCTGAGGTCCCTGGAGGAGTCAGATCCAGAGGGACAGAAGTAAATGGTGGGGGAGGGGTGAGGAGTCAGTGTTTCATCGACACAGAGCTTCCGTTTGGGAAGCTGAGAAAGTTCTGGAGATGATAGTGGGGATAGTAGTACAACAATGTGAAGGTACTGAATGCACCCAAGCTGTGCGAGTGAATATTTTGTGAATATATGCTTTGTGTATTTTGCCACCATTTTTCTAAAAGGCTCCAAGAGGAGTTCTTCGGTCCTGATTCATTTTGAATCTGCCTTGAGAAAAGATTTAGATCCATGGTTCTCAAAGCAAGGTGCCCGGACCTGCCCCCATCAGCATCCACCAGGAACTTATTAGAAATGCAGGTTCTCGGGCCCGCCCCCACCCCGACCCCAGGGCTCCTCGATCAAAAACTCGGGGGTGTGGGGACTCATAATCTTTCGCTGAGCCTCTCAAGGCGTTTCGGATGCCTGATAGAGTTTGAGAACCACTGACTAGGACAACTGGAAGTGCAGAGGAGGGGCCAGGATCGGGATGGGCAGCGACTTTTGCTGCTCAGGCTTCATCCTCCCATGTCCCTGCTCAAAATTCCCAGTTTTCAGGATGGGAAACCAAAGCTGCCGCGACTGGGATTGGTAACCTCGTTTCGGGCGCCCTCTGGTGGCCATAGAGGCTATTACCTCTAGTACTGGGTCCTGCAGTCGCTCGCTGCTCAATGGCGTCGGACTCTGCAACCCCATGGACTGCATGCAGACTGCCAATCACCAACTCCCAGAGTTTGCTCAAACTCATGTTTGTTGAGTCAGTGATTCCATCCAGCCATCTCATCCTGTCGTCCCCTTCTCCTCCTGCCTTCAGTCTTTCCAATGAGTCTTTCCATCAGGGTCTTTTCCAACGAGTCGACTTTTCGCATCAGGTGCCCAAAGTATTGGAGTTTCAGCTTCAGCATCAATCCTGAAGGTAAAAGGGACTTAATGAGTCTTTCACTCCCTCCCCAAACTTCCCCATATTCCTTCCTTCCATTCACTCATTCACTTCACAAATATTTATTGAATACCTGCTATGTACCAAGCACTGTTCTATGCCACAAGGACACACGAATAAGCAAGACCAAATTCCTACCTCAGAGAGGAACCATCTAAGGGAACTCCCTGGTGGTCCAGCGGTTAGGACACAGTGCTCTCACTGCCAAGGGCCACGGTTTGCTTCCTGGTCAGGGAACTAAAATCTCAAAAGCTACGTGTGTGGCCACAAAGAAAAAAAAGAGAGAGAGACACATCTAGGAAAAACAGATAAACAAGCAGACAACACACAAGGCATTTCAACTGCTAAGAAATACTTTGAAAATAATAGATATTGTACAGCGGCAAAAGAATGTGATCAAAAAAGGCTCCACAGTTCAGATGTGCTTTTTGTTGTTGTTTAGTCACTGAGCACTATCCCAGTGTTTTCCAGTAGAATTACAAGGCGATATAAATTTTAAAATGTCATTTAAAGATTTCTAGCCACCACATTCTTAAGAAATTTAAAAAACCTGGGACTTCCCTGGTGGTCCAGTGCTTAAGACTCTACACTTCCAATGCAGGGGCTGTGGGTTTCATCCCATGCTCGGGGAACTAAGATCCAACATACCATGGGACATGTCCAAAAATAAATAAAAACAAAACAAGCAGGTGACATTACTTTTAACAATATATTTCATTTAACCCAATACATTCAAAATCATTGTCATCTCTACAGGGAATCGATGTGTAAAACTAATGAACTATTTTAGGTTCTTTTCTGTAGAGCGGCTCTTCCAAATCCTGTGTGTATCTCACCCAGCTCTCATTCATTCAGACCAGCCACCTGTGGGTAGAGATTAGAAAGTGCTGCCCTACTGTGTGCCCAGCAAAGTTCTGAGCACTTCATGGACCAACATTCATTCAGTTACTCAAGGAAACAATCCTAGGAGCAGACACCAGTGTTGTTTCCATTTTTAAACATTTTGTGCTTGTTTGTTTTTATTGGAGTATTATACAATGTTTTATGTTGTTTCTTTTTTTGGGGGGGAGGGTGATTTTTTTGTTTTGGCTGCAAGGCATGCCACCTGGGATTCTAGTTCACCGACCAGAGATCGAACCCATGACCCCCTGTATTGGGAGCACAGTCTTAACCACTGGATTGCCAGGGAAGCCTCTGTTCCCATTTTTTGAGAAGAGGAAACTGAGGGGGCCCGGGTGACTTGCCCAAAGCTGCCCAGCTGGGAAGTGATAGAGAATTCTCAGAGTAGGGATCCTGCCACTCATGTCGGGGTAGAGAAGCAGATTTTGCACTCAGATCCTCAGGAAGGGAAGGAGCGGTCCTGCCACCAGGTGCGAGACAGTGCCTGGAGGAAGGCAGGGGGAGCGATGAGGGGGGTGGCAGGCAGGGGTGCACCATTCATTCACTCAGTTCTGAATTGATTCTACCACTGTCTTCCACCTGGCACATGGGCGCATCTCTTGCTGATGTCAAGGGCTTGGCAGTAGCCAGTGCAAGTGGGATGGAACTGGGCATCCCTGGCCTCCGGGCGGGCAGGGGTTAAGGCCCGCGGCTCCCACGTGAGTGCACCTTGCGACAGAACCACACACCCAACCAGGTCTCTCTCACTCTCGCCAGTCGGCTTGTGGTTGTCGCCCTGCTGGTTCCACCTGGCACGGGACCTGCCAGTCTGTGGCCACCACAGAGAGGAAAAGTTGGGCAAACAAGTGGGCAGGCCAGAGCCCAAGCCTCGGGTCCCCTCCCTGCCCCCGATGCCAGGCGGACATCCAGGCCCTGACTGCTGCTGCCTTCCCAGAGGCCACCCAGCCTCCTAGACAGGTGAGTCCCCCAGCCCAATCGGCCTACCACCCCAAAGGTGCTGTCCAGATGGGGCTCCCCACCATGAGGTCCCAGGCCCCCTGCCACCTCCCCCCACCATCAGCCTCCCGGGAAAGCAGGAAACTGACACTCCTGTGTGGGCATTTGACATAGTTTCTAAGGGATTATCTGGCCGGCAGTTACTGCCCCTGGCAGCCTGCCCAGGACGCCTCAGCCACAGACTTCAGAGGGTCATTGTTGGCCCAGGCTCTTTCAGGGAGGCTGAGGGGGTACCAACTGGCCTCTGATCCCCCAAACTGAGGAGGGGAGGCTGGCAGGGAGGTGGCAGGTGAGACAAACTGGCACCTGGTTGGTATCTGGACCTCCTGGAACTTCTTAAGAGGCCCCCAAGTTTTCAGACAGTTGCATCTCGTCTCCCCGACCCCTGCTGCTGGAGCCAGGGGTGACAAGGGTCCTGGGGAAGGAGGGCTTATCTCCTTATCTCAATTTCTTCTCTGGGTTAAATCTCCCTACAGAGAAATGAAGCATTGCGTGGGTGGATGGTGGCCACAAAAGTCTGCAGAGCACACTGTGGGCAAGAAGCCAGGATGTTTTCCAGGCAAAGGAAGATTAGACCCCCGAGAAGACAGGAGTCCAGTGGCAGAAGCTTTTCTGGGTCATTTTCTCCCAAAATGTTCAGGACAAAGAGCGCGTCCTAGCCAGCCAAGTGTTTGATTGCACCTCAAAGCTCTTTGTCTGAGATGAAGAGGGCCCTCTGGGGCTCAGAATGCATGAGCGTCCCAGTTGCAGGGTATGGGGGGTGGGGCGGCTGGCGTTTGGAGTCACTCCTGGGAAACAGAGATGCTAAGATTCAGGGTCTGAGGGGTTAGGAGGGAATATACCTCGACTGGGGTTTGGAGAGAGAAAACCCCATGAAGTCAGAGAGATCTGACTTCAGTTTTCCACTCTGTGAAATGGGTATAATTAGAGATACCATGTCGCAGGACTGCTGAGAATAGCATATGCTAGAGCACGTAATAGATTCCCAATCATGCAAGGGGCAGGGTAAACTGCCCCCCCAAAATCAGAATGCCAAACCAGTGGCAACATCTCATTGCCTTCCTGTTTTGCAGAGGTCAAATCCAGGCTCAGAGATGGGCAGCCACCTGCCCTGGGCTGCACAGGAAAGTAGGGCTCTCAGCCTGATAGGAGTGAAAATGCGGAGAGTTGGGGAGGTGTGGGGGCTGCCTAAGCCCCCCGCCCCATCCAATACCCCAGTTTCAGCATCTTGTTAGAGCCCTGCCTCCCTGGCTCAGGGCTTCCTTGTGGCCCCGGTTCTGAGGAAAGTCCACTGCGGGAGTCTGGGTTCCTGTTCTTCCTCCTCAGGTCTGGCCTGGTGCCAGGGAAGCTGTGTTTGCTCAAGGCGGAGCCTGACACCCTTTGGAATGGGCTGAGATTAGCCGAGATCATGCCTGGGAGGAGGGGCTGCCCAGCGAATGACCTGCATTTAAGGAGTACCCACTACCGCATGCCGTGTGCTATTCTCAGCCTTGGGGATTCAAGGGGCAATCAAGAGAAACAAAGATCCCTGCTCTGGTGGGGCTTGTGTTTTAGTGGAGGAAGACAGACAAGAAACAAGAGACAATAAGGAAGTAAACTATATCCTGGGTTAGAAGATGGTCAGTCTTACAGAAAAAAAAAAGTGAAAGAGGTACAGCTGCTGCTGCTGCTGCTAAGTCGCTTCAGTCGTGTCCGACTCTGCGACCCCATAGACGGCAGCCCACCAGGCTCCTCTGTCCCTGGGATTCTCCAGGCAAGAATACTGGAGTGGGTTGCCATTGACTTCTCCAATGCATGCATGCATGCTAAGTCGCTTCAGTCATGTCTGACTCTGTGCGACCTCATGGACAGCTGCCCACCAGTCTCCTCTGTCCACGGAATTCTCTAGGCAAGAGTACTGGAGTGGGTTGCAGGGATAGGAGCCAAACAGGCAGGGAGGTATTTCACAATCCTAAGTAGAAAGATCAGGGGAAAACTCGTTGCTTTTCAGTTGCTCTGTTATGTCTGACTCTTTGTGACCCCATGGACCCCTGGCAGCATGCCAGGCTTCCCTGTCCTTCATTATCTCCTGGAGCTTGCTCAAACTATGTCCATTGAGTCAGTGATGCCATCCAACCATCTCGTCTTCTGTTGCCCCATTCTCCTCCTGCCTTCAATCTTTCCCAGCATCAAGGTCTTTTCCAGTGAGTCAGTTCTTCACATCAGGTGGCCAGAGTATTGGAAGTTCAGCTTCAGCATCAGTCCTTCCAATGAATATTCAGGGTTGATTTCCTTTAGGATTGACTGGTTGGATCTCTTTGCAGTCCAAGGGACTCAAGAGTCGTCTCCAACACCACAATTTGAAAGCATCAATTTTTCAGTGCTCAGCCTTCTTTATGGTTCAACTCTTATATCCATACATGATTATTGGAAAAATCATAGCTTTTTCGGCCCAGGGCGACAAAGTAATACCTCTGCTTTTTAATACAAGGTCTAGGTTTGTCATAGCTTTTCTTCCAGGAACGGACGTCTTGTAATTTCGTGAACTCATTAAGAAGGGGACATTTGAGCAGAGACTTGAATGGAGTAGTTGGGGGAGGGGCATTCCAAGCGCAAAACACAGCCTGTGCAAAGGCCCTGGGGCAGGATTGTGCCTGGCAGAACAGCTGGGAGGCCTCTGTGGGTGGATAGAGGGGAGAGAAAGAGACAAGGGGAAAGCCTGGAGGGGACGGGACACGTCCTGCAGGACGTTGTGAGCCTCCGGAAGGACTCTGGCTTTTATGCTTACGGAGGTGGGAGACCTGGAGAGCTGCGAGCAGAGGAGGGGTGGCGCCTGACTCTGGCGCTCACGGTTGCCATCTGGTGGCTGCTGCAGGGAGGACAGACTGCGGAGGGTGAGGGTGGAATCAGGGACCTGGAGGAGTGGGCTCTGCTGGTCCAGGTGGGCAAGGATGGGCTGAACCAGGTGGAGGCTCAGAAAGAGAAAGAAGTTGGTGGATTCTGAACACATTTTTGGAAAACTAAGAGGGCTTGCTGACATATGAAAGACAGGGTTCAGGGTGATTAGGAAGAAAAGTGGGAAGAATGTTCTGGGACTTGAAGATGTTAACAGGTAAGAGGGAGTAGGTGGAAATTACTTGAGAGAGAAGCCTTGAATGCTAGAGTGAAGGCTTTCAGTGTAATAGAGGTAAAGGATTTTTTTTCAAAATAATATAAAAGCATGATTATAATATAAAACAAACATGGCCTTCCCTGGTGGTCCAGTGGCTAAGACTCCATGCTCCCGATTCAGAGGGCCTGGGTTCAATCCCTGGTCAGTAAACTAGATCCCACATGCTGCAACTAAGACCTGGGGCAGCCAGATAAACAAATAAAAATAAATATTTAAAAATAAAACAAACAGTGCTTTATGAGTTTACTTAACTCATTAATTAATACAGGAACTAATAATATCTTACAACTTGCTTAAAGGAGAGACTATTAAGAAAGAACACATACAGGCAATCAAGGCTGAAATGAAATAACAAATAGTTATAAAACTGGTCAATAACCACAGGACAATAATCAATAGTCTCCACAGGACAAAATTCATTTATATGTCTATGGACAAGAATCTTTTGCAATGTTACCAGTTTCCTGTAACTTTGTTGTTGCTGTTGTGAAGTCGTTAAGTCATGTTTGATGTTTTGCAACCCCATGGACTGTAGCCCGCCAGGCTCCTCTGTCCATGGAATTTCCCAGGTGAGAATACTGGAGTCGGTTGTCATTTCCTCTTCCAGGGGATCTTCCTGACCCAGGGATCAAACCCAAGTCTCCTGCATTGGCAGGTGGACTCTTTACCATTGAGCCACCAGGGAAGCCATTCCTGTAATCTTCAGGGATGTAAAATAATTTGAAGACCATCAGAAGCACAGATAGCTAAGAAGAGTGCCCAGAGTCTGGCATTGATCAGATGCTCAATAAATATCCTTGACCAAAGGCTAAGGAACTTTGGAATGTTCTTGAGCTAAAGCCACAGCTTTTTAGCCACACACTGATTGTTGACACTGTTCTGCTTATTTATTTATTTTGGTTGAGATACACAACATCTGACCAGGGCTCAAACCCACATCCCGTACAGTGGAAGTTCAAAGCCTTAACCACTGGACAGCCAGGAAAGTCCCTCAGACTATTAGTTGCATGTCTGCTCTGAAAGTCTGTGAGGTCTACCTCTGCAGTGTCCTGAGTTCCTAGTATAGTGCCTGGTATGCAGTGGGTGCTCCATAAAGGAATGAATAGCTCATGGGGAACCACCTAAGATTCTGAGCAGAGTAGAAAGACCAGTACTGTGCACTTTAGAAGGACAGATTCCAGGTGTGGCTGGCTCAGTCACAAAGCAGATAAGACCCCTAGCAAACTGGGGTCATGAGGGACCTTTCATGGGATGTAGCGGGGGGAGCTGGCTGGGGCACAAGTGCAGAAGCCAGACTGGAGACAGGGATGCAGGTATCAGGGGTGTGGGTGCTTCCCTCAGCCATTGCACCAAAGGATGAAACCTCAAAGTTGACATTTCTGTGGATGGTCCCTATCCAGCCCTGGGGCACACCATAATTCACTTCATTTTTTCCTACTAGGGGTTATTTCCCTCCTCCTGACCCAAGTTGGGATGGAGCCACAGAGAGCACCCAGGCAAGCCCTTCTGTGCACTGGCTACGTGCCAGCTGCTTTAGTTTGTGGACCTTCCCAATCATAGCGCTCAAAGGCAGAAGCAGTTCCCATTATACAGATGAGAAAACTGAGGCTGGAAGTAGAGAGGCTGGGATTCTCAACAGGCATTGCTCTGCTTGCTGTGGTGGGCCTCCTCCCACCCAGGAGGCAGGCGATAGGGGAACACACTCTGTGAGCCCCCCTGCAGCTGCCCCCAGAAGGGTCTTCACCCCCCTCCTTCCAACATCAAAGTGTTGCTCCAGCGCCCTCACAGTGCCAACCGCTGGGACATACCTCAGTGTTGTGAGCATCCACAAGCCGGCTGCACCCCAGAATCTGCCCTTCCTCCCATGCCCTCTGCCTGAACCCATAACCCCAGTCCAGGCACGAGGAAAGCACTGGAGAAACCCCAAATGAGGAGTAGTGTGCAGAGCCCCTGCCTGGTCTCCTCCAGACTGGAAAGGTCCATGGAACAAGGGGGAGTGGAGCCCGAGGAGATGTGAGGACCAGACACACTGTGAGATGCTAAACGGGGTCCTGGTGCAGTAAAACCTGAGCAGTAAACCTGAGCAGTAAAACCTGAACGCAGCCTGGGGTGTAGTTAGCAGTGATGAGACTGTGGTGTCTTAGTTTTGGCAGGTACATCGTGGTCATGTAAAATGATGTTGGCAGAAACTGGGTGAGAAGCATAGGGGGACTCTCTGAATTACATCTGCACCGTTTCTATCAGTTTAAAAATGGTCCGGGAAGTTCCCTGTTGGTCCAGTGGTTAGGCCTCCCCTCTTTCATTGTCCGAGGACCTGAGATCAATCCCTGGTTGGGGAACTAAGATCCCACTAGAAGCATGGCCAAAATTAAATAAATAAATTAAAAGGTCCAAAATAAAATGTCTTGGTTTTTTTGGCATCACAGCTTCTGGAATCTTATTTCCCTGACCAGGGATTGAACCTGGGCCCTCAGGCAGTGAAAGCACAGGGTCCTAGTCAATTGACAGCCAGGGAATTCTCCCAAAATAAAACTTGATTTAAAACATTTTTTTTTTTGCAGGGCCTCTGGGTTTGGGCTCACAGCTTCCCTAGCTTCGGCCCCGCCACTCTGTCTGTCGTCCTAGCGGTGGGCCCCCAGAAGGCGCCAGTGGGCCCCTGAGTCAGGCCCCGGCCCTTCCTCTGCCCGTCGCCCTCCTGGGTCCCACCTCCCTGGGGCCAAAAGCCCCTTCTCCTCCCTGCCCTCCCTTCCTCCTTCTCTCTCCCTCACTCACTCTGCTCCAGCCACAAGGTCTTCCTCACTGTTCCTCCAACACTCTAGACCCAGTCCTGCCCCAGGGCCTTTGCACTGGCTATCCACCCAGCTCTCCCATGGTGCCTCCCTTACCTCCTTCAGGTCTAGCTGTTACCTCCTCCCAGATCCCTCTCGCTTAGGTCACTCCTATTAATCTCAGTAACACCTCCTCAGAGAAGCCCTCCAGGAGTCCCCAGACCAGCTGTGTCTCTGTGTAGGTGCTCTCAGAAATCTAGATTGGACATTTCATTTCTGCTACCTGAAGATTAGACCATTGTCTATCTTCCCTGAGGGCCCTGGGCTTCCTTTTGTTGTCATTCAGTGATCGGTCGTGTGCGGCTCTTTGCGACCCCATGGACTGCAGCACGCTAGGCTTCCCTGTCCTTCACTATCTCCTAGAATTTGCTCAAACTCATGTCCACTGAGTCGATGATGCCATCCAACTGTCTCATACTCTCCTCCTCCTGCCCTCAATCTTTCCCAGCCTCAGGGTCTTTTCCAATGAGTCAGCTCTTTGCATCAGATGGCCAAAGTATTGGAGCTTCAACATCAGTCCTCCCAATGAATATTCAGGGTTTATTTCCTTTAGGATTTATTGGTTTGATTACCATGCTGTCCAAGGGACTCCCAAGAGTCTTTTCCAACACTACAATTCAAAAGCATCAATTCTTCGGTGCTCAGCCTTCTTTAGGGCAGGGCCTGTGTAGGAGCTGGGTGTACACAGTGGGTGCTCAGTAATTGAATGAGCCAGCGCCCAGCCAGGTGGCTGAACAGCTTCATTCTTGGCTTCTGGTCAGACCTGTTTGACCACAAATAAGACCTCCACCTCCTGCAGCCCAGTGAAGCAGCCTCCACCAGGGAGGCTTTAAGCCTCAGGCGTGGATGGATGACCACTACTCCCTCCCTCCAGGTTCCCACCCTTCCTGGTGGCCACCACTCAGGGAGACCTCAGCCCTGGCCCCACCCCTTTTGAGCCTCAGTTTCCTCCTCAGGCGCTCAGAAGGGCAGAGAAGGGTCATCCCCCAGGTTCCTAGTATCCTCCCCACTCCAACATCACTTCAGGCCATGTGCACACTGCCTCCTCCTGGTGGAAATCAGCACTGCAAGTTCAGGCGGGACTTCCTTACCCGCTCACTTCCTCCTTCACCTGGTGCCTAACAAAGGCTTGAAATATTTTTTTGCATGAACGACTGAATAGGTGAGAAAATGAATGCATGAATGACCCTACCTCTGTGAGGAAGCACTGGACACACCCTCCTCCAAAGCCCCGTATTTGAGTACAGGGTATCTCATGGATATTGGGGAGCCGCTGAGTGTTCTTGAGCAGGGGATGAAGTATATGAGGTGGCTGAAGGAATGCCGTGTATCTTGGAGTGGTTATCCCCCTTCTTAGAGGGCTTTAAAATGGGGCTTCTCTACCTCAGCACTATTGACTTTTGGGGCTGGATGGTTCTCTGGGGTGGGGCTGTCCTGGGCACTTGGTGGTGGTGAACAGCATCCCTGGCCTCTGTCCACTTCATGCCAACAGGAGTGTGCGCATGCTCAGTTGTGTCCAACTCTTTGTGACCCCATGGACTGTAGCCTGTCAGGCTCCCTCTGTCCATGGGATTCTACAGGCAAGAATACTGGAGTGGGTTGTGATTTCTCCCTCCAAGGGATCTTCCTGACCCAGGGATGGAACCCACATCTCCTGCATTGCCAGGTGGATTTTTCTTTACCACTAAATCACCTGGGAAGTCCACTCAATGCCAACAGTGTCTACTAAAAATGTCTTCAGATATTAAAGTGGGGTTTTGAGGGCGAGTGAGGGGTAAATCACCCTGCTTATAGAGTTAGGGGTGTGGCATCGAACAGAGCCAATCCAGCTCTTCTAGTTGGGCCCGCTATGTGACACACCTGGTCTCAATTTCCTCAGTTGCAAATGGGCACGTGGATACCTGTGTAACAGTGGCTGCAGCAAAGCTAACACTCCTTAAGCATGAGACAGCCTGCTTGTCTGATTTTGCCATACCTATATCCCAATCAGTAACTCCTCCCCAGTAATCGCAGCCATGAATTTCTATATACATGTGGCAGTGGAAAATTTATTTATGTTTTTCCTGTAACTCATTAAAGCAAATATACATCTATTTTTTTTAAAAAAGCTTGACCTTCTTCTTCCTAAAATCATTTTGTGTTTGGCCCAAGGTCACCTGCTGGTGGCCCAAGGTCACATCGGAAAAGGCTGAGGTTGGCTCAGATGGTAAAGAATCTGCCTGCAATGCAGGCCACCTGGATTTGATCCCTGGGTTGAGATCTCCTGGAGAAGGGAATGGCTACCCACTCCATTGTTGCCTGGAGAATTCCATGGACAGAGTAGCCTGGCAGGCTTACAGTCCATGCAGTCGCAAACAGTTGGACACGACTGAGCAACTAACACTGATTTACATATGAGGGTGCAAATACGTCCTTAGAAGGGGGCTCTTGCAAAGGGTTATTGCCTTGGAAGCCTTTGGGCACCCTTGAGGGGTAAATTCTGGCTAACTGGGATCTCTAGACTAGTGTTTTGGGGAGAGGTGAGACGTCAGCCTTGGGGGCCTTAAAGGTTTTGATTGTGTTCTTGCACATTTGGCAAATTCTTATCCAGCCTTCTTGCTGGGCTGGGTGAATCACAAGCTGAAACAGATTGCCAAGAGAAATAGCAACAACCTCCGATAGGCAGATGACTCCACCCTCATGGCAGAAAGTGAAGAGGAACTAAACAGCCTCTTGATGAATGTGAAAGAGGAGAGTGAAAAAGTTGGCTTAAAGCTCAACATTCAGAAAACTAAGATCATGGCATCTGGTCCCATCACTTCATGGCAAATAGATGGGGAAACAATGGAAACAGTGAAGGGCTTTATTTTCTTGGATTCCAAAATTACTGCAGACAGTAACTGCAGCCATGAAATTAAAAGACACTTGCTCCTTGGCAGAAAAGCTATGATAAGCCTAGACAGTGTATCAAAAAGCAGAGATATCACTTTGTCAACAAAGGTCTATATAGTCAAATCTGATTTTTCCAGTAGACATGTATGGAGGTGAGAGTTGGACCATAAAGAAAGCTGATCACAAATTAATGTTTTCAAACTGTGGTGCCAGAGAAGACTCTGGGGAGTCCCTTGGACTGCAAGGAGATCAAACCTGTCAGTCCTGAAGGAAATCAACCCTGAATATTCAATGAAAGGACTGTTGCTGAAGCTCCGATACTTTGGCCACCTGATGAGAAGAGCTGACTGATTGGGAAAGATGCTGGAAAAGACTGAGGGCAAGAGAATAAGGGGATGACAGAGGAAGAGATGGATAGACAGCATCATCGACTCAATGGACGTGAGTTTGAGCAAACTCAGGGAGATGGTGAAGGACAGGGAAGCCTGGCATGCTGCGCTCCATGGGGTGGCAAAGAGTCGGACACGACTTAGTAACTGAACAACAACAGCAATATCCAACCTTCCAAACCCCAGTGGCAATGCCCCCTCCTCCAGGAAGACTTCCCTGATCCCTAATTTTCCCCTCTGCCTCCCCTCTTCCCACAGTCTGGAGCTTCTCTCTGCCCAGTCTTGACTGGGTGAGGCTGGGAAGGGGTGTCTATGCCTAGCTTTGCCCCTTCAACCTTGACCTGGGTGGAGCAAGGAAACAGTTGGGCCTCAGGGTCTATTTTTTTTTAAGCAAGAAGGAATGTGAGGGTAGAGCCAATGGTGGCTCCACCCACCCAGGTGACTTTCTCCCTTCCACACCCCCAGGTTGAGGGTTTCCTGCTCTGGTCCAGTTATTCCTAGACAGGTCCCTTGAGGGTGAGGCAGTGGGTGGAGAAGGAAACATGACCTTTACTCCAAGAATCTTAAAGAATTTCCTTGTCCCCGCTGCGTGCCCTTCCCAGCTGGGGACCCAATCCAG